>NC_081354.1:84387221-84707221 GCF_030684315.1 Stegostoma tigrinum
GTTTCGGGCCTAGAGCCTTCATCAGAAATGGGGGAGGGGAAGGGGGTTCTGAAATAAATAGGAAGAGACGGGGGAGAAGATAGAGGAAAAGATAGGTGGAGAGGAGACAGACAAGTCAAAAAGGCGGGGATGGAGCCAATGAAGGTGAGTGCAGGTGGGGAGGTAGGGAGGAGATAGGTCAGTCCAGGGAGGATGGACAGGTCAAGGGGGCGGGATGAGTTGAATAGGTAGGAAAATGGGGGGGTGCGGCTTGAGGTGGCAGGAGGGGATAGGTGAGAGGGCGAACAGATTAGGGCGGCGGGTCGAGCTGGGTTGGTTTTGGGATGTGGTAGGGGGAGGGCTGATTTGCCAGTAAAGGTGAGTGTAGGTGGGGAGGTAGGGAGGAGATAGGTCAGTCCAATGAGGACATATTCCGCTTGGGAGCCCTGCAGCCCAATGGTATCAATGTGGATTTCATAAGCTTCAAAATCTCCCCTCCGTTGCATCCCAAAACCAGCCCAGCTCGTCCCCACCTCTCTTCAGTTCTTCATCTCACCTATCCCCTCCTCCCACCTCAAGCCCCACACCCATTTCCTACTTACTAACCTCATCCCACCTCCTTGACCTGTCCGTCTTCCCTGGACTGACCTATCCCCTCCCTACCTCCCCACCTATACTCTCCTTTCCATCCATCTTCTCCACTATCCATCTTCGGTCCACCTTCCCCTCTCTCCCTATTTATTTCAGAACCCTCTCCCCAGCTCCCTTTCCTGATGAAGAGTCTAGGCCCGAAATGTAAGCTTTCCTGCTCCTAAGATGCTGTTTGGCTTGTTGTGTTCATCCAGCTCTACACCTTGTTATCTTAGCTATAAACCTGAGGTTTTGTTCTAAGTTCTCTTCTCGATGCATGAATCTGTATGGGAAACATGCTTTTCTGCTATAAGCTAATACCTTAAATATTAGTCCAGCCATTGACGTTCCTGTAAATGTAATAGTTACATATATTTGTGAGATGTTGTTGGAATCTTCAACACCATGTAATCCATGCCCAATTTCTTTTGTTATAGGAGATAACATTGCCACATCAGGTAGAACACACTGGTGGAGGCAAACGCACCCCCCTCTGTCTACACCCACAACAGAGTGCAGAAGACCTCTTTCCCACTATCCCCTCTCGCCTATTACAAAATTCAGTTAGCCAGTAACGTTCTGGCACCCCAAGCCCAATCTTAAGGCAAGCAAAGCACGGGCAGAGACTCACGCTGTCTCAGACCCAACAGGGTCTGCAGTCTCAGGGCAGTGGGGTCTAGTGATGCTAATCACCCGTACTGCAGCCTCAATTAGAGTCACAACTGAACAACTGTTTAGATATGGTGGGCCAAAGAGGAAGGTTGCTGTAGCTGAAATCTAATGCTTGTCTTAATGTTGTTAACATTAACTTTATATGTCTGAGGAAGATATGGAAATATGATACCTCATTTTGACCAGCTTCGAGAGTAAAACGAAGGCTGGAGGAACAAATTTCAGGTTGTGATCTGTCGTACTCGGTCTCCCTGGGAACTGAGCCAGCTGCCAGGTTGAAAGTGAGTCAATTTGAAAAGTGCAGTGTGTCAGCTGCAAGTGGATATTAGCAGGCAATGCCAAATTCACCCTCTCAGAAATCAAGAGGCAAACACTTAAGAATCAATTTATTCAGTGTAAAAATCATGAGTTTCTGCTTTTCTTTAAAATATAAAACAAAGTAGATTGACAATCAGTTTATAAATCTCAATAGTGGTTACTTTAATGTCAAACCTATCAGAGCTCAGCACAAAAAACTGTTCTTATGCATCTGAAAATTTTTACAGTAATCTTTTATAATCCATTTTATTATCAGTTGTGCATGTCTGAACAGAGTCATGTTTACCAACATGATTCCTCTGGTTCGTGGAGCTGGTTAATGTGGCAAATTTCTCTGTCATATCGATTGACAGGTTGTTAGCCAAATACTTCCTTATGTTGAGTACAACTAACCCCTATTATTTGTACAGCGCAGGCTGCCTATCTTTGTTTCTTTTCCTTCTCTTTTTTATACCCTGTGTTTTTCTCTTTCTGTCATGTGTCAGAACGATTATTTTGTGGTCCCCTAAGAAAGTCTCTAGAACTCCTTGCGATTCATGGGCCCCATTTCAACCTGTAGCTCTGGCATATTCGTTCTCAAATTATTTAGTTTGGAGTCCCCTTACTAATAGATTTATAATGATTGGTGCTTTATCTTACACACAGTGCCATTATTGCTCCCTGCGTATTCGGATACCAGTCTGGAGAATTGTGAGCCATGCATTTTTGGACTTAAACTGCCCTGAGGCTGCTTCTTCGTAATCACTGAATCCTTAACTTCATCTCCTCATGTGTAGTAATACTCATTTATTAACATAAGTTAATAATTGGCTCTCTGTTACAGCTTTGTAACATAGGTCTAAGGCCTTAATTTTCACATGCTGATTTTAGACTGGTGTGGAGCCTTTTACTGATGTCAGAGTCATATGATCAACTATATCATCATGAATTATGAATCAGATTATATAAAAATTTGTACCAAGTTTGAATCGTGATACTGATTATGAATTTAAATCCAAATCATATAGGCTTTCTGACATCACTTTTCGAAGAAAACAGCAAAGGAGAACAAGAAACTGATAGAGAACGGGAGGAGGAGTTATACATGCAATCTGGCCAAAAACATAAAGCTTCTATGGTATGTAAAAAAAACATCTGGCTAAAACAAATGTGGGTCAATTACAGGCAGAGTACGGAGAATTTATTATGGAGAAACAGAGCAATGGCAGAGAAGCAAAATTATTACTTTGCGTTTGTTTCACTGACAAAAATGCAATAAATCTTCTTGAACTAGAGACCTGATTGGCTAGAGAGTGTGAGGAGGTGAAGGAAAATAAGTTTAGTAAAGAGATTGTACTGGAGAAGTGAATAGGCTGAAAGAGAATAAGTCGGCAGCACCTGATAGTCTAAGTTTCAGGGTGCGAAAGGAGGAGGTTATAGAGATTGTTGATGAATTTGAGACTACCTTCCAATGTTCTGTGGGTTCTGCAATGATTCCTGTGGTTTGGAAGATACAAATGTCACCCCGCTGTACAAGAAGGGAGTGAGAGAGACAACAGTGAATGACACCCCTGTTAGCCTTACATCAGTTATAACAAAAGTGTTAGAATCTATTATAAAGCATTTGATAAATAGGCTTTCAGATATTAATGCAATGATTGGACCTAGCACAGATTTGCTGAAGGAAAATCAGGTTTGCGTAACTTGCTAGAGTATTTTGAAGGTGTTATTAATAAGATTGCTAAAGGAGAGCTGATCTTCAGAAAACATTTGACATGGTCCCGACAGGGGCCTGGCTAGAAAAATGAAAGCATACAGGATGGGAGGCTATGTACTGGCATGCAACAATGATTAGCTAACAGACATAAATCAGAGAATAAGAATAAATGAATCATTCTCACATTGCCAGGCTGTGACTAGTGGAGTAAAACATCGATCAGTACTGGTCTTCAGCAGTTCACAACATATATCAATGGTTTGGAATAGGGAATCAAATGTAATATTTCCAAATGTTTTTCTTTTATCCCTCATGGGTTATTGACATTGCTCGCTGCACCAGCTTTTACTGCCTGTCCATAGTTGCCCTTTAGAAGGTGATGGCGAGTTGTCTTCTCGAACTCTGTAGTCTATGTACTGTAGCTAAACCCACAATGCTGCTAGCTAGGGAAATCTAGGATTTTGATGTAACAACGTTGAAGGAAGGGCAATATACTTCCAAGTCAGGAAGGTGAGTGGCTTGGAGTAAACCAGAAAGTGTCGATGTTCTCATTTATTTGCCGCCCTTGTCCCTGATAGGTAAATTTGTGTCAGTGCTATGGGGAAAGATTAGAAAAACAACATTGAAGTATCTTGTCAGCCATGATTATACTAAGTGGCAGGATGGTATTGAAGGCTGAATGGCCTGTTCCTGTTCTTCCTTTGTTAAAATAATAGCGGAAATGTATTGACATAAACAAATACAGCACTGTCAAACAACATTGCAGGTAACAGAAGAGAATCTTGGCTTGGTGGTGGAGCAGTGATTTGTATGGACAGCATTTCTAGACTCAGATATCCGCTCCACTTATTCACAGAAGAGGCAGCAGTTTGGGAGGCTAGTGACTGAAGCAGAAGCTTGTCCTTATGTGTGCACCTAGAAAAATGTAAAGAATGGAGGTGTGATTGCTGACGATTTTGGTCATTTTAATGACAGCTGAAGCTGCAAAAAGCAGCACCTGAACTTTCCACCTGAATGATCTGACAACAGTTCACAGCATGTACTGGCTGTAGTCACTGGCTCTGCTCTCCTCCAGCATGACGCTCAGCTCATCCAAGCTGCTGCTCCCTCTTTGAGCTGTTTCCCCGGAATTCACACACCCCAACCAAAAAAGAAAATCACCAGATTTGGAAGCTCCAATGTGCAGTCAAGAATAAGGATTAGAAATCGAATCTCTCATAACTAATACTGTTGCACTTGTCTGCATGATATAGCTAAAACATGCAAAACTGAAAGCAATAGGTTCCAAACTGTTGTTGCATATTTTCAGCGGCCTAACCAGCTGTCCTTATACAGAGCTTTGGATGATATGTATAAAAAACAAGTTTTTAGTACAGTTTCACTTTTAGATTGAATTAGAATAAGTATCTCAACGACACTGTGACGTGTGTTGAATTTCAGCTCCTCAATCTTTAGGCTGAAACATGTGGCTCATCGGTGTGTTATAAGTCACTCAGTTCAAGAGTGTATGAAGAAATCCTGCACCATTCAAAGGTACACGGCTTGGCTGCTGGGATGAATCACATATTTACCTGAAGGCCTGCTATTTCAACTTACATGTTGCATAAAGTCAGGTTTCAATTTATAGGCAGCAAGAGCTTATCTTTATAAAATAAATTTTGAATTGGCTGGGAGAAAATATATCTGGACAAGTCCACACCAATAATGAAGCATGAAAGATAATTCTCTGTAACCTTAATGAAAGTGCCAAATCATTGAAAACAAAGAGGCTAACATCACTGTTAAAATAGTTGAGAGAGAAATTTGATGAGAATGTAACATGCACAATGACATTGACAACAGTGGTTTCTTTGGGCAAGCAAATCAAGGGGGAGTACAGGACAGCATGACTGGTGGTATTCATAAGAAGGCTATATTAAATTTAAACCAAAACAACTGTGGATGCTGGAAATCAGAAACAAAAGCAGAACTTGTTAGAAAAGCTCAACAGGCCTGGCAATATCTTTAGAACTCTGTTCTGTGGAAGAGTCACTCTCTTGTCCCAAAACGTTAACTCTGATTTCTCTCCACTGATGCTGCCAGACCTGTTGAGTTTTTCAGCAATTCCTGTTTTTAAATAAAGTAAAAATACTTTCCTCCAGTTACCATGCTTGCCACTTAAATACCTTTTCTACATCAGATTTATTAATGTGAAATTTTCTGACCATGTGCCTTAATAAACACGACTATGGAATTATTATCAAATCAAAACCTTGCTCAATAATTCAATAATTGGTTAACATACAATAGGTTACGTAGAAGGATCAATATTTACCCACCTAAATGTTCCCAAAACTCAGCCACAGGAAAAGGGAGCAAAACAGATATTCCTGCAGAAATTGGCTTTCTAAAATATAAAATTTTTGATCAAATGTCATTCTCGAAGAAACAAGGGTTAAGTGTTGACTGCTTCAGAATCTGTTGCTGTGGCAAGCTATTCATTATATCTCTGAAGTTAGCAGACACGGTTTGCTTGGAAAAATTCAATTTTGAGATGTTTTTTGATCATCAGTTCATAATAACAAAGAAGTGTAGAGGGTTTGCTTCTCAGTAGTAACAGCAATCAGCTGGGCAACTTGTTAATAGTAGGTTTCCCTTCAAATTGATGAGGTATATCAAGCACATCTCCAATTCAATCCCTGCTCAATACAGTGCCATCAAGGATGTACAGGAAATCAAACGGTTTTCATTAGTCACGTGATTTACTCAAAGCTTGTTTAAAATATCTCCAACATCCCATGAACTTCCCATGGCCTTGTTTAAAGAGTTACTTCAGGTGTTCACATAAAATTTGAAATAAAACAATTTTCCAAAATTCTTCAAAACTTAGCTCTCTAGATAATATTAAATATAAAACATCTCTATAACAACAAACACATACATTTAGTTAGTCTAACAAGGGGGAGGGCCATTTTTATATTAGGACAGAATCTTTGAAAAAGAATTTATACCATGCACTGCCCATAGGCACACAACTCCAGGCATTGACAAATTTAGTTATTAGCTAGAAATTGATGATTTATTATATTGTAAAATTATACTGTGATTGAAGAAAAAGTAATTAAAATCAATAATGAATAAAGGCTGTATTTTTATTAATTTTTTATGAATGCATATTAGTTGCTATTTGTATCTGAATATGGAACTCATCCACACGCTGATAGAAAGACAGGCTCTAAAAGGCAAGGGAACAAAATGTCTTCAGGATCTTATCAGCTAAATAGTGTCCTCATTCTGTGAAATGGACACACATCCCCATTCTGGGAGGGAAGGCATCAGCCCAATAGGCTCCATTGTCTTATGTTTAAGACAATTTACACAGATAGAAAAGATCCAATTAAATTAGCCATAAATTAGCAGCAAACTGAGCTTAACAACAACTTTAATTAAGAGAAGTTTAATCCCAAAGGCATCATAAAATAAGGTTTCAGAGACACATGATTTAAGTGAGAATGTGAGTGTGCATATATGTCAGTTTTCCAGATAACTGAGCATATTGAGGCATGGCCCCATCATTGCTGGAAGTTACTTAGGTAGGTCTAAACATGATGACAGTTAGTCAGGGACTATTCTGTCTCCGTTTTGGCAGTTTTCAAAGGCAGTTATTTATAGACTTTTCTGTCAGTGTGAAAGCTTTAAGTATTTTATCTCGAGGAAGGAAGACATTTCCTGTCCAGGAGCTGTTTTTGGATAACCAGTTTGAAGTCTGTCTCATATTTCCAATAGTAAAACTTCAATGTCTTTTGTTTGTCAATTAACTAGTCTTTAGCTTCTGGGTGAGAGTATGACTAAGTTTGATTACCTTCAATAAAGTTTAACATTGTTCATAAACTGTGTGTCCTACTAAGACCATAAGATATAGGAAATATCAACAAATTGAGTCGGCTTCATGATTCAATGAGATCATGGCTAATCTGATAATCCTCAATACCATTTTCCTGTCTGTCTCAGCCTTGAATATACTTACGATCCAACCTGTACTGCTAACTGCAGTAAACATTTCCACAGATTCAACACACTCTGAGAATAAATTCCTTCTCAACTCTTTCTTAAATGGCCAGCCCTTCTGCTGAAATTATGCTGGTCCTAGATTCTCCTCCAAGGGGAAACAACATCTCCACATCTATTTGTCGAGCACTTTATGAATCTTACTTGTTTCAGTATGGTCCCATCTCATTATCTAAATGCCAATGAATAAACTCCAGCCTACTCAACCTCTCCTCAAAAGAAAATCCCCTCCTCGTCTACAATCAATTTATTGACGATGAGGTTGGCCTGAGCCACAGAGGCTGTGTTCTGTCAGGGTGCCTTGCTCTGAGAAGGCAGGATGCCACATTCAGGAACATAACATCAATGACTGGTCTGGCTAGCTCATAGGCCACTAGTGCTCAGTGAGTATGGGGCTGACTGTTGTCTGCAAAGGCTGTTCTCACATTCCCTAAGGTGAGTTTCTGATTTCTTTCTTCTTTTCCCAAATTTTGAGGTAGAATTAGGAGTTCTCTGTCACAGGTTGGCCTCACTTAAGAAATGTCCAATTACTGCTGCAAACTTGGTAGATGCTGGGAAGTTGAGCTGGTTGGGAGACAACTATTTGTTTGGATCACATTTTCTAGGACTATTCTTGATTCAGGATCAAGCTGTGTTGTCCTGCTAAAAAGGTACTTGCTCAAGGGTTATTGATGGCATCAGCAAGGCAGTTAAAAACCTTAGCCAACAATAATTATTGCAATGTGGTTCCTGGTACCACTTTATTCTTGATGTTTTTGCCCTTTCTCCATTGATGCAAGACTTACATGTGTTGCATTTGGGGTGAACCATTTTCCTTTCCTACCTGTGCAAAGGAGCTTTATAGAGGAGTTCAGTTTGTACTGGCTGATCTCAACCTTTGAGCCATGCAGCTCATCTGTCATGGCCCAGTGAACTCAGTCAGCAACAGTAGAATCTCCAAGTATTAGGTTTAGATTCAGAGATTCCCGCTTCTAGGTGTGTTGCTGACCAACACTTGAAGTCACCTTCCTTGCCTTACTATTTTATCCAAGGCTGGTAAACCAACAACCGTAATCCATGTGATATAATATAGCCCACTTTTAATCAGAACATTGTTGTTGTTTTATTTATTTGAGTCACTTGAAAACCTCTGCCCTGAGGTTTTGTCAAAAAAGATATCCACCCAGGTGAGGACATCTTCACCGTTTCTCCACTAACTGTGTCTCACCTGTCAGCTGGCATAATCTGATATTTGAAGCTGGTAATCAATGTTGGGCGTAGATAAAGGCCAGTGATTCCAGTCCATCTTATGAGAAGGAGTTGACTAAAATGACAAGGACAATTTGACCAGAATCCTTAAAAGCTCTAGTCTTGACCTGTCTCAATCCCTCACCCTCAAATCCATCAATCCATGGTTGCTCATATTCTCCATGTCAACTCAATGCCAACTTACGCATCCAATAGACCTTCCATGCCAACCCATGTGTCACCTACAAGCCATGTTTTCTGACATCCTCTACACCTGTTGTATGGTTCACTCGTCCAATAACTACCCTGATCAGACCTGACCTATTTATTTTTTAACCACATGTCTTAAAAAATAAATGGGCATTTAAGAACCAAATACGTCCATAAATCTTATGAATTTGATAATTGAAAGTTTCCATTTACAAAATTTATTCAAAGATTTTAAATCCCCTCAAAAAAACCTTGTATAAACATAAGTAAGTTTTGATTCAGTAGTCACAGCAAAGACAGTTAATCTTTTAATAACTTCTTTAAGATGCCAGTCAAATTGTGAAGCCTAAACTCCAATGCTGCGATGATTTCCATATTTGAAATTCAGCAAACATTCATAATGATATGATAACTCTCGAAGAAATGTCAATAAAGAACACAATTAAAATTGGATAACCTAGTCCTGTCAATTCAAACCACTTGACAATTTTTTTTGTCTCTCATAGACAAGAGCAGCTAGTTTTCTTTTCAAAGTTTAAAGAGCAGAGTATTTAAAATATCTTTAGAACATGACAGTTAGACAGACATTATCCGCACCTCAATAGCATTTGTAAATATATTCACCTTCAATTGAGTGTGTGAATCTCTGCCTAGTTTAACTTAGCCATTCTTAGTTCTACATGCTGTTCAATAGTCCTATCTGTAAAGTAATCTGCTCCTGTAACATGTGCTATGAGTAAATGGCTGATGATTACTACTTTGGAAATTAGATTTCCTCATTCCAGGTCAACAAACAGAGCTGCTGTATCATCATCGTTAGTGGGGTTCACTCATTACATTGCATGACATTGTCGGGGGCCAGAGAGGGGTGGGAGGGAAGATTTGGGCAAGAATCTGAAGTACACACAGCAAGCTAATGGCCAAGTGTCGTGGGTATGTTTTATCTTCAGTGTACATGAGTATCAGTGTGGTGGAGCTGCCCTTTGAATGGCCTCACATTGCTCAGAATCATCACCTTCCTCAGAGAATGAAACATTGAGTCACAGCCATTTTCATGTCCATTGCACAAATCTTATTTATAGCACAATGGAAATTGGCAGCAGTCTCTCCTCATGCAGGGGGCCTCAGCTCTTGGTGAGCCTCCAAACAAAATCATCCCTTTCTTGGCAGCCCTTCCCATAAACCCCACAGGATTTGAACTTCTTCAAATCTTCACCCACCCAAATTGTCTGTTTAAGGTTTCATCTACCCCCTTTACCTCCTCAGCCCCAGATATGTCATGTCAACATGTTTCAGAGATAGTAGGAAATGCAGATGCTGGAGAATCTGAGATAACAAGGTGTACAGCTGGATGAACACAGAAGGCCAAGCGGCATCAGAAGAGCAGGAAAGCTGATGTTTCGGGCCTCGACCCTTCACACCTTCAGACCCTTAACCTCTTCATCAGGGTCATGTTTGTGGACTAATTAGAGTACTAAGCAAAGCAGTTCCCAATCTCTGTTGCTTTCCCAGTCAACTTCATGTACCAGAAGCCACATGATCTGAGAGATGTACATTGTAAACTGCTGCTCATTTGTAAGGAGTGGATGGAGGGAGGGCCTAGGCTCGAAACATCAGCTTTCCTGCTCCTGTCAAGCTGCTTGGCCTGCTGTGTTCATCCAGCTCTACACCTTATTATGTCATGTAAACATTCCAGGTTTAGTAATGCACTGTCCCCCATGGAAGCCAGATGCTGCCTAATGTCAATTACACTGCCTCCCACATTAACCTTCCCCTCCAATGGTTTGTCATTTCTGTCCCTTCTAAGCTGAATTCTCCCTTTACTAGTGTAACCCCTGTAGCCTCCCTCCTGAAGCACTGACCTCTGATAATCCTTCTGTTCACTTTTAGTGGACTGACCGTGGTCTAGCCTCTTGAGTGATGGAGCTGACGGACCCAAGTGATGAGTAACCAAGCTTCTGGCTGGTATCTGCAAAGGTCCCTGACTGTGTTTCTGTGTTCCCGTGACTGGTTATATTGGGACCTTGGGATTGACTATGAATCACTCCCTGGACTGAAGGGGTCCAGAGTCCATGACCTTGACTCCTCTCACCAGTCGGCTGCCCATTCCCAAAAACCTAGACTGACATCAGAGGTTGCCCTTGACCTACCGCGCTGGGAACATTTCAGTGAAGGCTGTCTCCTTGTATTTGACTGAGGGCTACTCTTAGACCTTGAGGTTCAGCTGTTTGCTTGAAGCATGTGCAATGTCTTTGGCATATACATGGCTGGCACATTACACAGATGTAACACCTAACATAGTTTGGTGCCATGCAGTGAGATATCCAACCCCACCCCACTTTGACTGATCACTGCTGTCAACCATTACAAGCTGACTGACATTGTAGCTGTGAATAATTATCAGTGTTCCTGTAAGGTCTAGCTGAGGGACCAGAATGATGAAAGACAAATAAAACAAGACAAGGAAAGGATACTGTGAGCATCCAGGGAGATGCAAAACGTGTGAGCGTGAAGAGAGCAGGTGAGGAGCCTTGAGATGTAGCTTTGTCCAGTTTGTGAGCTAGATGCCAGTCCTACTCTGCAGAGTGTCCTCGCAGCAGCAGTGAAATGTACTGGTGCACTCCAAAGTGCAGAACTGCATTTTCAGTGGAGTAGGGATATGCAATGCTGATGCAGTGAGGTGGGGATATATCAGACGCCAGTGTCCATGAATATGAGGTGTGAGGACTATTGTCCAAGTATTGGGTCCTGAGATATTAGTGACTGCTGTCCAAGATAGAAATCCAGAGGAGCAAGCAGAGAGCTGAAGTCACCAAGTACCTGCTCAGGCTTTCATATTGGGGGTTGGTGATGTTTAATATCCATGGAAGAATGTATATTAATGAGGTGAGAAAGGCCTAGCTTGATGTTTCAACTGATTTTCCCAAATTTCTCATCATAGACCATGACTTTAAGGATCCGATAATTGTATAAAGGCGTCTGCAGATGAAAGGTCTAACGAAAACAGAAATTGCTGCAGAAAGGTCTAATACCTATTTTAAGATGCCCTTTGCTGTAATAGTTTAATTAGAGTGAGGCAGACATTAGAAGTCAATATTCTTTAGTGGCCTAAGCACTAGTTCTCATTGAAAGGTGGCCTGTAGTTTTAAACTTTAATTCTTGAAACTGTTATTTTGGAGCCAAGTAAAGCATAAATGCTGCCCCTAACTCCACAGATACCCCAGCAGCTGCTGCTGGGCATTCTTTGTCCCTTCTCTCCTGGTCTTCCCCTGACCCGGCTTCTCCCCTACACAAAAAGACTACGATAGATGCCTAAGGGCCATCAAAGGGTAGAAATGTATGTTGTCTGTGCACGTGCAAATGACACCAGCAGTTCTCTTGATATATTTAATTTATAATCTTATACATTCACTAACCAAACACTGTCCCTATGCCACCAGTTTATTGGGGCCAATGTTAATAGATTTGCAGGTTAACGGTACACATATAAATTAGACAATTGTTCACCCATCGCCCTCTACAAATCTTCATGACCTTGAGGTGTGTTGGCAGTGCGATTCCTTAGTTTGGTTTTTCTTTTCAGTTTAAAGAACCTTGATTACACCTTGATTGTGGAATCACTTCAAAGCAATACTGATATCAATCTATTACTTGGGCTATTTCAAAACCACTCCACTGCCAGTGAGTAATTGAAAAAGCTCACTCTGGTCACAGTCCAGGCTGACCAGATTGTGGAGTTAGATGGCTACAAGGTTACAGTATGTTGTTTTCCTGTCATAGACAGGACAGGAGAGAGCCACTGAGATGCCTTTCCTTTCCCCAGTGCCTTTAGTCAGTAAGATTTTCAGAGAAGGATGTGTGTGTTTTTGAACCCCTGAATGTTTGGACAATTTGAACAATCAGAAACATGAATTTTGTGGGCTCAAGTCAATAAAGAAAGACAATTGTTTATTTATGCATTCACCCCAAAATCTAACACTAAACCGCTCAGCTCAGTATCGCCTACACACACACAAATGAAGAAAGTATAATTGAAAAATATAGGGCACTTTTATAGGGTCACAAGCAAAAAGAATTGGTCGTAATTCATGTGAATGCCCTGTTCTGAGGGGTCATGTTTCAGGCCTGACTAAGGTTTTCACTCCTTGAGGATAGTTCAGGTGGATTTAGCAACCAAGCTTGTTTATGATGGCTCAGTGGTTAGTGCCGTTGCTTCACAGTGCTGGGGACCTGGGTTCAATTCCAGCCTTGGGCAACTGTCTGTGTGGGTTCCCTCCAGGTGCTCTGGTTTCCTTCCACAGTCCAAAGATATGTAGGCAAGGTGGATTGGCCAAGCTAAATTGCCCATAGTGCCCAGGGATGTTTAGGATGTGTTAGATAAGGGAAAGGCAGGAGTAGGGGAATGGATCTGGGGGGGATGCTCTTTTGGGGGGTGGTGTGGACTTGTTGGGCCAAATGGCCTGTTTCCACATTGTAGCGATTCTATAAGATTATATGTTGATATCACTTCAAGATTCTCTCTGCTGTCAGTGGATCATGAAGTTAGTTGCTGTACTCTCATTACCAGGAGAATAGTTTCTATATTGGTGGGCGTGAAAAAGAGCAGGCTTGGAGACCTTGCAATGTTGCAGCATCCTCCTCTTTAAGAGTCGGTGTCATTGCCTAGTCTGCTGCTACCCGTGCTTTCCATTCTGCAGACAGCATTTGAGGATTACAAAGTGACAAACATGACTGCCTTACCATTTGACTGCTCACAATTTCAGACCTATTTTAAAAAAAAAATTGGTGGCAGCCTTTTACTGGTTAGCTAAATCTTGGTTTATCTTAGATGCTCGTCCTGAAGCAGCCTGAACAAAAACAATCACTTCCTTTTGGAAGAAACTCATTCAACTCTGACTTGTGTTTGAATGGAGCAGAGGATGGATGTAATTGACACCTCTTGACTTGAATGTATCATTTTTGTCCAATAGTGAGGCAGTTTTTAAATACACACCCGAGCTCACTCTATCTTTGGTAGACATTGCTGCTGCTGCACATTGGTAAGTTGTTAAAGATCCTTTTCAACAATGAATAAGGTTTGCATGTTGAAAATTAAGATATTGATATATTTTATGTCTTCATTTAGGATAATGTACAAAGACAGGGAAATGTGCCCACTGGCCATGCCATTGGGAAAATTGCAACCACCGAATAAATTAAAAAATCGTAGGAAGTTCCTGTGACCTGCTGAATTGTGCATGCATCTATTAATGTTCCACACTTTTAATTACATAGGTTAAACCAACGCTTACAACTTTAGCACCAGTATGCAGTTATCCAACTTCATAATAATAATATCCTTACACATTAATTGCAGCTTAAAATGTATCATCCAGTGAGTTAACCTTTTGGGTGTATTAGCACCATTTTAACTGCCAGGCAGACATTATTAAAATTATATTAAAATAAAGTAAGCTATTATGAAATAGGTAAAGTACTTGATTCTTAATGAGTGCAGGCAATCTCAATTAATTCCCAGTGAAGAGAAAACCATAGAACTAAACAGCTCTGATATTCCACACTAATTGGCACTAATTAGAGTAATTTTACTTAAGATCACCACAAGGATGCAAATTATGGGAAGTGAAAATGTCACATTGGTGCCGCAGAGGCTTATTATCAAAGAATGAATAGTAAACTGCTAGATGCCTGGTTTGATGGTATTTGAAGTTGTAATGCATTGAAATGGATTAATTTTTAAACATTTATTCCCCTAATTGCAGTCATGAACGCTGCTTGAATACGTGTTTTACTGTTAAGTATTAAGGTGCTTGAGACAAGAAAATATGCTTCACTTAATGACAACTGAATGTGAGGACTAGAAAAAATGAATTTTACTTGTTTTTTGTCAAACCTATTTTTCTAATCGACCCGTTCAGAGATTCTATTACACACCTCTGGATTAGGTGGGACTTGAACCCAAGTGTCCTAGTTCAAGGGAAGGGACTCTACCACTGCACTATAAGACGGGCCAAAAGATGAATTTTAAATGGAAAATTTGAACACACTACACCTGGTAGGAATGAATTGTAGCAGAGTTAAAATTACATTGCCGACTTATCACACACTTGATTCCCACCTATTCACAACTGAACAATGTCATTCTTTCTGGAATGTAAGTCCTGCTCAACATTGAACCTGATAAGTGAAACCTATTGGTGTTGGTTTCCAAAGGCTTCACTCAAGCATTCTGGACTTCTGTAGTCCCAAAAACCCACTTCTGTGTTTATAACACCTGAATCCCACACTAACTTTACTGGTAGACAAAACCTGCTATAGTCCAGCCTATATAAATTATCTGCACTGCATCCCATTTTGTGCACAGTAACTGTTTGGCCTAATGTACATGAGGCCTAGGAACTCAATGTTGGAGTCTCCTCTGTGCCATGGGTGCAGGTGAACAGCCTTGTCAGTCAGTCACCCAAAATCTAAAATTGATCCCATTGAAACTACTGAATTAACGATGTTATGTGACATCCTGACAATGCAAACTAAAATCCTGATATAAAGCCCTTTTGTATAATAACACCAGCAAAAATAGTTAGACGGTGTGGAGCTGGAGAAACACAGCAGGTCAGGCAGCATCAGAGGAGCAGGAAAGCTGAAGTTTCGGGTCAGGACCCATTTTTAGAATGACAATGTCAGGGCTTTTGAGAACTCAATAATTGATTAATTTTTGGTGCTCCGCTTAGAGAGGGCCTAGTTGGGAGCCCAACTAGGGCTGTTGCTGTTGCTGAAGCAGTTTCCAGTATCCTGTTGGGCATTGACTGAGAAAGTGGAAAGGAGAAGTTGGGCTGATGTATTGGAAGGTGGAAACACATGCCACTGAGTCATAGTCACCACTTTACTGTCACTACTCCCACTGATTTTTATTCAGTGCTTTAGCATGAAGATTCATTTGTCTCTCCAGGGCTGGGGCACCGAGTAGGCATGACTGCATCTTGTGCTTCTATCAAAATTGCAAAATCTGATGCATTAGACTTTTGGTGTGTAGGCCTAATGCAGTGTCCATGGAGGCGATTACATGCTGTATGGTATAGTGCATTTATATGGAACAAAATTTGTTTTTGTGAAGGAAGGGATTCTGAAGTCAATATTTGTGCCCTGGCCAGCAAAGCCTGGAGGTCAGTTGGTCAGCCATGAGCCATTTCTTAAGTTATCCTCGCCACTACCCCCCTGCTGCTACTCACTGATGCTGGCTGCTTCGCCTCTCCAACTCACGTACCAACCCACTCAGCACGTCAGTCTCACCTCTGAGGCTATGGAGGTGATGCAGCATGGCAGAGGTTTCTTCAAAGGCTTGTTCTTCTCTGAATCCTCTTCCACAGGGACCAGGTAAAATGATTGTGTGAGTGATAAAACAAAATAGCATGCAGAATGAAAGGCTGAACAGTAACAGAGTGATTGACTTCATTATGCAGCTGGAACTTGTCACGCTGGATAAGTACATGATTGCTTGAGACTAATGGTTACTGGCAAACATGCTGCTTCCTATCACCCTTAACCGCTTCATCAGGGTCATGTTTGTGGACTAATTAGAGTACTAAGCAAAGCGGTTCCCAATCTCTGTTGCTTTCCCAGTCAACTTCATGTACCAGAAGCCACATGATCTGAGAGATGTACATTGTAAATTGCTGCTCATTTGTAAGGAGCGGATGGAGAGAGGGATTGGATGGTCAAATGGGACGGGATTAGAAAGGAACATATTGTATCAATTGGAAGCTGGGGAGGGAATTGAGGAGTAGACCATGGTATCATGAAGCGAACGGTCCTTGGGCTTCTGGTCATCTTATAAGTTGATTCTTTAGCTTGAAGTGACTTTGGCGTCTCTGAGCTGCTGCAGTATTCCAAAAAAACTCAAACTATGCTCAAGGAGCAGCACTTCATCTGTTGATGCGACATTTTGCAGCCCTCAGATTATAATACGTGCTTTCATTTTGTTTCCATTTTCTTTGCTGGTTTTGGTTTATCACTCTCTTGTTTTTCTCCTTTATTTTGTTTTTGGTGAACAGCTGTCCAGCTTTCTGGCATTTACATGACCTCTGGTCATAGATTTTATTTCGTTACTTGTCCCTCAACTTGCTTTGACACTGCAACATCAATCCTTTTTCATTGAATCCTTCCTGTCCATCCCTTACCATAGACTTTCCCCTTTGTCCTTTCTTCCACACTACTTGCTTAAACCTATAACAGCCAGTTATAGGTCATCCAGTACTGATCAGAGGTCTTTAGCATGAAGCATTGATTTGGATTTTCTGAGACTTTTTTATTTCAGGTTTTCAGGAGTTGCAGTATTTTGTGTTCACATGAATGGGAGAAGAAGCAGACTGTGAGCAGAATGGAGAGATGTTTAATGGAAAGAAGGCAGATAATCTCTAAAGTTAGAAAAAAATTAGAAAAAAAAACAGCCAATGCATTCCTGATAACAAAGTGTGGAGCTGGATGAACACAGCAGGCCAACCAGTATCTTGCTTGGCCTGCTGTGTTCATCCAGCTCCACACTTTGTTATCTCAGATTCTCCAGCATCCGCACTTCCCATTATCTCTGATCACAACGCACTCCTGAAATACATTTACATGGTAATATAGGACAGATTACTTGAAGGTCCTGGGTATATGTTTCAGAGGGGCTGGGGTAGGTGTTAAAACTTGGGAGAAGCATATTGTCAAAGTGAGGCAGAAACTAGGTTTTTGGGAGCACTGCCCCCTTTCCGTTGTGGGAAATAGCCTGGTCATCAGGTGTGAGATTCTGTCTCTATTGTCGTACATGCAGCAAGGCCTATTCCCAGAACCTATGTTGTTGCAGTCGCCTGAGCCACTTTTCACTTCATGTGGGGATTTAAGATGGGCTAAATCCACTGGTACGCCATGTAAAAAGCTCTGAATAAGGGAGGGAAGAATGTACTCAATGCTGCTCACGTCCTCATGGCCACCTTTGTGTGTGGTTGCATCAAGCTGTGACCCTTGATATGCAAACACAAAGTGTCACTATGTACTGAGGTTCTACGTGTTCCCAGTGTTGCGAAGGATGGGACTGGCCTCACTGTGGAATGTTCCAAGTCATCAAGAATCATCTGTCCTTCATGAAGAAATTTTCAAAGAAAATCCACCTTTGACCACAAATCCATCAGGAAGTGATTAACATGTAGTGTCCTCAAGATCCTGCAGGAAAAGGAGAGATCGGTTCCTGTTGGGTTGTTCCCTGACCAGACTGTGGAATCATTTGGCAGAATGCCTCATCACCAGAACTTTCAAAAAAGCACCAAGACATTGCTTGGTTGGTGGTGAGAAGGGCACTAATGGTGAGTTCTTTCATGTATGCCCAGTCACACCACACGCTGCCCTCAAAAGCAGCTGGAGGGTTTGGGTAGAGACTATCACACATCTCCTGGAATGTGCCTTTACAAACAAAGTCCAGAGAGAGATGCAATGGTTTCCTGAAGGTTTGTCCTGAGCAGCTCTGGGCACAGGGCTCTGTGCTCTATGGTCTGTTCCCCAGGATGCACATTGAGACAAACATTGAATGAGCTTGGACAACCATCTATTTGGTGCAAGATGCGGGTCTACCCGAAACATGTTGGTCTTCCAGGGCAGGGAAATGACCTTGAATGTGCAGATTGGTATGTTCCAAGGTCCAGGAGTACATGCTGAGGAACACACTAAAACTTGGGAAGCTGCTACCAAGATGCAATAGGGAAAGACCACTGTTAAGGCTGCTCTGCCAAAGTACAATGGGTATGCATTCAGTTATTGGAACCTTTTGGTGCTTCACATGTAGGTAAATATAGCCTGGTGTAAGTTTTTTGTTTATTCATTCACAGGATGACGGCATTACTGGCTAGACCAGCATTTATTGCTCATCCCCAATTGCCCAAAAGACAGTTAAGAGTCAACCACGTTGCTGTGGGTCTGGAGTCACAAGTAGGCCAAACCAGGTAAGGATGGCTGTTTCGTTCCTTAAAGGACATTAGTGAACCAGGTGGGATTTTCCCTGACAGTCGACAACGCATTCATAATCACTGAGTGACTCTTAGTTCCAGGTTTTTTAAAATTGATTTTGCTTTCCACCATCTGCCATGGCGGCTCTTGAACCTCGGTCCCCAGAACATTACCTGTGTTTCTAGATTAACAGTTCAAAAATAGTACCACTCGGCTATTGCCTCCCTATAAGTAAGAAATGTCTTTCAAGTCAAACTCCAATGTTTGTTTGATTCTCTGTAAACTACGGTACAGAACCGAACTCCACCTCTCTCCATCCAGAGTTTTGCACAAGGTATTCCTGTAGACACAGTCCATCTTAGAGTTCCAGACGAAGTGGAAGATGACTTCAGCGATGATGAATGTATATAAAGATAGTTTTAAAAATGAAGTATACTTTGAAATTTAAAAAAAAACCACAGAATACATGTAAATGCAGAAGAGGAGGGGCAGAAGGATATGAGCTTAGACAAAGTCTGGTAGTAAAACTGTACAAGAAGAGCTACCATTGCAGGAAATATTCTTTCTTCTATCATTTGGGGAAGCTGGGCCCCAACAAGGAGAGTGCCACTCAGCTGCATAAAAGGGAGAGGCTTTGAAGGAAAGTGCTGTTGTCAATCATGTCAATCACATAGAATTTCACTTATGATCTAGGTTCACAGAATCATAGATTACAATGCTTAAAGCACATAACAGAAATATTTGACCCACCTTGGCCTTGTTGATTCTTGGCAAGAGCAACTCAATACGTTCCACTTCTTCGCCCTTTACCCAAAACCTGCAAATTTTGCACCTTCAAATAACTTTTCAATTCCTTTTCGAAGGTCATGATTGAACCTGCCTCCACCAGACTCTCAGACCCTGCATTCCACTTGCTGCATGCAAACCTTTTGTCTCTTGTCACTGCTGGGTCTTTTGTCAATTATTTTAAAGCAGTATCCTTTGATTCTCAGCCTTTCTACCAATGGGAACAGTTTTTCTCTATCCATGCTGTTGAGACCTGCCCTCCGACTTCACCATGATTTTGAAAATTTCTAGAATATTTCCCTCTACCTTCTTTTCTCTAAGGAAAACAATGCCAGCTACTTCAATCTCCCTTAACATCTCTCATCTCTTGAAATACTCTCACAAAGCCTTCCTTCATCTTCTCGAATGCCCTTATGTTATGTCTGATGTGCGGTGCTTGAAATTGGATACAATACAGTTGATGTCAAATCAGTATTTTATAATCATTTATAACTTTCTCGCTGTTGTACCCTATATCTATAACTATAATGCCCAGGATTCTGTTGGCTGTTTCGTAACAACATTCTCAAACTGCTCAGCTGAGTAAAATAATCTGTGCACAGACACTGCCGACTTTTCCTAACCTGCAACCTCATTCTTTATATCATATTGTACCCCAGCCTTCCTACGAAAATGCATCAATTCGTGCCTTTCTACATTAAATTTCATTGGCCATGTGCCTGCTCATTCCATCAGTCTATGTTGTCTTGAAGCCTATCATTATCCTATTCATATTTTCATTCTCAGACTCCAGGAACTGAACCATACTGATCAGATCAAGGCGACAGAGTGATCATGCTATATGAATGTCATTTCTTCCTTCCCTTCCATGTTTCATATCTGTACATTAGAACAGAAATGTCAACAAGTCAGCAGGGACCATCTTCAACTTTTAACTTGATGTGGGCACAAAGCTAATAGATCTGTGTCTCTGCTCACTCACGAATATGGCCAGTGAAGTGTGGGTGCCAGATGGATGTTTTGCTGCAATCCACCAATCATGAAAGAATTGTACACTGCCAAATCTCTGGTGATGTTGCCAGATCCTGGGGTAACGTCAGATAGATTAGTAGTGCCGATCGCAAACTGACAGTCAATTGCATTATTTTTGAGGACCAAGAGGCATCCTCATGCTCCTCCTGGTAAAACACAATTTTAAAAATAATTTGGTTTGATGCACTTACCGTTGCTAAGAGTGGTCTCTTTAAGGACCCCTGACCATGCCTCCAACTGCCTGATGCAAAAACAGTCTCATGTTTCATTAATTTGGACTTCAAAATTGTAGTTGAGTTCCTAAAAATGTATGCTAACAATTTATATATTTGGTCCTCATCTGGCCCAGAGCTGTTAATTTTGTTATTTGGCAATTTAACAGTTTGCATGGAAATTGCACCTACCAGAATTCTCCCGCACGTCCCAACCGGCATACGACTGATGTCTGTTTTTCAGGCAAAAATTGGGTGGCTAGTAACAGAAAATTGCACTTAGTCTTATCCTTAGGCATCAATGTTTGCGCATTCTAACAACATTGCCCTACTCACCTACAAGACATCAACTGCAGTGGTTTAAGAATGCAGCTCACCACATTCTCTTGAGGGTGACTAAGGATGTGCAAAAAGTACAGGCCCAGCCAGCAACACCCACGTCCCATTGGTGAGTTTTTAAAAATTGCATGATTTACAGGATATGTAATATGTATTTGCCAAAGCCTTCTCAAAATTCCAATCAGATCACTACGACTCGAGATCTCAAATCAAGTCCACTTTGCCATGTTTCAAAACAAAATTCTTTCTGGGAAAGAAAAATTACAAGTCTTTTGATGCTGCAGCCAGGTTTTGCTGAAAGAATTCAATTTCCCAGGGATAGTTGGTATTTTTAGCACATACGTATTAATCTTAAAACCTTTAGAAAAACAGCGTGTTCTGTTTATGAGCAGCATAGATGTTATCCAAGGAAGATTTGCTTCCACTAGATGGCAGGGATTTCACATGAAAAGCACCTACAAATCCAATGAAGTACGGTTTTTGCTATTAATGAACAAAAGGGGAAAAAAGAAACACAAGCGTGTGTTTATTTATCTATCTAGTTCTTAGCAGTGGTCTGATTTCGATTTTATCTGATGCTTTCCCTTTGGTAATTGTTTTATAATTTGAAAGGAAGGGGCGTCGTGGGGAAAAAAATATAGGTTCCACCTTGGTGATTTGAAGAGTGTTTATTATTTTACATGAATTATCCAAACAAATCCCCAGTGCTCAAAACGTGCCGTTTGCAGTCAGTTGGGAAAAGAGGAAAATAAAACCTGTGCTGAGACGTGTCATTGGAAGAAATTTTGGCACACTGACCAGCAGGAAGTTGAAAGACAGACCCTTTCTGTGTTAAGAAGTGATTAAATATTGCAGAAAATGAAAATAAAAACTGGACAATGTGGGATCATGAAATTGCTTCGACTGCAACTATTTCAATATATAGACTCACATGGACAGCCGTATTTGATTTATATTCAAATGATTGCCTTATGCCAAATTAATGCAAAGTTATTCTGAATCAGAGAAATTTGAATTTATCCAAATTTGCAAAAGTCAGTCAAATTCAAATTGATCACAGTTTCTTTTTGTGTACGTGGCACACCACTGCTTGTGCTTGTTGTATCCTCTGTCGATTTCATGGTACAGTGTGTTGAGCCTGTAATAAACAAATATTCCTGTAACATTGTTTTTAGGCAATGCCACCTCTTCAATTTAATGGGGTTTTTTCAATTGTCATTCACTGTGATTATTTTGGGATGGTTACCTACTTTATTGTTATTAGAAAGCTAAATCATAGAATTATGGATTCCCTGCAGTGAGGAAGCGAGCTATTCAGCCCATTGAGTCCACACTGCCCTCCAAAAAGCGTCCCAAACGCATCCCCACCCTAAAATTGTCAAACCTGTACCGATACTTTACATATAATAAATGTGTAAAAATGCTTCTTCACTGACTGTCAGAAAGGTTGTTCAAAGCTACTAATCCTTTACGTTTTGAACCCTGCTATTTTGAACTTTAATTTTGAAATTATTTGCGAATGCTGCAATCTCAGAAGGGCTCATGTCGACTTTACATTTACATTTGCCCTTGAAGGAAACATTTGCATTGAAACATTGTCTAAAATTCAACAAAGTGACAGCACAAAGCCATTTACAAGATGTGGCAATACTGCTGATAAGCGCCACTACAAAGTGTTCCTTCACGTCAGCTTTTTTTTGAACAGAAAGCAAAGGCTTAGTGTTCAAGAAGTCATCTTTTGAAAGTTTCTTACGTTCATAGGCAGCTTATTAGCAAATTGCCATGAATATGCAAAGCTGCTGATATCATCAACTTCTTCAGGCATCGAGAACAGTGGGATAGAAATTCACCTTGGCCAGTGGCGCAAACAGCAGGTATTGAATCCACTGCCCATTGGAATTCGTGGGCTGTTACTAGCAGGGAACCACAGACATCAGTGTTCGGGCCTCAAGTATTCCCAATGTATGCCAATGACTTGGTAACACCAGATAGAATTTAATATCAAGGAGACGAAAGCTATTGACTGTGGTTGGAAATTTAGAAAACTGGCTTTAATTTTCCTAGCAATTCGGTGCAGCCTGTTGAACACAGAAACCTCACTTTCCAATGTTTCTGTATATTACTTTCTAGGAGCTCCCAATCTCAGTGCACTGCTGCCTGGGGATTCCATTGGTGTGGGGTGAAGTCAGGATAAGAGTGGACAAGTGTGCTTTTTACAGTGGTGGCTAGAAGAAAAGTCATTAGGGCCCAACCGTTCAACATTATTTTTCTCTCCACAAATGTTGGCAGATTTGCTGAGTTTCTTAATCAAACCATGTGTTAATTTCAGAACTCCAGGGTGGGAAGTATTTAGCTTTTATTAACTACCCTTTTCTGCCTGGTAGGTCTGAAGGTCCAATTTTGAGTGTGGGTTAGAGAGTGGGTGAAGCGGTAGACGATGATGGAGCTAGTACAAGCAGATCCCTGGCTGAGTTGTATAGATATGTGAATTTGCTCCAGTGGGACTGGGATGTACTCCATTTGAGGCAGGAGCTGGTTGGATGTTGGGGTTTGGGTTAGTTGAGTCAGGCCAGATGTATAGCCAGGGGTAGCCAGGCAAGACTGGGGGCTGGAAGTGGGGGTGTGCTGGGTAGTCAGTTGGTTTTTGAGCCTGGGTGGTGGTCAGATGGGAGAAGTTGGGCCCAGCTTGGGGATGAGATGTGGTGGAGGGGGTAGTTGAATCAGGAGGGTAATCAAGTGGTTGCTGGCGTAGTTAGATGGAGGAGGGTTGGTTGGGTCAGGGTTAGAGGGGATAATGGTGAGGGATAGTTACCCAGGTTTTAGTATGGGATTTAAATAGTCTAACATACTCTGGGTGACAGTGAGGCTATGTTCTCCCCCAAGGCTCTGCCACTACTTCACAGTTAGAGAAATTCACACAAATACCAGGGAGTAGGGCAATTTTTTCACAGATCTATGTGTCAGGACTTCTGCAGGGTTCTGATGTGTATCCACAATCCAAAGAGCAAAACATATGGGCCATCATTTTATAGTTGTGAGAGTGGTGAATGTTGGTTTTCAGAAGGATCTGTGATCACTGCCCGGAATTTAGAGCAATGAATTGTGGTTTAATAAACAATCTACAATGTTTATGGGACTTGACAGACTAGCTGCTGGAAGAGTGTCTTTAGGATACAATATGATCGTTTGGGACTGAAGTGAGGAGAAATTTCCCCACTCAAGCTGTGTGTATGATTCTCGACTGTAGTGACCTCTGGATGTTCAGTCACTTTATAGTGAGATATGGGGAGAGATCAGCCGTCACCTTATTGAACTGGAGATTCAGTTCAGATAGCTCACTCTAACTGCTGTGATTTATGTCCTTTCTATCAAGCATCTCACAAAGCAAAAGGCCACTCTCATGCTATCAGTTCTGCACCATTTTCTGTGACAAATTTCCTCCTCTCAATTTTATTTTGGCAGGTTGATAAGAATGAGCCCTGTTTAAAAGTTTATCTTTAAGAAGTGCCTAGCATATTATTAACTACTTGATGGAGATGTTGGTCTTCCCTTGGAATCAGTTTCTCAAACTGAATTCTCAAATTGCTGTATTGTGGTGATTATGCTGTTGTGATTTATGCTGTTGTTAGATTATTTGGAGCTGGAGCCTGAGAGAAAAGGCATCCGATAGATTTCTGCAAAGTTCTACCTTATAAATAGCGTGAAAAAAGGGCGCTTATTAGTTTATAGCAACAATGTTTCTAACTCCCTTCTATCAAAGACTAGCAAACCTCAGCCACGGTATTATTGGATTGTGACACTGGGCTGCAAACGTTTTCTTTTAATGATTTTGGCCAACAGTGAGAAAGGGGGGAATTGCCAAAAATCTATTCAGCTCAGTAGAGTGCACTTGAGGAGCACCTGAGCGGCCAACAGATTAATGAATTGTTCCAATATCATGCTAACCTTCCACCTACCTGAGACCCTGTATCATACAGAGGTCCTTGATCAGGCCGTACATCAATATGTTAACCACTACTACAGCACCTACAGAGAAACCAGGGTGCAGTGGTTCAAAAAGGTAGCTCACCACCACATTCTCAGAGGTAACCAGGGCTGGCAGGTTTGGAAAAGCTCACACATATGGTTTAGTGTCAGCCTGCAGCATGCAGACATCACAGTGCATGCAGTACTTCGGCATCATGTTTCATTGTAATGGAACCATGGGTGAGAATCACTCATATGACAAGTAATGCCCTGAAGGCCCTCTGAAATACCTGTCCTGAGGAAAAAGGAAGATTTTGGATGCTGACGTGTTTCAAAGCACAATGTGATGAAAACAATGCCTTCAAAAATAGTTGATAAAATGGTAAGAGTTTGGACCCTTCATGCAGTGGAAGTTGCCAAAAGCCACAGTTGCCAAATAAGTTTGTTATGGTTAAGCTCCACACAAAGTTTACCAAACACTTGTCAATCAATATCACAGGGGTGTATATTTCTTTTTGCTGCATCATTCAGTTGTTTAAGGTCAACACAGATATGTAAGCATCTATTAGGTTCAGGTACAGACACCTTGTTTAGTTACTGGTCCACACATTTCCACAGTGGTTTGACTGATTCAGATTTCTTCATGATCTCCTCTGCATGTCTGAAGCCTTGCATGTTCTCTTCAAATAGATGTCATGGAAAGTGATTTGGATTAGGTCAGGCAGAAAAGGTCTACTGTTGTGCAAACCAGCCTGTAGCATTCAACCATCATTCATACGGTGTAGGAACAGACAGCACTCCACCCTGGGGAGTCTACCTGGATCAAGGACCAGAACTGACCCGGCTGAGGTTTGAGTCTTTGGTTCATCATTTTCTTTTAAAGTCAACACCAAGCACAGTGTCCTAAGATGCAACAGGTTAGTACAGATGCTACCAGATGGAGACAACTGCAGGCTTGGGCTGACTGCTCAGAAGAGAAGAGCAATGCCCTACCCAGCTCAGTTTACACCCTCCTGCACCAAATTCATTCCTACCCTGCCGCTAAGAGAAACAAGGGCATGCCTCCATCGTATCTACTCTTCAGGTGAGCCAAACAGTGACTTAAGGGAAGGGGGAATGGATAAAAATGTTATAGTTATGGTTAGAAAGGAAGACTTGTTGTAAGGTGTAATAACAGGGGTTAATATCGACTGTATTAATTGTTAGTGTTCATTGCCAGTTATGTCAGATCTCATGATCCTGAAACTTAACAGATGATGTCATGCAATATTCAAACTTATTAACTATGTAAAAAAAAGTGTTTTTTGATTCTGAAATAACAATTTCCGGCTCTCTTCTTTCAATGAGCAGCAGCCCCCAGTCCTGATATTAATGGACTGTTGGTGAAAACAAGTTGTCGGACTGCTTCACATCTTGCCCAGGTTTGTTCTCCAATGAAATCAAGTCAGTTCACTTCCATTGCCAGTAAGGACAGATTCTGTTTCCATACCCCACGCACCCCTACTCCCATTGTTTGAAAGGACAAACATGCAGCGGCTAGGCACTAGCAGCAGGAGGGGCTGAATAGAGTCACCTGTCACATTTTATGCGGATATAGCAGATTGGTCTCTTTGAGCAGAGGCAAACACAAGAAATAGGCAGATTCCAAAAAAACCCATTGAACTCAGAATATTAACTCTGTTTCTTTCTCCACAGATGTGGCCAGGCCTGCTGAAGTTCTCCTTTCAGTTTGTCTATAAGTAAGAGGCCGATGCATCTTGTACAGTCCAGCTCAGCAGATCTATCTGAGCTCTATGTATCATCACAAAGTTGGCCAGAAGGGAAGTGATTTTCTCCTACGGTGCCAGATAAAGTCAGTGTGGAACTGAGCTGCTGTCTTTGGTGATTAACCATCAGCCTGAGGCCACTCAAAACCAAAAGAACTATGGCTGCTGTAAATCAGGAACAAAATCAGTTCTGAGGAAGGGTCACCGAACCCGAAACGTTAACTCTGTTTTCTCCTTCACAGATGCTGCCAGACCTGCTGAGCTTTTCCAGCAACTTTGTTTTTGAGCCTGAGGCCATTACTGGCCCTGAAGGACTCTCGGAGGCTTCCCAGTATCTGGGCAATATTAGGATAATTTCTTTATTACTCTTTCAGGGTACATAGGCACTCCTGTCTAGGCCAACATTAATTGCCCATTCTTCATTGCCCTTAAGAAGGTGATGGTAAGTTGCCTTCTTGAGCCACCATACCCCATGTGCTGTGGGTAAACCCACAATACCATTAGGGAGTGAATACCAGTATTTTGACCCAGCAACAGTGAAGGAAAAGTGATATATTCCCAAGTTAGAATGGTGAGTGGCTTGGAGGAGAATATGTGGATGTCCTTCTCTTTTGAGAAGTTAGTGGTCATGGATTTGTAAGGTGCTGACTAATGAGCTTTGGAGAATTCCCGCAGGCACCACGTCCACTAGTGCCTAGGCGAGGTTCCCCAGTTCATTATTGTTTCACACAACATACCTCAAACTGTTAGGCTAACTATGCAAGATATCACAAACAGTGGTGAACACTGTGCAATTGTCAGAAAACCTACTCACTTCTGAACTTATTCAGGGATAGTAAGATTTGCTGATGCTGGAGTCAGAGATAACACAGTGTGGAGCTGGAGGAACACAGCCAGCCAGGAAGCATTAGAGGAGCAGGAAAGCTGATGTTTCTGAGGAAGGGTCCAGATCTGCTGTGTTCCTCCAACTTCACACAGTGTTATCTCTTCTGAATTATTCTGTGATTGTTATTGAACTGCAATGAAACAAACCAGCCATCTAAATATGGTAGCTACAAGTGGTGGTCAGAAGTGAGTAACCCCTGTCCAGAAAGTCTATCCATCATTTACAAGGTACAGATCAGGACTTGCCCTTCATAAAGCATACAGTAACTTGGGCTTTACTAATGGGGGAAGTAGCATGTAGGAGCATAAGCATCGTGTATACAACACTAGCTCAGCCTAAGCTGGAATATCATGTTCAGTTCTTGGCAGCGTACTTCAGGAAGAATGTTAAAACTTTGAAGAGAATACAGAAAGTTACATAAAAACGATTACAAGGGTAAGGAACATCAGTTAGGAGAATAGTTTGGAGAAGTTACGTTTGTTTACCTTAGAGAAAAGAAGGCTCAGAGGAGATCTGAATCAGACATTCACAATCCTCTGAGGTCAGGATGGAATAGATAGCCAAAAACTAAAAACAGTCTCACACATGAAAGGATTGAGAAGAGTTGGCACCAATGTAAAATAATTGGATAAAAAAACCAAATGTAATAAAAAGAAGTACACACTGAGTAGTTAGAGTCTGGATGTGCTGCCTGAGAGTATGGTTGAAGCAGGTTAAATTGAGACAGTCAATGTGCAAGTTTATGTGTAAAATGTAGAAGAATGGCACTAAGTGAAATGCTCATGTAGAGATCTCATGTAGACATGGACAGACAAATTACCTCTTTCTGTGCTGTAATAATTCTGTCATCGTAGCCTCAGCAGCACTCAGGAAACATGAAATGATCTAAGGCAGTGTCAATCATTTAAATACCATTCTAACCACTACAGTAAACTTTCACTTTAACCTCTGCTACCCACAAAGCAACAGAATGCATCATCTCGAAGTTTGCCAAGTCTTCACAGATATCTTTCAAGCCATAACTTTTACCACCCAGAAAAACGAGATGCATTCGAGCACCTCCACATGCATCTTCCCTCTCTTTATATACTGTCCTGACTTGAAACAATATATCCATTCCTTCATTGTCTCTTGGTCAATATCTTGGAATTTCCTCCCTAACAGCTGGGTGCGCCAACACCCCATAGCCTGCAATAGTTTGAGAAGGCTACTCACCACCGTAGAATCCCTACAGTGCGGAAGCAGGCCATTCAACCCATCAGCCCACAATGACCCTTTGAAAAACATCTGACTCAGACCCACCCACCACCCTATCCCTGCATTTCCCACCGCAGACACTAAGGGCAATTTAGCACAGCCAATCCACCTAACCTGCACATCTTTGGGCTGTGGGAAGAAACCCTGTACCCGGAGGAAACCTGGCCAGACGTGGGGAGAATGTGCAAACTCCACACAGACAGTCACCTGAAGGTGGAATTGAACCCAGGTCCCTAGTGTTGTGAGGCAGCAGTGCTAACTACCGAGCCACTGTGCTGCCCTCAAGGGTCTTCCAAGGGTCTTCATAAATGACAAATTGATGACCGTCAGCCAATACTACCCACATCCTATGAAAACATTAAATACAGCATGAGCAGAAATTGTTTTCTATTTGTGCTCTGCACTTTTGTTTAGAAACAATAATCTAAGATTTGAGCAGTTTTGCTTATGAGGTGCAACTTCTCATTGAAGACCCATCTAACATACGGGGCTTGATTTTAACTCTATCAAGGTGAATGGGTTTTGTGCGAGCTAAAATCCCATCCTTCTATCTGTGACATTAGTTGAGAGAGAAAGCGGTGAAATGGACAGAAAGAAATGCAGGTGCACCTCGGAATTTAGTTTCCATGGGAGACTCATTCCATTACCCTTCATCTAGCACGTTTGTCTATTTCTCAGGTATGAGCGAGTTTCCCCTTCAATGTGTTTGTGCCTTTACCTTAAACACACCGTGTGGTAGCAAGTGTCCTCATTTTAAACACACTGGAAAAAATATATTTTGAATGGTAACAATAAGTAGGATTTATTGGGGAATTATCTTGCGTTGGTCTCGTCCTGTTTCGGATTCTTCATAAGTGGAAACATCTACTTTACAGCAACCTTATTAAACTACTCCATAATTTTAATGACCTTACTCATTCACCCCTTCTGTTTTCTAGAGGAATGAGCCCCAGCCTGTTCACTCAGTTCTGATAATTATAACTTCTCAGTTCTAGTATCATTCTGGGAAATGTACTTTTTTTCAGGCGATGACAGATTGTGTGTTTCTGGCACTGTCTGCTTTTGCTTCTTGTGAATGTGTTGCATTACCTGAAAGCTATTTGGAAGTTGTCAGTCTTGTTTTATTAAAATGACGCTCGATACACGCAAAACGATTTGCTAGACTTCATGCATCATTACCTTAACCACGTAACAAAAATCATGGGACAATCCCTCATCATCCCATCTTTAACTGGCCATCAGAATGTGACATGTGACCAAAAGACTTTAACTGAACGAAAAGTGACTGAAGTTATTTTTTTGTAAAATAATCCTGTGCAAAATCATGAACTACAGGGTCACAGACTCGTGCAGATGTACAGCACTGATACAGACCCTTTGGTTCAACTCGTCCATGCCAACCAGGTATCCTAAATTAATCTGAGATAATGGGAACTGCACATGCTGGAGAATCTGAGATAATTAAGTGTGAAACTGGATGAACACAGCAGGCCAAGCAGCATCTTAGCAGCACAAAAGCTGACGTTTCGGGCCTACACCCTTCATCAGAAAAGGGCGATGGGGAGTGGGTTCTGAAATAAATAGAGAGAGAGGGGGAGGCAGATCGAAGACAGATAGAGGAGAAGATAGGTGGAGAGGAGACAGACAAGTTAAAGAGGGGCGGATGGAGCCAGTAAAGGTGAGTGTAGGTGGGGAGATAGGGAGGAGATAGGTCAGGACAGGGAGGATGGACAGGTCAAGGGGGCGGGATGAGGTTAGTAGGTAGGAACTAGAGGTGGAGCTTGAGATGGGAGGAGGGGATAGGTGAGAGGAAGAACAGGTTAGGGAGGCGGGGACGGCTGGGCTGGTTTTGGGATGGAGAAGGGGGAGCGGAGATTTTGAAGCTTGTGAAGTCCACATTGATACCATTGCACAGCAGGATTCCCAAGTGGAATATGAGTTGCTGTTCCTGCAACCTTCGGGTGGCATAGTTGCAGGAAGCCCCGGATGGACATGTCGTCTGAGGAATGGGAAAGGAAGTAGAAATGGTTCGCGACTGGGAGGTGCAGTTGTTTATTGCAAAACAAGCATAGGTGTTCTGCAAAGTGGTCCCCAAGCCTCCACTTGGTTTCCCCAATGTAGCGGCCACAACAGGTGCAGCAGCTGCAGTATACCACATTAGCAGATGTGCAGGTGAACATCTGCTTGATGTGGAAAGTCTTCTTGGGGCCTGGGATGGGGGTGAGGGAGGAGGTGTGGGGGCTGGTGTAGCACTTCCTGCGGTTGCAGGCAAAAGTGCTGGGTATGGTGGGGCAGGAGGGGAGTGTAGAGCGGACAAGGGAATCACACAGAGAATGGTCCCTCCAGAAAGCAGACAAAGGTGGGGAGGGAAAAATGTCTTTGGTGGTGGGGTCGGATTGTAGACGGCAGAAGTGTCAGAGGATGATGCGTTGGATCGGGAGGATGGTGGGGTGGTATGTGAGGATGAAAGGGATTCTCTTTTGGTTGTTATTGTGAGGACGGAGTGTGAAGGATGAGTTGCGGGAAATGCGGGAGACACAGTCAAGGGCATTCTCAACTGCTGCGGGGGGGATTTTGCGGTCCTTGAGAAACAAGGACATCTGAAATATACGGGAGTGCAATACCTCATCCTCCCACTTCCTACAGACAAAGGGGGTGCCCATGGGCACCCACATGGGCCCAAGCTATGCCTGCCTCTTTGTAGGTCATGAGGAACAATCCCTCTTCCATACCCACACTGGCCCTAAACCCCACCTCTTCCTATGTTACATTGATGAATGTATCGGCACTGCCTCATACTCCCATGAGGAACTCGAACAGTTCATCCACTTTGCCAACACCTTCCACCCCAACGTTATGTTCACCTGGACTATCTCTAACACCTCCCTCACCTTCCTGGGCCTCTCTTTCTCCATCTTGGGCAACCATCTAGAAACCACTGTCCATTTCAAGCCCAGCGCCTCCCACAGCTACCTAGAATACACCTCCTCCCATCCACTTCCCTGAAAAAATGCCGTGCCTATTCCCAATTCCTTCGCCTCCACTGCATCTGCTCCCAGGATGAGGCATTCCATTCCCGTACATCTCAGATGTCGTGCCGTGCCATGCCATACCTGCACTGCCACCAGAACCAAAGGCTAATGGGATAACAAGGTATAGAGCTGGATGAACATGGCAGCATCAGAGGAGCAGGAATGCTGATGTTTCATGTAGGCTTCAGAAAATTTTCTGAAGAAGGGTCTAGGCCCAAAACGTCAGCCTTCCTGCTCCTCTGATGCTGCTTGGCCTGCCGTGATTCATCCAGCACTACATCTTGTTATCCCATTAGCCTTTGGTTCTGGTGGCAGCGCAGGCATGGCATGGCAAGACATGGCAAGGGATGCTGCGAGAATGCAGATAAGTGCTAAAAGAGCACTTGTTGAGTGAGCTAGTAAGCAGCCCTGAAATGCAGTCTGACGCAATCATAAGCTGGGTGTGTGCTCCCGCATGCAAAGTTTCCTTGGTAGAAGATTTGAATGCTAGTTCCTGGTGCACCCTGCAATGCAAATGTATGCTTCCTAAATGTCCTGCAGATGGATTGTAGAGATGTTAAGGGGATCATGAGGGCAAATGTCTGATGCCAGTGTCCACGGACAAAGGGTGTGTGTTGCTGGTGCCCATGGATTGTGCCCTTTTGATACTGAACAATATGATGACACCTTGCAGCCAGTGGTAAGCTGAAGTTGCCAGGTCCTCTCTGCTTTTCATGACAAGAATTATTGATATATCACTTGTTGGCATGTTTTGTAAGGTATGAAGCTGAATATTAGTGAGGCAAGTTGTTACATTAATAAAGTGTTTAACAAGATATAATCAGCCAAATTGTCAATTTCTTGCTGCCTAGTGAGAAACTCACCTCACCTCTTGGCAAATGCATAAAAGATGCATCGAGTTGTTCCCGACCCCTTGTTAGAGAGACAGAAGGTGAGTTACATACCTCAGATTTCTGTCTCTCTGAATTGCTCTTGGTAGCCTTACCTTTCATATGGTTCAATTCAGTTTCTGGTCAATGGTAATGACGCCCAATCCCTTCAGCATGTTGCTGGTTGGGGATTCAGTGAAGGTACGTCTATTGAATGTCATGCATAAACGGTTAGATCCTCTTTTGTTGAAAGTGATTACTGAATATCTGTTCTTGTTAATTGCAAATATTAGTTGCCAGTTTGACATTTCACAGGACAGTTAAGCTTCCCCTGTATTACTCTAGGTCTGGATTGGCTTCACTCTGTGCTCTATCATTCTGTGATGTCTTTTAATGTTCTTCTAATTTTCTGATGGTTAAGTTGCACAGATATTCCCTGGTATACTGATATAATGCAAAATGATGTGATGGAGTCAAAGTGTTCACTCTGTACCTTTTCATTTAATACACAGAAGTGCTTAACGTTGATACTGAATTCATTCTTTAACAGTAAATTCCTCATTCCCTTTTACTAATCTGAAATGATTCATAGTGCATTTCTGTTATTTTCTTTATCTTATACATATAGTTTTTCATTCTTCACTTCAAATTGAACAAATTAGCATAATAAAATTTGTTTGAAAACGAAGTACATAGAACATAGAACATAGAACAATACAGCACAGTACAGGTCCTTCAGCCCTTGATGTTGCGCCAACCTGTGAACTAATCTAAGCCCATCCCCCTACACTATCCCATCATTATCCATATACTTATCCAAGGACTGTTTAAATGCCCCTAATGTGGCTGAGTTAACTACATTGGCAGGCAGGGCATTCTATGCCCTTACCACTCTCTGAGTAAAGAACCTGCCTCTGACATCTGTCTTAAATCTATCACCCCTCAATATATAGCTATGCCCCCTTGTACAAGCTGAAGTCATCATTCTTGGAAAAAGACTCTTACTGTCCACCCTATCTAATCCTCTGATCATCTTGTATGTCTCTATTAAATACCCTCTTAGCCTTCTTCTCTCCAATGAGAACAGACCCAAGTCCTTCAGCCTTTTCTCATAAGACCTTTGCTCCAGACCAGGCAACATCCTGGTAAATCTCCTCTGCACCTTTTCCAATGTTTCCACATCCTTCCTATAATGGAGCGATCAGAACTGCACGCAATATTCCGAGTGAGGCCGTACTAGCATTTTGTATAGTTGCAGCATGACATCAAGGCTCCGGAACTCAATCCCTCTACCAGAGAGTTGGACGTTTATATAGACCACATCAATTTTGGGCAGTATCATGAAAATGGAATTGGCTTATTATTGATGAGAAAGTGAACTTTTTTGAGGCAATTCTCATTCACAGCCCTCACTATCAGAGATTGAACACAAACTCTAAGATGACTGCTTTCTCACTAGTAACCTCACACATTCTGCCATAAATCCAGCTGTAGTGTCAAGGAACCGACATGAAAAGGATTTCCCCTCAGCTGCCACACCTCCTCCAATGAAATTATAGCAGGAATTGGGAAAACAAAACCTAGAATATGTTCCCGAGCTTCCATGCTTTTCTATGTAAATCCTGGCAAAAGCAGCTGCGTCAGTCTCTCCCTGGATTGAAACCTTTCAATGAGGATACTACCAAGTAATTTAAACAAAATACTGACAAAATAGAAAAAATCAACACAAACATGATAAGCCAAATATTCTCCTTTGTGCTTTACCTTTTCCTTCTCTATGCCACGTATCTCATTGACACAATGAAGGTATTCACCTGAAAAACTCACATAGCCCTGAGACCATTCACTCTTGCACTCCTGCAGCCTGAGTTCTGAAGAAGACAGACAGATCAAATTCGTTTCTCACTCTGCAGATGCTACTAGACCTACTGAGTTTTTCCATAATTTTATACTGTCAATTCAGATCTCCATCATCAGCATCATGTTGCGTTTGTAATGCAGCCATTTCATATGTTGAACAAATCTTTCACTAAAAACTCCCTAATTTCAAAATTTACCTTGCAAAGAAACAAAGAAACAAAGAAACATACAGCACAGGAACAGGCCCTTCGGCCCTCCAACCCTGCGCCGATCAAGATCCTCTGTCTAACCTGGCATCTATTTTCTAACGGTCTGTGCCCATTTGCTCCCTACCCATCCATGTACCTGTCCAAATATATCTTAAAAGACGCTAACATGTCTGCGTCTACCACCTCCGCTGGCAACGCGTTCCAGGCACCCACCACCCTCTGTGTAAAGAACATTCCACGTATATCTCCTTTAAACTTTCCTCCTCACACTTTGAACTCATGACCCCTAGTAATTGAGACCCCCACTCTGGGAAAAAGCTTCTTGCTATCCACCCTGTCTATACCCCTCATGATTTTGTAGACCTCAATCAGGTCCCCCCTCAACCTCCGTCTTTCTAATGAAAATAATCCTAATCTATTCAACCTCTCTTCATAGCTAGCACCCTCCATACCAGGCAACATCCTGGTGAACCTCCTCTGCACCCTCTCCAAAGCATCCACATCCTTTTGGTAATGTGGCGACCAGAACTGTACATAGTACTCCAAATGTGGCCGAACCAAAGTCCTATACACTGCACATGACCTGCCAACTCTTGTACTCAATACCCAGCCCAATGAAGGAAAGCATACCATATGCCTTCTTGACCACCCTATTGACCTGCGTTGTCACCTTCGGGGAACAATGGACCCGAACCCCAGATCTCTTTGTTCATCAATTTTCCCGAGGACTTTTCCATTTACTGTATAGTTCGCCCTTGAATTTGATCTTCCAAAATGCATCACCTCGCATTTGCCCGGATTGAACGCCATCTGCCATTTATCTGCCCAACTCTCCATTCTATCTATATTCTGCTGTAATTTCTGACAGTCCCCTTCACTATCAGCTACTCCACCAATCTTAGTGTCATCCGCAAACTTGCTGATCAGACCACCTACACCTTCCTCCAGATCATTTACATATATCACAAACAACAGTGGTCCCAGCACAGATCCCTGTGGAACACCACTAGTTACAGGTCTCCAATTTGAGAAACTCCCTTCTACTACTACCCCCTGTCTCGTGTTGCCCAGCCAGTTTTTTTATCCATCTAGCTAGCACACCCTGGACCCCATGTGACTTTACTTTCTCCATCAGCCTGCCATGGGGAACTTATCAAACACCTTACTGAAGTCCATGTATATGACATCTGCAGCCTTTCCCTCATCAATCAACTTTGTCACGTCCTCAAAGAATTCTATTAAGTTGGTAAGACATGACCTTCCCTGTACAAAACCATGTTGCCTATCACTGATAAGCCCATTTTCTTCCAAATGGGAATAGATCCTATCCCTCAGTATCTTCTCCAGTAGCTTCCCTACTGCTGACGTCAGGCTCACCGGTCGATAATTACCTGGATTATCCTTGCTGCCCTTTTTAAACAAGGGGACAACATTAGCAAGTCTCCAGTCCTCTGGGACCTCACCCGTGTCTAAGGACACTGCAAAGATATCTGTTTGGGCCCCGGCTATTTCCTCTCTCACTTCCCTCAGTAACCTGGGATAGATCCCATCCAGACCTGGGGACTTGTCCACCATAATGTTTTTTAGGATACCTAACACTTCCTCCTTCCTTATGTCAACTTGACCTAGACTAAGCAAACATCTATCCCTAACCTCAACATCCGTCATGTCCCTCTCTTTGGTGAATACCGATGCAAAGTACTCGTTAAGAATGTCACTCATTTTCTCTGACTCAGCGCATAACTTTCCTTCTTTGTCCTTAAGTGGGCCAATCCTTTCTCTAGTTACCCTCTTGCTCTTTATATATAAATAAAAGGCTTTGGGATTTTCCTTAACCATGTTTGCCAGCAATATCTCATGCCCTCTCTTAGCACTCTTAATCCCTTTTTTCAGATTCGCTCTATATTCCCGATATTCTTGCAAAGCTTCGTCTGTCTTCAGTCGCCTAGGCCTCATGTATGCTTCCTTTTTCCTCTTGGCTAGTCTCACAATTTCACCTATCATCCATGGCTCCCTAATCTTGCCTTTTCTATTCCTCATTGTCACAGGAACATGTCTCTCCTGCACGCTAATCAACCTCTCTTTAAAAGTCTCCCACATATCAAATGTGGATTTACCTTCAAACAGTTCCTCCCAATCTACATTCCTCAGATCCTGCCGAATCTTGGTATAGCCAGCCTTCCCCCAATTTAGTACTCCTCCTTTAGGACCACTGCTATCCTTGTCCATGAGTATTGTAAAACTTATGGAACTGTGGTCGCTATTTCCAAAGTAGTCCCCTACTGGAATATCAACCAGCTGTTCGGGTTCATTCCCCAGCACCAGGTCCAGTATGGCCCTTTCCCGAGTTGGACTACATACATACTGCTCTAGAAAACCCTCCTCCACACACCTTACAAATTCTGCTCCGTCTTGACCCCTAACACTGAGTGAATCCCAGTCAATGTTGGGAAAATTAAAACCTCCCATCACCACCACCCTGTTTCTCCTACACCTTTCCATTATCGGTTTACATATTTGTACCTCTATCGCATGCTCGCTGTTGGGAGGCCTGTAGTACAGCCCCAGCATTGTTACTGCATCCTTCCTATTTCTGAGTTCTACCCAATTTGCTTCACTGCTTAAGTCCTCCATGGGGCCCTCCTTCAGTACAGCTGTGATATCGTCTTTGACCAGCATTGCAACTCCTCCACCCCTTTTACCTCCCTCTCTATCCCGCCTGAAGCATCAATATCCTGGGACAACTAGTTGCCAGTCATGCCCTTCCCTCAACCAAGTCTCAGTAATAGCAAAAACATCATACCTCCAGGTACCAATCCAAGCTTTAAGCCCAAAACTTAAAAAAAATTGTTATCCTTTCCCCAGCTTTATTATTTTGCTGTCTTTTGCAGATATAGTATCACACTCATTACCGCTGAGCTCTAGCAGTCAATGACCTATTCAACTTGGAACCCTGTTTTAAATTTTTCTCCAACCATTCGCTTAATCTTTTATTATATTACCACAAGACGTACAAAAGCAATGTTATTGCCAGTTCCTTAAAAAAGGTTAAAGAAGTTTATTGTTTCAAAATGTAAAATGCTCAATATGTGTTACAAGTATTGTCTTGTAAGCTTTTAAAGATCAAATATTTTAAAACAATTATGAGAAACCAATTGATGTTTCGGGGATGTGAAAGAATCTTGATTAGATTACAGGCATTCATAAAACAGGATTCTTATTGTCTGGGACTTATATCTCAAGTTAACCCTGAAACCTTCCACTTGTTTTGAAATAAATGTAAGTTAACAGTTCACAATTGTTTCAATTCATTATGTATAATACATGTTGTAAAGACACAATGTTGAGGAGTGTGGTCCAAGTCTGCCTGCAGTAAGATACATGTTGGATCACTCAATCTACATTATTCACTCAGCTTTTATTTAAGTATTGTCATGAATTGATATAAACTAGATTTAACATATGTCTAAATATATTGTCACAATTTTAAAAACACTTTAAACAGCCCCACAGAGGTGGTTGTTATAAATTTGTTATTGGACTTAACAGTAACTCTTCTCAGTTTATCAGAAGTCAAGTTAACCAGGCAATCAATATCTCCTGTACCTCCTTAAGCGAGTAAAATGCTACTATTTTGTTATAGGCTGCCACAGAGGTAAAGTGCCTCAAAAGACATCCATATAGTTCAAAGACAAAGAAAATTACAGCACAGGAACAGGTCCTTCGGCCCTCCAAGCCTGTGCCGATCGAGATCCTCTGTCTAAACCAGTCTTCTATTTACTAAGAGACCCTTTGTAACCCTTTGCTCCCTGCGCATCCATGTACCTGTCCAGATACATCTTAGTCTGCGTCTACCACCTCCACTGGCAACGTGTTCCAGGCACCCACCACCCTCTATGTAAAGAACATTCCATGCATATCTCCCCTAAACTTTTCCCCTCTCACTTTGAGCTCATCACCACTAATAATTGAGACCCCCACTCTGGGAAAAAGCTTCTTGCTATCGACCTTGTCTATACCCCTCATAATTTTGTAGACTCAATCAGGTCCCCCCTCAATCTTCGTCTTTCTAATGAAAATAATTCTAATGTACTCAAACTCTCTTCATAGCTAGCACCCTCCATACCAGGCAACATCCTGGTGAACCTCCTCTGCACCCTCTCCAAAGCGTCCACATCCTTTTGGTAATGTGGCGATCGGAACTGTATACAGTACTCTAAATGTGGCCGACCCAAAGTCATATACAACTGTAACATGACCTGCCAACTCTTGTACTCAATACCACATCCGATGAAGGAAAGCATGCCGTATGCCTTCTTGACCACTGTATTGACCTGCGTCGCCACCTTCAGGGAATAATAGATTAAATGATATGGTTGCCTTTATCCTGTTAGAAGATGTGATACTGAATTGTCACCCTTAGATGGCCCATAGACAGTTCTTTATATCCAATGTGAGCCTCATGTTGATGTTAACTCTGTATATTCCCCCACTGCACTCCCCACACTAAGGAAACTTGATCACAAGAATCCTACGTTGCTGAACCCAAATGACTTATAACCGTATAATTTTGAAATAGCAGTCAATTAAAGGTCAATGCACCATCACAATCTATCTACTGATGCTGCCAATGTCCCCTTTTCCAAGTTTAGAAACAAATAAGCTAACAATCTCTGTTAATGAAATGTGAGCTTGGATGAACACAGCAGGCCCAGCAGCATCTCAGGAGCACAAAAGCTGACGTTTCGGGCCTAGACCCTTCATCAGAGAGGGGGATGGGGTGAGGGTTCTGGAATAAATAAGGAGAGAGGGGGAGGCGGACCGAAGATGGAGAGAAAAGAAGATAGGTGGAGAGAGTATAGGTGGGGAGGTAGGGAGGGGATAGGTCAGTCCAGGGAAGACGGACAGGTCAAGGAGGCGGGATGAGGTTAGTAGGTAGGAGATGGAGGTGCGGCTTGGGGTGGGAGGAAGGGATGGGTGAGAGGAAGAACAGGTTAGGGAGGCAGAGACAGGTTGGACTGGTTTTGGGATGCAGTGGGTGGAGGGGAAGAGTTGGGCTGGTTGTGTGGTGCAGTGGAGGGAGGGGACGAACTGGGCTGGTTTTGGGATGCGGTGGGGGGAGGGGGGATTTTGAAGCTGGTGAAGTCCACATTGATACCATTGGACTGCAGGGTTCCCAAGCGGAATATGAGTTGCTGTTCCTGCAACCTTCGGGTGGCATCATTGTGGCACTGCAGGAGGCCCATGATGGACATGTTATCTAAAGAATGGGAGGGGGAGTGGAAATGGTTTGCGGGACTGGGAGGTACAGTTGTTTACTGCGAACCGAGCGGAGGTGTTCTGCAAAGCGGTCCCCAAGCCTCTGCTTGGTTTCCCCAATGTAGAGGGAGCCACACCGGGTACAGAGGATGCAGTATACCGCATTGGCAGATGTGCAGGTGAACCTCTGCTTAATGTGGAAAGTCATCTTGGGCCTGGGATAGGGGTGAGGGAGGAGGTGTGGGGGCAAGAGTAGCATTTCCTGCGGTTTCAGGGGAAGGTGCCGGGTGTGGTGGGGTTGGAGGGCAGTGTGGAGTGAACAAGGGAGTCACGGAGAGAGTGGTCTCTCCGGAAAGCAGACAGGGGTGTGGATGGAAAAATGTCTTGGGTGGTGGGGTCGGATTGTAGATGGCGGAAGTGTCGGAGGATGATGTGTTGTATCCGGAAGTTGGTGGGGTGGTGTGTGAGAATGAGGGGGATCCTCTTTGGGCGGTTGTGGCATGGGCGGGGTGTGAGGGATGTGTTGTGGGAAATGCGGGAGATGCGGTCAAGGGCGTTCTCAACCACTGTGAGGGGAATGTTGCGGTCCTTGAAGAGCTTGAACCTCTGGGATGTGCGGGAGTGGAATGCCTCATCGTGGGAGCAGATGTGGCGGAGGCGGAGGAATTGGGAATAGGGGATGGAATTTTTGCAGGGGGGTGGGTGGGAGGAGGTGTATTCTAGGTAGCTGTGGGAGTCAGTGGGCTTGAAATGGACATCAGTTACAAGCTGGTTGCCTGAGATGGAGACTGAGAGGTCCAGGAAGGTGAGGGATGTGCTGGAGATGGCCCAGGTGAACTGAAGGAACACATCCCTCACACCCCGCCCCTGCCACAACCACCCAAAGAGGATCCCCTCGTTCTCACACACCACCCCACCAACTTCCGGATGCAACGCATCATCCTCCGACACTTCCGCCATCTACAATCCGACCACACCACCCAAGACATTTTTCCATCCACACCCCTGTCTGCTTTCCGGAGAGACCACTCTCTCCGTGACTCCCTTGTTCGCTCCACACTGCCCTGTAACCCCACCACACCCGACACCTTCCCCTGAAACCGCAGGAAATGCTACACTTGCCCCCACACCTCCTCCCTCACCCCTGTCTCAGGCCGCAAGATGACTTTCCACATTAAGCAGAGGTTCACCTGCACATCTGCCAATGCGGTATACTGCATCCACTGTACCCAGTGTGGCTTCCTCTACATTGGGGAAACCAAACGGAGGCTTGGGGACCGCTTTGCAGAACACCTCCGCTCGGTTCGCAATAAACAACTGCACCTCCCAGTCGCAAACCATTTCCACTCCCCCTCCCATTCTTTAGATGACATGGCCATCATGGGCCTCCTGCAGTGTCACAATGATGCCACCCGAAGGTTGCAGGAACAGCAACTCATATTCCGCTTGGGAACCCTGTAGGCCGACAGTATCAATGTGGACTTCACCAGCTTCAAAATCCCCCCTCCCCCCACCGCATCCCAAAACCAGCCCAGTTCGTTCCCTCCCCCCACTGCACCACACAACCAGCCCAGCTCTTCCCCTCCACCCACTGCATCCCAAAACCAGTCCAACCTGTCTCCGCCTCCCTAACCTGTTCTTCCTCTCACCCATCCCTTCCTCCCACCCCAAGCCGCACCTCCATCTCCTACCTACTAACCTCATCCCACCTCCTTGACCTGTCCGTCTTCCCTGGACTGACCTATCCCCTCCCTACCTCCCCACCTACACTCTCCTCTCCACCTATGTTCCTTATTCTCCATCTTCGGTCCGTCTCCCCCTCTCTCCTTATTTATTCCAGAACCCTCACCCCATCCCCCTCTCTGATGAAGGGTCTAGGCCCGAAACATCAGCTTTTGTGCTCCTGAGATGCTGCTGGGCCTGTTGTGTTCATCCAGTCTCACATTTCATTATCTTGGATTCTCCAGCATCTGCAGTTCCCATTATCACTAACAATCGCTGTTTGTGGTTTCTGCAAGCAATCAAACTTCTTACATCAAAAGATCAAAGCATTAATTATATTTCACAACATTCCTTCAAAGATCGTCAGAGAAATTTTAAACTTAATAAATAGCCTAATATTCTTGAACTGTGGGCTAGCTAATCAACCGCTCCCACAGACTGGTTACACCAGCTTTGGACTTTTCGACTCTACTCAGTGAATAGCTGGGAGAAACAACATAATCTTGTCAGATCTGTAGTGAGTAAAGCGTTCTTGATGAACAAAATGTTTTCCATTTCTTACAAAAATGATGACACTCTTCCCCTGCATTTTTAAAGAAGTTTCTGTAGTATACTGAAGAAAATAACACCATTTGAAAGAATATTACTTATGTGCACCATTATTGATCAGACTTGGGTAAGCATTTTATTTCTTCCATTCTCAGTGTAATGATATCTTACAATTAAGTTACATTCTCACTTTGGAAGAAATGAGAAGGAAAGATGAAGCAGGGATTTTGGTTCACTTGAATTTTGAGTTTGGAAGACAGCCAATTGCTGAGTACCTATCAACTGTTGCAGGTTTGCTCATAAACTTCAGGACTAGATCAGCATAAGCTTACAGGCTTCTTAAGAAAATGGATTGCATATAATATATAATTCTTACATTTCATAATGAATCTGGACTTCACTTCACCTTTAGTGGAAATCGATTAATTTAGCCAGACCAAATCTGCAATCATCTTTATCTGTGGTTGTATATTATAAAAATTGATTTTCAGACTTCATCAGAGCATAATAGGATGCATTTTAACTTCAGATGGTGGTGTAAAGTGTAATAATTATAGCACAGCAGGCCATTAAACACCTCTCCCATAATTTGTTCATGGTGAAGTCACTGGATTGAGGTGTTTATTGGATGGCTGAGCCTATATTGCTCAATTTATACTATCTCCCAAAGTAAAGATTACCTTCAGTGATATTCTGCTCTTCTCTCTGCTTTTTAACAAAAGTGCAACTGGTTAATAAACAACATGATAATTAACACGGATGTTATCTTAACCTTTCACAGTCAGTTGCAAAAGAAAATAATGACTTTTCAAGTATTACACTGTATTGACAGTTTAATTAAATAAATTGAAATGTGTTGAAGGTTGCGAAAGTAATTCACTTTTGATTTGTGCTTGTCCTACGAACATGATGTAGTCTGAATAAAGGCTATATTGTGCTTTATTGACAAGAGCTCAGCATCACTTACTACATTATCAGTTTAGAGAAATAAAAAAAGAGCTTGTGAAACACTATAAATCAGGAGCCTACAGAGATCAATAACTTAGGATATCAATAAAAATGGCACTATGAGTGCATGAGATGTAGAGCTAGTAAAATACCCAATACAGGACTGCACCCTTTCAGATACTATCCCTTATGCTACAGTTATTGATGCAAAATGCTGTGCTGTAGTACCCTCGGGCCAGAAGTGTTCAGAAGCCTCGAACTCTTAAAACAGTTACGGAAACACTGTCAACCACTTTCAGCAAGGCCAGTGTGGTCTACCTGATAGGAGAATGTCATGCATGCAGAGAAAGGTCAAACAATTTCTAAGGCTGATTTTATGCACAAGGTGCCATTTTGGACAATGTTGAGCCTGTTAGCTCTGTTACCAACTGTTAGCTGAATATGGTTTCAACTGCACAAGAAACCCTCTGTGGTGTTTAAGGGGCCAACCATCTAACTTTCAGTGAGAATACTTGCCCTTTTTAATGAAATATCTACAAGTGAATGGAAATATCTGTCTGCATTGTTGGAAGATCTTTGCAAATTCTTGGATTTCAAGGGAGTAATGGTGGATCTTGACAAAAGGGCCAAAGAAATAGATTAGCTTGTTAGGAGAGAGTCTTCTACAATAATGGTGCCAGTCTTCCTCAGACTGAAACAGAACTTAGAAATGTAACGCAGAGGGAAGACTGTGTGAGGGAAGAAGAAGAGATTGAATAGTGGAATGAGAAGGAAGGAACTGCTACGCAGGATTCCTTCACTTCATATGGACTGCCTGTGATTGGATACTCACACTTGATTCGCCTGAGATCACATTCTGTCATCACAGTTGCTCCATAATTCTCTTCCTGTAGCTATAGTATTGTCTTGGCCAAAATCCTGAAATAAAAGTATAAAGAAGCATTGCATTTCAAATTTATCTGAAACATTACCAATAGTGCACATAAAGCTGAACTACACTGCCATTGCATTACCTTCTTGCCTGTCTTGTGTGTGTTTTTACCTAGTGTTCCTAAGCGGTGTCACCTCGATGGTGGAGACTGGCTGATGATAGAGACTATGCATTGAGCTGATCTGGGCCTTGGGAACCTAGGTGTATGGGCTGTACCACCATGGCAAACATAAATGCAGTCTGGGCTGGCTAAGATGCAACAGCAAAGGTACAGGGGAATGGCAATGATGGAAAAAGAAACCATGTTATCCTGATAGAGAATACCAATGATATTCCCCAGGACAGTGCCTTAGCAATGCTAGCAAACTGTTGGAGAATGGATTACAGAACAGCACTGCAATCCTAGAATCTCCTTTGATGACAGCAACCTCAGCTTGCATGGCAACAAGCTTGGATCTAATGACCATTGACTGAGCTATTCCTGCAACTCTGAGATACTATATTGCTTCTGCCTGTGTTGTAGTGGAAAGTGAGACATTTAAACTAGGCATTGCATCGTAGTTGGATCTGCAAGTGCTATTGTGGGGTTTGCCATCATTTCCCAGAAGATTAGGCCTAAAGTCTGTGTGAATCCCTAAACTGAGATTGAACTGGCTCTCCTATGTTCATCTACAATTATAGCAAACTCTGTGGTAGGTTTGTTCATCCTGCAGGCTTCTCAGTGTACATGCCCATCAGCATTGTTCTATATAGCATCCTTATCTGGGTCCTTCACAGCAGAAATTATCTGTAATCTCACTCTTTGGTCTGGCACATAAATTGTTCTTTCTTTCTTCCAAGGATGTAGCCTGACCATCCCTCTTGAATCAAATCTAACATACAAGCAGTACCAATATCTGAGGTAATAGCTGCATTGGCCAGACTAAATGATAGTAGTGTAGGCCATACCATGCTTGCTTAGACTTCACTGACTACCAGATTCCAAAATATTTGAAAATAGAAACACGAAAGGGGAGAATTGGGAGTGGGATTGGTGTGGGGCATGGGGCTGATGGCAGCTGGGTTTGCATAGAAAGCAGTTAGTCCAGTGTCACACCATGCCCAGTTGGCACTTCATTCCAGACAGCAGGATGTTAGACAATAAAATGTGAGGCTGGATGAACACAGCAGGCCCAGCAGCATCTCAGGAGCACAAAAGCTGACGTTTCGGGCCTGGGCCCTTCATCAGAGAGGATGTTAGATGTTGGGCTCCCCAGCATCGATGTAACAGGTTGTGTTGGATTATGAAGAGCAATGGATGAAATTTTCAGTGAATTGATCTGCACTCCACGCACAGAAAGTTCAATGATAGGGCAAAGTCTTAAAATCCCTCTTAAAGAGTGATGAGAGTTTGAAATGCCCTTCCTCAAAAGCCTGTGGATGTAGAATCTTTAACGATTTTTAAGGCAGAGATAGGTAGAGTCTTGATAGAATATGCAGAATTACAAGGTTGAAATTAAAAACAGATCAGCTGTGATCTTATTGAATGGCAGAGCAGGCTGAGAGGACTGAGTGGCCTACTGGTATTCCTTTTTCATAAGGACAAACTACGTGGGGATTTTAGGATTCTGTTTCTGTGTAAGAGAAATTCAGACATGTCAGAAACGTCATCCCTACCATTAATGATCAGAAAATTGAGTCCAACCAACACCTAAATTTATTAATTAGCACTGCTGAGTTGGAGGGAAGCTCTTGTTAACTTCTAAGGGTTAGATTTACATTTCTGTGAAATTTTGAACAAAATAATCTCAGTGGAACTCTCAGAATGATTGCAAGAATGAGTGGAATCATACAAAGACATTGGCAGTAATGAACTGCTCTTGATATACATTAACAATATTTCTGTGGCAGTCCTATAGGCCCATTTGAAATAAATTGGTTGCAATCTGCATTGAACAGAGGCACCACTTGAGTGGTCTGGAAGCTTGGCTATTATAATTAGCGTGCAAAGAGGAACAAATCAAAAAATTCTTGAAAATGGTCCTGCATGGAATGATGAATATTTCATGTTACAATTAAATTTGTGTTCCAGTGCAGAACTTGGGTAAAATAGCCAAAAAGAGAAGATTTAACGTTCAGAATTAATAACAACTCTGTCCTTAACCATTGCTTATATTAGTGTAAAATGTAATGAAATGCTTTCTTTACAGCAACCTCAAATTTTTATGTCACAATTTCTGTGGCTAACATTTGAAACATTCAGCTTATTGAAGAGAAAAGATAACACATAATTAATGAAATGATTTGCTGGTGGTAAGACTTTTCAAGGCCATATCTTAGAAAACGTTTAGCTTCACGAAGAATGAGTAACTTTATTTTTTTTTTGCTATGTATAAAGCTGATCTCCCTATTGTTGTATATGGTCCTGAAGGGGACTAAAATGGTTAATACTCAGGCCTGCCATTAGCATCACATTCACATCAAGTGGACCTGTGGGCAGAACAGGATCTCAGAAAAAGGAGATTTGATATCTCGTCCTCCTCAAGGTATTTGTAACAATAAAAATAAAGAAATGTGGATGCTAGAAATCTGAAACAAAAACAGAATGTGCTGGGAAAGTAACAAAGAATCACTACATTTGAAATATTAACTCTGCATTTGTTTTTCCTCTCGATGCTACTAGACCTGCTGAGTTTCTCTAGCACTTCCTGTTCTTGTCTTTGTAACAATGTCTATCTTATTGATGTAACCTGTAACTAACTGTTAATATGCAATAAACCATATCTTGTTAACTGTAAGAGACTTCCACTTTACTAAGGAAGTGTTTTCTCCCTGCTACTTTAGACCAAGTAGCCCCTTTTCTTGACTTGACTCAAAGAGGATTGAAGCAGCAGCCTTCATCATAAGCGGCAGTTTATGTAGCATAAAAAGAAATTTGCTAAGGTTTCTTTGAGAAAGCCTTCCAAATTCATGACCATTAATGCCTAGAAGGACAAGAGCTGCAGATTCATGCGAACACCTGTAATTTCCTCCCCAAGTCAGTCACCATTCTGAGCTGAAAGTACATCATCATTCATTTAATGTTGCTGTGTCAAAATCTTGGAATTCCCTAATCAACATATTGAGTCTAAGTACATCAAAAAGGCTGCGGCATTTCATGATTGCAGCTCATCACCACCATCTCAAATGTTATCGGGGATTGGCAATAAATGCTGGCCCAGCCAATGGAGTGAATATCTCCTGAAAGGATAATAGTGAACTGGCACATCCATATATGAATTATTCACAGCAATCTCTTCATTTAGTGATACTTTTGATAATGAGTGCTTGTGTGGAGCATTTATGAGGCCTTCCACCCTTTTTATTGGAAAAACATAGATCCTTATAATACAATATTTTAATTTGATTTCATTTTTAAGCACATACATGATTGATTAACTTATTAAATGTGAAATCTGCTGCTTGTGTTGAGCAGAAATTCTATCAAGACACAGAAGCATCTTCAACAAGCACAGGCACAGGTCACAGTCAATGTTCACCTGAGATAACAAGGTGTAGAGCTGGATGAACACAGCAAGCCAAGCAGCAGGAGAAGAGCAGGAAAGCTGACGTTTCTTCTGAAGAAGTGTCCAGACCTGAAACATCAGCTTTCCCGAAACATTAGCCGAACTCCTCCTCACCCTCAACAACTTCTCTTTCGATTCCTCCCACTTCCTACAGACTAAGGGGGTGGCCATGGGCACCTGCATGGACCCCAGCTATGCCTGCCTCTTTGTAGGTTACGTGGAACAGTCCCTCTTCTGCGCCTACACAGGCCTCAAACCCCACCTCTTCCTCCGTTACATTGATGACTGTATCGGCGCCGCCTCTTGCTCCCCAGAGGAGCTCGAACAGTTCATCCACTTCACCAACACATTCTACCCCAACCTTCAGTTCACCTGGGCCATCTCCAGCACATCCCTCACCTTTCTGGACCTCTCAGTCTCCATCTCAGGCGACCAGCTTGTAATTGATGTCCATTTCAAGCCCACTGACTCCCACAGCTACCTAGAATACACCTGCTCCCACCCACACTCCTGCAAAAATTCCATCCCCTATTCCCAATTCCTCTGCCTCCGCCGCATCTGCTCCCACGATGAGGCATTCCACTCCCGCACATCCCAGATGTTCAAGTTCTTCAAGGACCGCAACTTTCCCCCCACAGTGGTCGAGAGCGCCCTTGACCGCATCTCCCGCATTTCCCACAACACATCCCTCACACCTCACCCCTGCCACAACCGCCAAAAGAGGATCCCCCTCGTTCTCACATACCACCCCACCAACCTCCGGATATAACGCATCATTCTCCCACCACCCAAGACATTTTTCCATCCACACCCGTGTCTGCATTCCGGAGAGACCACTCTCTCCGTGACTCCCTTGTTCACTCCACACTGCCCTCCAACCCCACCACACCCGGCACCTTCCCCTGAAACCGCAGGAAATGCTACACTTGCCCCCACACCTCCTCCCTCACCCCTATCCCAGGCCCCAAGATGACTTTCCACATTAAGCAGAGGTTCACCTGCACATCTGCCAATGCGGTATACTGCATCCATTGTACCCGGTGTGTCTTCCTCTACACTGGGGAAACCAAGCGGAGGCTTGGGGACCGCTTTGCAGAACACCTCCGCTCGGTTCGCAATAAACAACTGCACCTCCCAATCGCAAACCATTTCCACTCCCCCTCCCATTCTTTAGATGACATGTCCATCATGGGCCTCCTGCAGTGCCACAATGATGCCACCCGAAGGTTGCAGGAATAGCAACTCATATTCCGCTTGGGAACCCTGCAGCCCAATGGTATCAATGTGGACTTCACCAGCTTCAAAATCTCCCCTTCCCCCACTGCATCCCAAAACCAGCCCAGTTCGTCCACTCCCCCCACTGCACCACACAACCAGCCCAACTCTTCCCCTCCACCCACTGCATCCCAAAACCAGTCCAACCTGTCTCTGCCTCCCTAACCGGTTCTTCCTCTCACCCATCCCTTCCTCCCACCCCAAGCCACACCTCCATCTCCTACCTACTAACCTCATCCCACCTCCTTGACCTGTCCATCTTCCCTGGATTGACCTATCCCCTCCCTACCTCCCCACCTATACTCTCCTCTCCACCTATCTTCTTTACTCTCCATCTTCGGTCCGCCTCCCCCTTTCTCCCTATTTATTCCAGAACCCTCACCCCATCCCCCTTTCTGCTGAAGGATCTAGGCCCGAAATGTCAGCTTTTGTGCTCCTGAGATGCTGCTGGGCCTGCTGTGTTCATCCAGCCTCACATTTTATTATCTTGGATTCTCCAGCATCTGCAGTTCCCATCATCACATCAGCTTTCCTGCTGCTCTGATGCTGCTTGGCCTGCTGTGCTCATCCAGTTCTACATCTTGTTTTCTCAGATTCTCCAGCATCAGCAGTTCCTATTATCTCTGTATCAGTGTTCATCTGGGCTCAGTTATGTATAAGTTAGCGGATTTCTATTGTGAGGATGGTAGACAGTCATTCAGGTTAGTAGACTCTCACTGTGAGGACACAGACTATCATAATCTTGTCAATAGAATGCTATTATGCCATTGACAGTCTGAGGTCTGTAGTCTGTCACTGTAATGTTAGTTGACCGTCATTATCTATGTGAGGTGGGTTGAAGGTTACAGTGAGATTGGTTATCTGTCACTGTAAAATGTTGATAGATTGTTTCATTGAGTTTTGTAGACAGTCACTGTGAGTTTGATGGCATCTCTGTAAGAATTGCCTTGTCATAATCACCCAGTTTCATGGTTTATATGAAAATTTTTGAGGTTTATTTGAGCCGTGAAGATTTAGTTTTAATGGCCAACATCAATAAAAAGGTGGACTTAGAAAGCGGCAGAACATCTCAAGTGGTGTCAATAGAAAAGGTGGCCTGGTTTAGGTAATGATCTGAATTAGGGGGAGAACAATTAAACAATGGATGATACAAATCTGAGCTGGTGGTATTCATCTTATAAAATATTTAAATAAGGTGTGTAGTTGTTGGATGAAAGGAAGTTAAAAGCAGTTTTAAATAAGCACAGTTTGGAGGGCAATTTTTGGGTGACTCAACAAGCCTGGAAGAGATGGTTATAAACTGTCACAAATTCCATTAGAGATGTATATTTTTCATGTGAGTCAAAAGATATAGTTATGAAGGTAATTGATAGCTTGCATTTCAGTTTGAAACATCCCAAGTATGCCACATCGCCATAGAAAAGGGCTGTGGATGGTAGGGGTGTGTGGTGAGGGAGGTTCCTTTGTTTAAATTATCTATATTCATTTGAAAACAGAAGCCAGGTGTTCAGGTTGGAAAAGTTGTGGCTTGATGAGTGTTTAATAAGCAAAAAAGATAAATGTTAGCCAGGTTGGTGCCCTGAGCAGACAAAATTTGTTGTTTACTGTGTGGAATGTGGTTAGGGGCTCACAGTTTGAAGATAGAGCTCGTGATAGAAAAGAAACTAAAGGATTTGACCGGCTTGAGGCTGGACGAGGATACCTGCATTGACAGTCAGAAGGCCTTTACATTTAGAGCTGAAAGACCTCTTTTAGTAAAGCATGGAGATTTTGACTTTCTTTTTATACATTATTGATCTCTGATGGAATCATCACATTGTACTATCACTGTGAAGTTAGTAGAAAGTTATCATGAGGGTGGTGGACTTTACAATGAGTTTGGTAGACAGTCAGTGTGAGATTAGAATTCTGGCATGATTCTGTTTGTCATGGTAGCTAATTGTGTAAGTCCCGTCAACAATAGAATATTTTGAGATAAAACTACCTAAATAGGCATACCATTTCACCGTGTTGATTTTGCTGTTGTGAGTACTGATGTGTGGCTGGATTGTAATTTTCTCAAATGTGGTTGGTGCAGTTCTTCTATTTTCAACAAGCTAGTAATAAGACAACAGCTATTTGTTGTCTCAGAGAAACAATGAGTTGTATTACCTCCTCTGTGTTGCCAGAAGGGCACAATCATCAGCAAACATATTGGACACTAAATGTTAACTCTCTATTTCCCTTTACAAATGCTGCCAGACCTGCTGAATTTCTCCAGCACTTACCATTTTGGTTCTGAATTAATTTATTGTTGGAATTAGCAGATGGGTAGAGGACAAATTAAACAAATACGGGTCCTGGTCAAATCCCAACTGGACCACTGTGTGCAATTGTTGTGCCTAATTAGAGGAAGTTGTCTTTGAAAAGTTGCACAGGAAAGCCGCAGTTGTTGTCAGATATCACAAATTTCAATTACAATGAAATGTTCCAGAAATTAGGGTTATTTTCTGTGGAAAAACAAACTCATAGAAGCTTTCAAAATTATAAATCAGTTGAAGAATTCATTTGGGAAAACTTTAGTGCGTTAATGCATTTGAGTTGAAATGAAAAACTAAGAAATAGCAAAAAACATTCCCTTGCAAAATGTAATAGAATCGCCAGTGGGTCAGAAGTAAAAACTCTGTGATTCTTGAAAGATGTATGGGTCAATTTGAACTTTCCTGCCTGGCAAATCATTTACTTAGCTTTCAATGTCACAGCTGGAATTTTTGTTTGATGAGAATGAAGATGGGCCTAGGTTGTGCCAAGAGTAAACAGCCCATTCCAACAAGTTACCATTTAAACTATACTTTTGCAAGTACGATGAAAAACTGGACATAATCTGATCTAATATACATTAAGGAGTGGAGGCTGGAGCATTTGAACCTTTCAACCCAATATTGCCAACTTACAGTATATACATAATGTATTAACTGGGAGGTGATGGCTTAGTTGTATTATCACTAGATTATTGATCCAGAGATTCTGGTAATCTCCCTGGGACCTGGGTTCAAATCCTGCCATGGTGGATATGGAATATGAACTCAATAAATATCTGGAGTTAAGAGTCTAACAATGAACATGAATCATTGTCGATTGTCAGGAAAACACTTATCTGGTTCACTAATGTCTTTTGAGGAAGGAAACTGCCGTCCTTACAGTCTGACCTACATGTGACTCCAGATCCACAGCAATGAGGTTGACATTTAGCTGCTGTGCTAGACAGTGACACCAACATCCTATGAATGAATTAAGAAAAAGTGGAACATAAGCCATTTATAATTTTTCTGGGTCAATCATGAAATATTACTGTTAGCTGTCCTCAGTGTACTCAGGATGCCTTCTTGCCTTTAAATCAGAGGGGGTTGGGTTCAAGTTCAGCCCAGGAATATGAGGTCTATTGGTGGCTGAAGGAATACTGCAATTTCAAAAGCACTTTCTTTCAAATTAAATATTAATCTCATCTATCATTTAAATTGAATGTAAACTATCACACGCCCTTGCCAACATTTACCTTAGACTAACACCATTAAAAAGAGTTCAAGTTATCATTTATTTCACTGCTTTTTGTGGGGTTTAATGATGCATAAATTGGTTGATTTATTGCTTGTATTGCAACAGTGAATGATATACTTCAAAATGTGGGCATAAAACATGCACAGCATTAGAACATAGGACAAAGGAGCAGGAGCAGGCCATTTTTCCCTCCACCATTAATTAAGATCATGACTGATCTGGTAATGGTCACATGTAAACTTTCCAGTCTATATCACAGAGCCATTGACAGCTTTATCTATTAAACATCTGTATCACTCAGCCTTGTATATATTTAAAGATCCAGCTTCCACTATCTTTTGGAGAAGAGACTTCCAACTCTATGACCCTCTGAGAGGAAATAATTTCTCCTCATCTTTCTTAAAGCAGAGATCCCTTATTTCTCAACTGTGTTCTCTAATTTTAGTGTCCCCTATGAAGGGAAGCATTTTCCGTGTACCTGAGCTATCTGGTTCCTCTCAAGATCTTGTGTGTTTCAAGAGGGGCATCCCTTGTTCTTTTCGGATTGAACAGGTGTAGGTCCAATCTGTTCAACATTTCAACATAAAGTAAGCCATTAATCCCAGAAATAAGCTGAGAAGCTTTTAAAGTTTTATATCTTTATTCAAATCGGATCAAATTTTATACAGTATTGGTGTCCTCAAGGACCTGCAGAGTTACAACAAAACCTCCCTATTCTGATATTCCATTCCCCTTACAACAGATGACAATGTTCTGTTAACCTTCCTAACGACTTATTGTGCCTGCTTAATAACATAATGTGATTTCTGTACCAGGGTACTCAAATCTCTCTCATACATCATTCAGTTTTGTTATCTTTTATCATTTAAGCAGTGAGCTGCTTTTCTATTCTTGCTCATAAAATGGACAAATCCAAAGTTGCAGTCTGGCGCAGGCATGATGGGATGAGTGGCCTCCTCCTGTGCTGTAACACTTCTGTCATTTAACTAAATTATATGCCAAGTGCCAATATTTTATCTATTCACTTACCATGTCTGTATCCCTTTGTAAACTTCCTACCTCCTCTTGACAAGTTATTTTCCTACCTATACTGGTGTCATTCGAAAATGTAGCTGCCATACATTTGGTCCCTTCATCCAAGTCATTGTTGTAAATTAGAAATAGTTGAGAAAATAGCACGGATCCCTGGAGCTTGCTGACCCTGTTAATTAACCAGTACGGTATCCTTTCCAATATGCAACCCATTGCATCATGTTCTATTATCTTTTGCAGTCAATTTTGATGTAGCACATTGGCAAATGTCATTTAGAATTCTAAGTAAACCACTCTATCCGTTCCACTATTGATGCTACTTCACCAGGAAACTGATAGATTAGTTATACATGAAATGCCTTGTTGGCTCTGTGTGATCAACTTACGATTTTTATTTGAAATACCTTTCTATAATCTCAAAATCTTATGTGCAAAAAAAACCTGGAAAACACCGAACCTGACATTGGGCTATGCCATTTTTCAGTCTTGTCTGGTAAGTGCTTAAGCCAAGGTGTTCAGCATCTTCCTTCTGTAAACACTGGCACTGATTCACTTGCGGATACAAATGCAGAATTAGGAAGTGGGAAAGTGAGAGATCTTGCACATATAAGGGAGTTAATGACTATTTTATTCTCATTTTCTGAAATTAGATGAAGAGGGACATTGGGATCACTCTGCTCAATTATCTTTGATGGCTGAAGATTAACTTACATGGAGTTAACTGCCTGGTACTTCAGGGAGAGCAGAAATACCCCGCACAGTAATACTGATCTGCTGTCAATTAGCAAACCACTCCCTGTGGTTTACCTTTGGGATAAACATGGTAAGGAGATTGACATTTATCCACATTAAAATAGCAAGTTACTGCCACCTGTTGTGCCTTGAGTAGAGGACCAGGATCAAATATTTGGCCAGCTTTGTGCTCTTTGATTGGCATGGCTGGAAAATATGCTGAAATGAAAGTCATTCCTCCAAGTTTTAGTGCAAGATTAGAAGTAATAGGATCTTCTTATAAATATCAGATTGATATCTAAATTTATGTCCCCATCAGGCCATCATACAATCATTATAACGCCATTACATTTACTATTTCTGAATTCTTCCGCATTCTAGTTTCCTGACGTTAGATCCTCACTCTCTATTATGCTAATACTGTCCTTAATTAACAGGGCCACCTCTTAATCTTTTTCCTAATTTGTTATAATTTCTAAATGTCATATACCCTTAAATATCCAGACCTGAAAGCTGTGTCATCCTGCATTCATGTCTCTGTCGTGACTATAAAATCATGCATATTTATTTCTATTTGCACTATCAGTTCATCTGTTATATTTGGTTCTCTCCATCTATTGTCGCCACTCTTTGATTTACCACCTCTTCCTAAATTTGATCTCTTGTCCCTGCTATTTGGTTTAAAATGCTTTCTGCTTTCCTAGTTATATAGCTTGCTAGAGCACAGGTTCCAGCAGGTTTCAGGCATACAATGTCTCACCAGTATAAATCTCACTTTCCAATTGCATCTCCAGGGATTCAGCGCAGAAGATGGACTGAATGCTGTAACCATTGTGTGTATCCACATTACAATACCACGGAAAATGCATATGATATTATTTACTTTAATGTATTTGTTCATTGAATGCTAAAGCCCTCTCTATTCCATTAACTGCAATAATCTTCGGGTATGATTATATTTGTGATGCTCAGTCAATACAGCATGACTGAGAAATGAAACAATCCCAGGATCTAGTTTGCACAAGGGATTGTCATGAAAAGAGCAGCCCAAACTGACACAGTTACAGTTTAATCTGACAGAGTAGGTGCAGTGTCTGGACAGAATTAAAATGTAAAGGTATCCAATCAGATTAACCTGGTTTTGGCTTAGTGAAACTGTTTATCTGATTGGATGCAGATCACTGGAGTTTGGTTCCCACATTCTCAGGATAACCTGCTGCAGAGTGTGCATGAACTTCCAGCAATCCTGAATGGTCAAAACCTCTGAAAGTCTTCCAGTATGAAAATTTAAAACAACTGCTTAGGAAAAATGCACTTTTTTTTTCTTGACTGCTCAACAAAATTCTAACAGATTGTCAGTGACTAGAATGTCATGGCATGGAAGGATAAACAGCATTCACAAAATGTTTGTTCCATAATATTTGTGTTGCCAAATGCCAGACTGGCAATTAAGGAAAGAAATTACATTGTAGCATTAACTACTTTAATAGTTCATCAGTATTCTTACACACAACCTGAAGTCTGGAACGTTTCTAATTATGTGTGATTATCTTTGAGTAAAAGTATTTAACAGTATGTAGATTTGTGCTGTTCATGGGCTACTTAATCTTATCTTATAAGCAAGCCTAAAGAATTATTGACCTCTGAAAAATGCCAAAGATTGGCAGCAAAAGTATTCACATACTAATGTAATGCAACTAAAACCTTATGAAGAATTGAAGAAATTCCTACATTTTCTGCAAATTGCAGTGTAATCTTTCATGGATTTATCCTGCTGCCATGTTAATTCTCATTGCTGAAATATGGCTTCTGATGTACTAGCTGCGATGAACAAGGGAGCCAATCTGATCCCTAGAACGAATCTGTGTACAGATGGAACCAACAGCACTGCTTATGTCCGGCAGGGTCACCCACAGGGTTCTGACCTGTCAGGCATTTTCTGGGATCAGCACACATTGGTAGGGGGAAATCACACCAATGTTCACTGGCCAATATTCCTATCTCCGTGGTTCAGCGTAAACCCAGCCTGGTGGAGAAAATCGTTGAAATGCATAATTCTTCCTTTAATACTTTTGATAAATTTACAAATACCAGTAATCTGTTCCCTTTTTAGTTAAATTAGCAGGGACTTACAAATAAATGTACAAACATTAACCCCGTGCTGCTTCCTCTAAACTAAATCATGAAGATGCTCTTGGGTGTGTTGGTGCAGGCAGTATAAGTACATAGTCTTTGTCAAGTGTTTTTAAGATGGCCTTCCTTCAAATTGAAACCCTATAAGATAGGCGCTATACTGGAGCTTACTGGAGATTGAGAGCTACTGCGTAGCTATCAATTTCGTTGAGCAGTATAAAAGGAAAATGCTGGGGATGCGAGAAATCTGAAACCAAAACTGTAAACATGGAAATATTCAGCAGATCAGGGAGAAATGGAGTTAACTTTTCAGATCTGTGACCTTTCTTCTGACACTGCTGTCATGCCTTTGTATACACTGGGCTGAAAGTTAATTTTTATAACCTAATAACTGAGCACCATTAAATGTAAAAGGATGGATACAAAAGGGTCACCTGATATCTTTTGTGAATTGAAACATTCCGTTGTCCCTGTCGAGATGAGTGTTCACTCAATTTCTTTCCAGAAAGAAACTCAAAGAATAATTTCAAATTGAATGGATCAGTCAGATACAAATATCTTAGTGGCCTCAAAAACCTCATAGTGTCATTGGCCCAAAACAGGATTTTTAATTGACCTAACCACATACCTTGGAAGAGGACTTTCAAGAGATCACACAATGATTTAGCCATACATTTGGTTTGCTTCTAAAATTTAACAAGAAATTGCTAGCAGGCAATTTCCATCATAAATCAATCCAGCATCTTAGAGTCAATGGAGCAAACAATAAGTAGCAATAGCTTGAAAGTGGGACAAGTCTTTCCAACATAGAACATAGAGCATATAACAGTACAGCATAGTACAGGTGCTTCGGCCCACGATGTTGTGCAAAACTTTAACCCTAAACCTAAGGTCCATCTAACCTCCACCCCTACCTTATGCTGTCATCCATATGCCTATCTCATTGCCGCTCAAATGCCCCTAATGAGACCGACTCCACTACCTTCTCCAGCAATGCATTCCACGCCCCTACCACTCTGAGTAAGGAACCTACCTCTGACATCTCCTCTATATCTACCTCCACTCACTTTAAAACTATGCCCCCTTGTAATAGCTACCTCCACCCTCAGAAAAAGTCTCTGGCCGTCCACTCTATATATACTTCTGGTCATTTTGTACACCTCTTTCAAGCTCCAACATATTCCAACTTCAAGTTCAACTCAAAACTAGCCTTCTGGAAATTCACCAAGAAGACTTTCAATTAAGTTATTAAGAGTATCAGGGGATTTCAGACCAAGACAAGCAGGTAGATTTAGGTTACAGATCAGCCATGGTCTTATTAAATGGCAGAGCAGGCTTAAGGGGCTGAATGGCCCACTTGTGTTTCTAAGAACAAAGAATCCTCACTTTACAAGACCTTCACATCAACTAAAAGCACCTAAGAAGGCACATGTCTGCCTGAAAGAAACTGATGCAAGTATGCATTGTGATTGTATATTTTTTCTTGATACGTATCTATTTCTTGTGTGATTGGCATTATGTGTTCAATGAGTGAGATGTAAGTTTCTTAATAAAACAACCAGGACACATGTGATAAGAAAGGACCTTTACTTCAAAACTTCTAAAGAAAAGTCATTGCTGGAATTAGTTAATTTTGGACGATTTGCCTTGGAGAAAGAAAACATGTCTCCATGCATAGATAACACACTGATGTATTCTGTGACACTGCTACCCTGTTAAATATTTTCAATAATTTCTGGTTGAGTAATATGCATTGTTTGCATAGTAAATGTTTGAAAAATGAAATATATTAAAACCAAATGCATCCCTGTTTCATGCTACAATTGAAATGGTTTCACCATGGAAATTCTTTTACTCTCATAACCTGGGGTCTGATCATTTTGGCCTGATTTAATGTTATTTGTTAGAATGGAATTCTGATAGAAGAAGATACATTTAGCCTAGTGCTGGAATCATTTTCATAGCATGTTGCAGGTCACTGCAGGCCAATCAAGGGTATAGTTTATTGTGAGGCCATCACTAGCCTGATGTCTCTATTTTGTGATGAGTTTAATTTTGGGAATGAAAATACAAAGCTCCAAAGGTTTACACATTCAAAAGATTTTGCTGATTAATGAAGGTAGTTTCTAAAATTTCCTTTGTCTGTTGGATTTGGTACACGTGAAATCCTAGCTATCATGGAATAGCCTGCAAAATACTGATATCCTTGCTTTGCAAGGTGATCAGAAATCTCAATGTCATTTCAGTCAGATATGAATTAGTATTTACAACTGAGCTTTGACATTCTAGGGAATTGCATTTCTCACTTTTATTTTACTTACTTTAAAGTGAGTGCCAATGGAAGCCAAGGAATTACTTCAACTGTAAAATGATAAAGTTACAGTGTAGCTAGTGTTACTGGGAGAACTGATTGGAGTCTTTCGCAGAAGCTCAGCCATTTTTAGTGTTCAAGGTCATTTATTCCATTCCTATAGTTCTTTCCAAGGGACTATAACTCATTTTCACACAGATATATCATGAATCATATATGCTGACAACTCTTTGATTTTGTTCATTCTATTTCTCCCTAACAACATCCAACATGTCAAAGGTCTGATACTTGCCTGCAGACTCCTGTATTTGTCTTTCAGGTCTAATCCTGCTTTTTCATGTGAAGGAGCAGAGTGAGAAATAGGATTGCGATTTTAGGGTACTTCCCTGCTATTTTCCAGATACCAACTTAGAGAAGCTGTGTCCACTTTGTCTAACATTTTTAAGCTTGCCTAAAGATTTTTATAAACTCGTTGTGTGCTCAGTCTTGTGTTTAATGGACTACCTTGCTCAGTTAATTAATGGCAGACAGCACTGAGTAATGACAAGACATGTGCATGTGTTTTGCTTCTGCTTTCTCTGATGATGAACGTGTGTGCCTTTTGCCATACCTACTCTTGTGTGAGCAATCATTTTCACAGGATTTGGCAAGCAAAAGAGGGCCGAAGGCAAATGTGGAAAGCCATGTAAAACCTATGCGAAGCCAATTAATTTTTCATCGCTACAGCTCTTTACAGACCTGCTCTCATTAATTTTAAAATTAATATTAGGGTGGGAAGTTTCAGCATTCAACAAAGTTTTCACAAACAATTGATCATGCGGAACAGAGGCAAGATCCCATTACAATTCACCCCATACACATGCATTGAATCTACTGACAGAGCCACAACAATTGGCCTGCCAACCATGTTTGGATAGCAGTGATAATGGGAACTGCAGATGGTGGAGAATCCAAGATAACAAAGTGTGAAGCTGGATGAACACAGCAGGCCAAGCAGCATCTCAGGAGCACAAAAGCTGACGTTTCGGGCCTAGACCCTTCATCAGAGAGGGGGATGGGGTGAGGGTTCTGGAATAAATAGGGAGAGAGGGGGAGGCAGACTGAAGATGGAGAAAAAAGAAGATAGGTGGAGAGGAGAGTATAGGTGGGGACGTAGGGAGGGGATAGGTCACTCCAGGGATGACAGACAGGTCAAGGAGGTGGGATGAGGTTAGTAGCTAGGAGATGGGGGTGTGGCTTGGGGTGGGAGGAAGGGATGGGTGAGAGGAAGAACATGTTAGGGAGGCAGAGACAGGCTGGGCTGGTTTTGGGATGCAGTGGGGGTAGGGGAAGAGCTGGGCTGGTTGTGTCGTGCAGTGGGGGAGGGGACGAACTGGGCTGGTTTTGGGATGCGGTGGGGGAAGGGGAGATTTTGAAGCTGGTGACTCACTTTGAATAGCAGTGACCATTTACAGCCCAGAGGTAGCACTTTGATGATGAGTGAAAGAGATTCATGAGTTGGGACACAGGTAGCGTATTCCTCTATAAGTTCAAGTTAGGTGCAAGAAATGAAGCCACAAGAGAAGTATGAAAATAGTAAAATCTAGAGATACCAAAGGAATGGATAAGGGTTGTGGCCATGAACGGGCTGAGCTGTGGGGAGAGCCGGGCAATGCTATCAGGGTGAAAGTAACTAATCTTAACAATAGGGCAGGTACATGCTTAATTTTCAATATGGGGTCAACAAGTAGTGAACGGTCTGAATTGCACTCAGTTGCCATGGAGCTGGATAGGACTAGTGCCTCCGTAGCAGAATTTATCAGAGAAATATTCTGCTCATCCATGACAGGAGACTGGAGAAACAAAACCAAGCATTCAATGTCCATGTCCAAATACAGTCAATGCTCACTAAAGTGAAACTTTCGAAGGCACTTAAGTGCCCTAACGAGGAATAAGATGGTGTAAAATGTATTGTCACAACTGGAAGCGCTACGAATGGCCAGTGCCACTTTGCTGAGCCACAATCTGCCATCAACCACTTTCTGTGTGGCCTGTGCAGCATTCTGTTGGGGAATGACACATATAGTGGTATCTGCAATGAAGGACAGCTATCTTGACATCTTAGGCCAACAAGGTTCAGCAAACACAATTAATTTGAGTTTCAAAGCTTAGGCAATGTATTTATCGATGACGGTGCGAGCAATAAGCATCAAAGCGTAAGTTGAGCCCTGCTTTATTATTCCTTACAGGTGTGGTCATCAAAAGGAAATGCTAATAGTTCAAGATAATAAAATGTGAGGCTGGATGAACACAGCAGGCCAAGCAGCATCTCAGGAGCACAAAAGCTGACGTTTCGGGCCTAGACCCTTCATCAGAGAGGGGGATGGGGAGAGGGAACTGGAATAAATAGGGAGAGAGGGGGAGGCGGACCGAAGATGGAGAGTAAAGAAGATAGGTGGAGAGAGTGTAGGTGGGGAGGTAGGGAGGGGATAGGTCAGTCCAGGGAAGACGGACAGGTCAAGGAGGTGGGATGAGGTTAGTAGGTAGCGGGGGGTGCGGCTTGGGGTGGGAGGAAGGGATGGGTGAGAGGAAGAACCGGTTAGGGAGGCAGAGACAGGCTGGACTGGCTTTGGGATGCAGTGGGTGGGGGGGAAGAGCTGGGCTGGTTGTGTGGTGCAGTGGGGGGAGGGGACGAACTGGGCTGGTTGAGGGATGCAGTAGGGGAAGGGGAGATTTTGAAACTGGTGAAGTCCACATTGATACCATATGGCTGCAGGGTTACCAGGCGGAATATGAGTTGCTGTTCCTGCAACCTTCGGGTGGCATCATTGTGGCAGTGCAGGAGGCCCATGATGGACATGTCATCAAGAGAATGGGAGGGGGAGTGGAAATGGTTTGCGACTGGGAGGTGCAGACCTATCCCCTCCCTACCTCCCCACCTACACTCTCTCCACCTATCTTCTTTACTCTCCATCTTCGGTCCGCCTCCCCCTCTCTCCCTATTTATTCCAGTTCCCTCTCCCCATCCCCCTCTCTGATGAAGGGTCTAGGCCCGAAACGTCAGCTTTTGTGCTCCTGAGATGCTGCTTGGCCTGCTGTGTTCATCCAGCCTCACATTTTATTATCTTGGAATCTCCAGCATCTGCAGTCCCCATTATCTCTGATGCTAATAGTTCAATCTGTCTGGAGATACCCTGGAGGTATTCTTGTAAATTTATGGTTACGCTGGAGAGTGTTGCTGGATCCTCGTGAGGAAGGCAGAGGAGTAGCAGATCTGTCCACATGAAAGCTTTAACAGGAATGGAGCGTGCATGGGGATAGTTAGGGTTCAGGTTGGAGAATCAATGTCAGAGCTTTTGAGTCTGCAGCATGTAATGCACACAGTGATGGAGCAGAGTCTGCTGATAGGACAAGCTGTGTGCAGTCCCCTTTGCCAGCCTGGGGAACTAGGCCCTTCCATTCTCCTTAGTAGGAAGCTGTGTGGCAGACTCACTGATGCATCCAGTATTTCAGTATGCATCCTGATCAATGCATCACAGACCAACCCATCCAGTTCTTTATCTAAGTCCTTTATAGAAAAACCCATTTGTCATCCCATCCTACTATGAACTGGTGAATGAACCATTCCTGTCCTTGGCCCAGGCTGTAATCCACTTGTGCCTGATTATTCACCATGTGCTGGTTCCTGCTCTCTAGTAGCCCCTTTAAAATCCGTGCAATTCCAATATATGGGCTGTGACTGAATTTCAGATCAAATGTCAGTGCCTCTATCACGATTATATCATTTTGCTCTCTTTTCCTTGTGAGATTTTTGTGGTTGAGCAGATGGCAGTTCTTCATGTGTCTTTTGTAAAGAAAAGTCCGAGATTTTGGATATTGGGCTCCCTTAAAAACTGATTCTTCTGAGCACTGAATGTGTAGAATGAGGTTTCATTCAACTACTGTTATAGCAGTAATTATTTTTCCAAAATGTGAGCGTATAAAAGCAAGGGGAAGAATTACAAAAGTGATGCCCATTAAACAAACGACAACAATTTATATGGCACCAATTACACCCTTCCTTCAGTGTGTTGTTTTCAAATATAAAAAGTGTGTATCCTGAGAATGAATGATAAACTAACTCTCAGATGAAGGTGGGCAAAGGGATAATTGTCATCTTATGTCATGAGTGGTTGTCCCATATTCATTGGCCAAAAGCATTCAGACAGATGTTTGACACAGCACAGGTTACCTGCCCCAAGAAATATGATACAGTTATAAGTGCTGGGGACAAAAGAGAGTTCCCACAGAGCAGTTCTCATTGGCTAGTCTCCAGAGAACAGTCCTCATCAGGCAGATAGATGTTTGACTAGAAGAGGAGGAAGACCCAGGGAAGAGTTCCCTAACATCTTGGCTAGAGTGCAAGATGCTGTCCCCACAACTTTAACACTGCAAATGCACTCGGCATCGACGGCTTGTTTGACCTCTACTGTTGGTGAACCTTCTTTATCTAATTAACTATCTAAGCTACTTCTTTATAAACTCATTAAACTATCATAAAATTGCTACAAATCATTAACTACTGCGATCACAAAGGCCTCCAAAGTCAACAGTTGTAAGTGAAGGGTATTGAGTTGGAAGCTTCCTCATGATTGTCGATAGTAGGATGAGTGTGAACTGACAGTTGAGAAGGGAGATATGCCAGGAACATATAGTCATCTGTACTCTACTCAGTGATGCCAGATAACATAGACTCTGTTGCTGCTGACACCCTGACAATGAGATTCTCTCACCATGCAGCTCAGATGTACGTCTTCCCAATTCTGCTGTGCTTCCTTCTATTTTGTGGAACCTTGTCCTGCAAGAGAGAGAGGGAAGAGTATCAGTGATTCAGTTTCACTACATCAGGGTAGTGATGTGGAATAACTGGATGTAAGTTGAGGCAGCGAAAGGTAGGTATGATTGATTGATGTCTGAGGTGAATTATATTAATCTTAAGTGCCGTGGAGTCCCCCGAGTAAGTTATTAGGCTGTTATGCATTGAGTAACAGGGAGATTTGTTGGGTGTAGGCAGGGGATTTTATATCACTGGTTTTGATGCCACAAATGAAGTTATTCAAGCTGTGTTGCTGGGCCAAATGTTTCAGATGTTTTGAATTGAGTTCCCTGACTATCTGCTCCACCTCCTTTCTTAGAATGGTTCTTGAGAGCCTCTCTGATTAACCAATGTTGCTCTCGTCATGCCCAGCTCTGTGACTAATGCTTCACGGAGACACCTTTTTAAATTTTTCATAGTTTAAATTCAACTAATATTATTCCAAAGACTTTCCCTTTAACAAGGACGGCCTACGTTTAAGAAGAGGCAGCTGTCAGCACATTGTGGTATCTGTATAAAGTTTGTCTGGCCTTCAACTGAATGTGAAAAAGAAGGAAACTACAATATAATACAATCTGCAATCATGGAGATGTGCTGCATGCATAAAATTTATAAGCTGCCCACTTTGATTGGCATCGACTCAGGGAGTAAGCAAATGATGACCCCAGAGCCCAAAGGCTACGGCAATCAAAATTTTGGCCCTTAGCTTTTCAGACAGAAGTTGAGGGGAAGGATTGGAGGAAAATTGGTGCGATTAAAAGGTTGAACATTGGAAAATAATGGAAAAACGTCAAGCCCTTCAGCCTTTTGTTCTTTCTCAGACTTTGATGGATTTGCGATTCATTTGTGACATATTTTGCTATAATTTTTTAAATAGTAAAAGCCTGGGAAAAAGGGCTTTAAACTTGCACTTTGCACTTTCCTTACAAAATGTCACATAGTTTAGTTGATTAAATAAAGGAAAAGGCCAAAAGTAGTGAAAAATAATCCGTGCTGTTTTGACATTTGCTACTAGTTAGTTTACAGGAAATGCTTGTTTCACTATTGAATACAGATACATACTTACACTGCTGATTCATATTAGAAATTCTTTTCCTGTTCTTTTCATGGGAAGTTTTTGGAAGATGCAAAAAGAGATCTCATATTTCACATTGGCAGCTGAAAAGTTAAACATACTAGCAAATTGAGAAGAAAAACCCCAGTTGTTTGGGGTGTGAAGTTAAAAGAAGGTACAATAAAAGCAAGCAACATGGTAAATTCATCTTCTCTGCTGAAAATTCAACCAGTATCCAGTTGGATCTATTCAGTTAATAGGGCTTTGATATTGAAAAGGATTTTGAAAAATGTTTTAAAAAGGTAACAATTTCATGTATCAACAAGATTAGATGTGGCACGGTGGCTCAGTGGTTGGCACTGCAGCCTCACAGCGCCAGGGACCCGGTTCGATTCCCACCTCGGGCGACTGTCTCTGTGGAGTTTGCACATTCTCTCCGTGTCTGCGTGGGTTTCCTCCGGGTGCTCCGGTTTCCTCCCACAGTCCAAAGATGTGCAGGTTAGGTGGATTGACCATGCTAAATTGTCCGTGGTGTTCAGGGGTGTGTGGGTTACAGGGGGATGGGTCTGGGTGGGATGCTTCAAGGGGCGGTGTGGACTTGTTGGGCCAAGGGGCCTGTTTCCACACTGCAGGGAATCTAATCTAATCAAGATTTATAGAGAATATTAATGATTCTGTTGTTAGGTAACCTGAATGGGTTCCATTTGAACAGAATTGGGAGTTCCTTGCAGGGTATTTTGCTAGTGATTTTAGGAGGGCTTTAAACCAACTCGGAACTGGTTTGGGAACCAACAGAAAATAGTAGAGGAGCATATCAGGGTTCATAAATTATTTTGAGATACTGTTGGCACCAGCAAATAGAATAGCAAGGTAAGAGATGAGGTTAGTTCTTTGAGGATGCGACTAGAAAAGTTGATGAGGGTCGAGCTGTGGATGTGGTGTATATGGACTTCAGTAAGGCATTTGATAAGGATTCCCATGGTAGGCTCATTCAGAAGGCCAGGAGGAATGGGATACAGAGGAACTTAGCTATCTGGATACAGAATTGGCTGGCCAACAGAAGGCAGCGAGTGGTAGTAGAAGGAAAATATTCTGCCTGGAAGTCAGTGGTGAGCGGTGTTCCACAGGGCTCTGTCCTTGGGCCTCTACTGTTTGTAATTTTTATTAATGACTCGGATGAGGGGATTGAAGGATGGGTCAGCAAGTTTGCAGATGACACAAAGGTTGGAGGTGTTGTTGACAGTATAGAGGGCTGTTGTAGGCTGCAGCGGGACATTGACAGGATGCAGAGATGGGCTGAGAGGTGGCAGATGGAGTTCAACCTGGATAAATGCGAGGTGATGCATTTTGGAAGGTCGAATTTGAAAGCTGAGTACAGGATTAAGGATAGGATTCTTGGCAGTGTGGAGGAACAGAGGGATCTTGGTGTGCAGATACATAGATCCCTTAAAATGGCCACCCAAGTGGACAGGGTTGTTAAGAAAGCATATGGTGTTTTGGCTTTCATTAACAGGGGGATTGAGTTTAAGAGTTGTGAGATCTTGTTGCAGCTCTATAAAACATTGGTTAGACCGCACTTGGAATACTGCGTCCAGTTCTGGTCGCCCCATTATAGGAAAGATGTGGATGCTTTGGAGAGGGTTCAGAGGAGGTTTACCAGGATGCTGCCTGGACTGGAGGGCTTATCTTATGAAGAGAGGTTGACTGAGCTCGGACTTTTTTCATTGGAGAAAAGGAGGAGGAGAGGGGACCTAATTGAGGTATACAAGATAATGAGAGGCATAGATAGAGTTGATAGCCAGAGACTATTTCCCAGGGCAGAAATGGTTAACACGAGGGGTCATAGTTTTAAGCTGGTTGGAGGAAAGTATAGAGGGGATGTCAGAGGCGGGTTCTTTACACAGGGAGTTGTGAGAGCATGGAATGCGTTGCCAGCAGCAGTTGTGGAAGCAAGGTCATTGGGGTCATTTAAGAGACTGCTGGACATGCATATGGTCACAGAAATTTGAGGGTGCATACATGAGGATCAATGGTCGGCACAACATTGTGGGCTGAAGGGCCTGTTCTGTGCTGTACTGTTCTATGTTCTATGTTCTATATTCTATGTTACAGCAAAAAGAGAGAAGTGAAGTCTAAATTAGAGTTATTGTGAATGCATGTGAATGTGTGGAGTATAGTAAATAAAATTGGGGAATTACAGGTACAGATTGTTTTGTAAAATTACGGTGCGTGTTTATTTTCCTGGGTATAAGATATTCAGAAAAGATCATAAAGGAAAGAAGTGAGGAGGGTTGCAGTATTGAGGAAGGATGCCATTACAGTATGGGAGAAAGAGGATGTCTCAGAGGGTTCAAGGACAGAACAAATATGGCTAGAGCTAAGGAGCACAATTATACCGGAAAATGTACTCTATAGACCACTAACTCGTGGGAAGGAAGTAGAGCAACAAATCTGCAGGAAAATTACAGAGAGATGTCAACATTATAGGACATATACAGCTATTATTGGGGGCCTTCAGTTACCAAATACAGACTGGGATACTGCTGGTGGTAGGGGCAGTGAGGGAGAAGTGTTCTAAGATTGCATTCAGGAAAGATTCATATAAAAGTAGATGTCCAGCCCAGGATCTGGTCCTTGGGAATGAGTTAGGACAAGTGGATCAAGTGGCAGTGGGGGAATATCTAGGAGACAGTAATTATTGTATAGCAATGTTCAGGATGATGGTAGAGAATGAAATTAGTCAATCCAGGGTTTGAAAAATCAATTAGTGGAGGAGCTGAATTCAATAGGGCAAGAACAGAGCTCGGCAGGATAGATTAGAACAAGAGCTGCTGAGAAAAGCTGTCACTGAACAATTGTGCCCCTTCAAGGAAGAGGTGGTTCAGATACAGCTGTGCATATTTTTCCAAATAGGAAAGGTTGGACAAACAATCCAGAGCTCACTGGGTGACAGAACAAATGGAAGTTAAGAGGTAGAGGAGAAAGCATATGTAAGACAAGTACCAGATTGATAAAACAATTGAATATTAAGTGTGTTGAGGGTTCAAAGGATAGGTGAAAAAGTAAATAGGAGAAACAAAAAGAAATCATGTAAAGAGAACAGGAGCCAACATAGAGTGGAAGCCCAAACTCTTCTATAGGCATATGATTCGTAAAGGTGTGGTAAAAGGAGGAGTAGGGCCAACTAGATTTCAAAAAAGGGTATTTGCACGTGGAAGCAGGGGCTATGGCTGAGGTGTTAAATGAATACTTTGCATCTGTGTTTACCAATGAGGGAGATAGTACCTGAACCTTGAAGGAAATTCCGTAATTAGAAGGATTCACAATGGATAAAGAAAAGATGTTGGATAAACTGATGGCACTTAAAGTTGTCAAGGCACTGGAGACCGGATCAAGAGTACGCAGGAATGTAAACTTGAAGTTAAAATCAGATTAGCTGTGATCTTATTGAATGGCAGAGCAGGTACAAAGGGCCAAATGGCCTACTGTTGCCCCTTGTTTGTATGGCTGAATGAGAATTAAGGATCTTGGAGGAAGGGAGGGTGGAAATTGCAGGGGCACTGATCATAGACTTTCAGTCTTCCCTAGACTGAAGGAAAGTACCATAAGACTGGAGAATTGCAAACATTATAGTCTTGTTCAAGAAAGTTTGTAAGGATAATCCCAGTAAATACAGACTAACTAGCTTAACTTCAGTGGTTGGGAGGTTTCTAGAAACAATATGGTGATAGATGTAGTAATCACCAGGGAAAAGTTGAGTCCATTAGGAAGAGTCAATATGAATTTCTAAAGAGGAAATTGTACTTTACTAATTTGATGGAGTTGTTTAAGGAGGTAACAGGAAGCATTGAATGCTGTTGATACTGCGTACATGGACCTTCAGAAGGTGTTCAATAACAGTGCACACACAGACCTGTGAGGAAAGTTATAGGTCATGGATAAAAGGGAAACATATAGATACAAATCTGGCTGAGGAGAAGGAAACAGATGTCATGGTGACTGGATATTTTTCAGACTAAGGAAGGGTTGAGTAGAGTTCCCTGGCCTTTGGTATTGGGACCATGCTTTTCCTGCCATGTGTTAATGATTTTGATCTTGGCGTGTGAGGAACAATTTTAAAGTTTGCAGATTACAGATTATTCAAAACTTGGAAGAGTTGCAAACTGTGAGGAGGACAGGGTGGAACTCCAAAATGACATTAACAAATTGGTGGAGTGAGTGAATAGGCAGCAGATGTGGTTCAAGTGTGAGGTGACGTAATTTGGTAGGAAGCACATTGAAAGACAAGATGAAATAGGAGGTACAAGTCTAAAGGGGATACAGGAGCAGAGACACCTGGGTGTATATGTGCACAAATTGTAGAAGGTGGCAGGGCAGGAGGAGAGTGTGGTTAATAAACATATAGTGTTCTTAGCTTTATTAATTCAGGACACAGAGTCCAAGAACGAAGAAGCAATGTTGAACTTGTATATGACACTAATTACACCTCTGCTGGAGCATTGAATTGAACTGAATTACCTTTATTGACATGTACTCAAATGAGTACAATGAAATGTTTACAAGTTGCCACTTAGGACACAATGTTAAATACAAAAGCACCCAGGTACATGTTCATAAATGCAAATGCTTTGGAAAACCTAGAAAAATGAAGAAATAAAATGTCTGACATTACAGATCATAGGAATAAATTGGAAAAATTGAAAAATAAAAAGTTTAGTACAACAGACCTTCCAATCCAGACAACACAGGCACCTAGCCTTCTGTACCTGAAAGGGAAGCCTCTATCGCCTGTGCCAGACACACCAATGCCAGAGCCGCCACTCTTTGCTGTTGGGCGCACTATGCTGACACCGCTGAGCCTGATGCTGAACTCATTCTACAACCAGGAGTTCCTGGCTACACTGCTGCTGCCACCTTGTGCATAATCAGAAGTTCCTGCTCCAGGCCTACCGTGACTGTAATGGTTCCACTGTTGCCTTAATGACACTGGGAGTATCCTCTCCAGGCATATCACACTGCAGTCACTGAAGCTGTACCTCACCAGTGCCTGTAGTCCTTGCTCTGGGCCCACTGCCACCAGGAATCCCTGGCTCGACTGCCAGGCTAGGCATCACAGTGCCAAGTGTCCCATTTCGGTATTGTGTATATTTCTGGGAGCCACATTATAGGAAGGGTGTAGACCCTTCACACAGAGTGCTGAGAAATTTACAAAAATTGTTCAAAAGAAGAAGAACTTCAGTAATGAGGATAGAGTGAAGAATTTGGGACTGGGAGGAACGTGGGAGCAGGGTATGGAATTCGATGATCAGCCAAGCTTATTTCGAATAGTGGAACAGGATCCAAGGCTGAACGGCCTACTTCTAATCTTATTTTATATGTTTCCTGATACACAAGTTAAATACAGCCTTTGCGTTCAGGTCATTGGCCAGGGTCAGGTCTCCAGTCGTGGCTGGGGTGGGGGTGAGCAGGGTACCGGAGAACAAGGGAGGTGTCAGTGCCCATGCTATCTGGGTGGTGGGCCAGCCCTGTGGCTCCATAACAGCCAGTTTGTGAGGTAGGGCTAATACAATGGCAGAAATGTACAATAATCAGTGATGGGTGGGGGATAATGTTGTCATGACTATCAGGTTAGATCACTCAAGGGATTTGACCACAATTTGTCCATAGAAAGTAAAGGGAAGTGGGTTAGCCGGTGGTGGGGGAGAGGATATGATATGAGGTCAAAGGTGGCCTTTTGGAAGGAAGACTCAATACATCAGGATTGGGGACTTGAGGCTGGAATAGTGGGTGACAATTGGGAGGGGAATGTCAACTATATCTGGAGGGGTTGCTAAAGCACAGCATGAATGGGAAGGGGTTGACATACAAGGAAAGGGGTTGCTTATTATCAGGATCCCCCTAGTTTCAATGAAGGATTAGTACAATGTATAATCATATCTGACACAGTCACCTCACATATCATGGGGGAAATGCATGGGCAGACGTAAGCTCAGGTAAATGGGTTTGGTGGGGCCCTGAGGAGGTGCAAATCCTGTGACATTCATGGGAAGGAAAACCAGGAAGGAAGCTGGATATATTGGACCTCACTGACTCCTAGAGAAGTGCTGAAAGCCACAGGCCAAAGAGCACTCACTACCACCTTCCATCATGTTGGGCATCGAAAGTGCACAATGTGGAAGAAAAGAGTAGCAACTACATTTGGAGTAGGTGTGGTAAGTGTTTTGACTTGTGAGGAAGAAGGCTGGATGATCCACTGATGTGAGGCCTTTTAGAAGGAAACAACATTACACACAGACACATGCACTATTCGGAACGTAGTACTGCAGATTCCCTAATCCCTGGACATTGGCTCCCCGTGTGTTGTACACCTCCGTGCGCCGGGCATCACTGACCACCTCATTCACACCAATCTTTTTGGATACAGAAGACCAGGAAACAAATACTGAGAAACTGAGGGATTCGGTGGGTTCAAAATGGGGGAACACAGCTGGTACCTCTGCTGCAGGTATTGAGGTGCCAATATGAACGAAGAAGCAATGCATAGTCATGCAGGATCAGTGATGTGGAAGTTGAGAGAGGTAAATGCAAGTGGGGAGACGTTGTGGGCAACAGTGAAGAGGGTAGAGCATGAGTTTTATTGTGATGTTGGTGCAGTAGCAGAAGTAGAGTGAGTGTGAGGTAGCAGAACAAATACTGTACCATGTACCCTTACAGAGCAGCAACAGTCATTGGCAATGCCGCAAGGAAGTCATTCTTCACACTGTCAGGACAGCATTGACCCAGCACATGACCTTGGTCCAGGATGCCAGGATTAGCTGGTCCTCTGGAAAGGTGCCTCCTCTCCTATGCAGCAACATCTCGATCGGACGTCTATGCCCCTGCCAAAGAATTGTGATGCCACGATCCCATTTTCCAACATCTTCTGTGTCTGTTCTTGACTGAGCAGGGCAGCTTCAGAGTGCTAGAGCTCATCTGGGTGCTGTTGAATGAGGGATAAAGCTAACTCCACTGCCAATCTTCCAAACAGTACCACAGGATCTTTGACATTGCCCAAGGCAGGCACTCAGCGTAGCACTGCATTCAAGGAACAACACCTTCAGCAATGCAACACAACTTCATTGTTACATTGGACTGACAGGCTTGATTCTGGAGCTCAGATCCAGGAATACGAATTGAGCCTGAAGATTTATAGGAGAGCAGGGCCAGCGCTAGCAACTCAGCCACACCTTGCAAGCCAAAACTGAGGCCTAACAATGTAACGTTGCAGTGTTGAGAAGCTTGTAATTCTTTTTTTAAGACTGTGTTCAAAATTCAATATCCTGACTGGCTGTTAAAATACCAGTGGCAATATTATGTTACTGTTCCCTTTATCTTAACAGTTCCAATGAATGATTCAAAGGTTGAAAGTATGATTGAATTTGAGGCTGAGGGAAGTAATATCTATCCAAGAATATGACTGAAGTTATATATTTTAGTTCTCTTTAAATTCTGATCATATATATTTTATACAATGGTTCATCCCTTATCAGGAGCATTAAAAATGATGCATGGCAATTTTCAGTTGATATTTAGTTTAAAATAAAAGTGACAATTTAGATGTGAATGGTCATTACTATTCTCTGCCATTTGAAATGCTGTTTAAAATCATTTATAAGAACATAACTTCAGATCAAAAATATTCAGAAAGTTAACTCAATTTCATTTAGTATCATATTTCTACTTCTATATTTTCTCAATAAAATTATTGCATGACTAAGGCTCAATGTTTTGTCATTAACACCTGCATATTTTCATTGCTTGGAGTCTTAAATCACATTAGCAGTTTTGATTGGTGAATATTAGAATAAAATGTCTGAACATTCCCTGCTTGATTGAGATTTGAGAAAAAAATTGCATTTATCATTTCTTCCAGAACACAAAGCTACTCTTCTTAAGATCACCTCTGGAAACTGACACATTGACACCTTAATACATACAGAGTTGCATTTCTAGAATGTCAATAGTGTGCGTTTAACAGTGATAGGAATGATCTTCAAGACGATGTTCAAACTCTGCAAAATTGTAAATTACTTTTAGTAAGTTTATAACATGTTTATAACGCTGTTGGTTGTTTTGCATGAAGATTGGTTGCAGAATGTAACCTCTTCATCCCCCACAATGTATTAAGAGATATTTTTGGTCAGCTACATTTCTGAAAAGCACAGGGGCCAATCACCATGCCTAACAGTTTCCATATATTTGTGCTACACAAGTGCCAGGCAATGACCATCTCCAAAAAGAGAATGTAACCATCACCCTTAACATTCAATGGCATTATCATCACTGAATCTCCTGCTATCAATATTCTGTGGTTACCATCAACCAGAAACTGAACTGGACTATCCACAAAAATACTATGGCTACAAAAGTTGATCAGAGGCTGGAATCTTGGAGTGAGTAACTCACCTCCTGACTCCCCAAAACCTTGATCTTTATTATTTCGTACAGTTGCTGCCAAACTTCTGAGTTTCTCCAGCAATTTCTTTCAGATCTCAAGCATCCGCAGTTCTTTGTTTTATTTATTGAACGAGCTAAAGTATGTTTGTAGTCAAGGAATAAAACTTTAGAGCCAGGATCTGAAGGAAATACAAAGTTCAAGTGATCGCGCTGAAAATGCAAAATGCCAATGGCAGGAGAAGACCTTGAAAGACTTTGAAGCTGTAGCTAGAAAGAAAGGAGAAAACTTCAAAAGATGGGGAAAAGACTTTGAAAGACTTCAGTTACAGGACAATAGAGTGGGATGACTCTGAAAGCTAGGGAACAGAACTTTGGAAGACTTTGAAGACTAGAGACAGACTGGCAACTCTTTAGTGAGGAAAAATCCTGTAACTGAGCACTTCTACAATGTGAGGGAAGTGCTTACGTGCATAGTAAGAACTGCCTGATGTAATAGCTCTGTAGGGATGACAGCTCTGTTGAAGATCTTGATGTAACCTCAATCATTCATTATTGCAGAAGGCTCACAATGAGGCTAAAGTGGTGGTTCTGGAAGTGACAATTTCAGTGTTACAGGCTTCCATGCAAAATAACATGGTAATGTTTTTGTGTTCTGTAAACCCAATAGCTGACAATATTCTTGCAAGACAAAATGTGAAAGAAAGCCCTATCAAGTATGATGAATTGATTAAAGCATTTGATGAGCACTTTAGTTCTAAAGTCAATATGGCCAATTTTGTAAGGAAATATTACCGATCTTCTGACATTGACTGTTTGGAGTTCAAGATTACATTGTCATCGTCCTGAAAGTTCACTAAAATGCTAAAAGACTGGGAATCAATTTCATCAGTTATATTAGGTTGTACAAATGTAATACCAAACAGAATCACAAGAGCAATGAGGAGCTGAGTACTTTAGGTGTGGTCATTTTGGACATTTCATGAAATATTCCAAGTAAACATCACCTTGATCACCTCGAACACCATGAAGACATCCTGCAAAAGGAAAATTTTGAGAGAAATGGAAATCATGCAACAAGGAATATGTTCAAGATGTTAAAGACACAGTACAAAAGATGAACATAATATTCTTATAGGAGGTCTCAAGAAGTCACAGCAGATTCATAGCTATGAAGTATAAGGGTTTGAAGCAGAATTTGTACTCAACCTGGGAATGCCTGTTTCAGTACTGACAAATATATTCTCATGGTTAAAGATTGTGATGCTGAAACCTGCAAACCTTAAAACTTTAAAGTCCGGAGGCTCACGTCTTTAGGTGTGTGTACAAGTCCCCAAGAAGTTTAGTCATAACGGATAAAATTTCAGTAAAACAATATACATACTAAAAAATCAGAATGTCTCATTTTTGAGCAGAAATATATCTGTTTGTATATTGTCTGGATTAATAACTGGCTAATAACTGCTCCCAAAACAAATGGAGAACTAAGATTGAGTGTTGATCTCACTCATTTAGACAAAGGAGTTAGGAGGGAAATCTGTCTTATTTCATCTGTCAGTTATAGCTTAGCCTTATTAGGGAAAATAAAAATGAGTCTTTCTATGAAACTAAGTACCCATTGTAGGTTCTGGAAGATATCCTTAGATCAAGAGACTGAATTGCTGACTACATTTATTACACCCTTCAAGCTGCATTTGAAACAAACATGTAACATTTAGAAAATCCACTGAACCACAGAGTTCTAAATCCTGGAAAGGAAATAAGGAATCATTTACCAATAGGATGATATCCCTGTACAGGTAAAATGAACAAGAAACACAACCAGAGAGTCAGACACATGTTAAAGATATGTCAAGACAAGGTTTCGTTAAAGATTCCAGAATGCAGGTCTTACACTAAAAGAAAAAGGACAATTGTCTAGAATGATGTTCCTGTTTCTTGGGGCCATTATCCAAGCACAAGAAAGATGAGAGCTGTTAGTGAATTATTTTCATCACCAAAAAGTGTCTGGATGATATGCAACACTTTAATGTCATGGTGGATAAAGTGCATAAGTTTATTCCCAATTTAGCAAGTCTCAATCAATCCTTATTAAATCTTTTCAAAATGGCCTGCAATGGTATTGGAATCAGGACAGACTGAAGCTCTTGAAAAGAGTAAAGAAAATCTATTTTCTACTGATAAAAACCAAAAGAACTGAGGATGCTGTAAATCAAGAACAAAAACAAAGTTGCTAGAAAAGCTCAGCAGGTCTGGCAACATCTGTGAAGGAGAAAACAGAGTTAGCATTTCGGGTCCAGTGACCCTTCCTCAGAACATCCTCAAAACTGGACCTTAAACGTTAACTCTGTTTTCTCCTCCACAGATGTTGCCAGACCTGCTGAGCTTTTCCAGCAACTTTGTTTTTATTTCCTACTGATGGTAGCCGCACATTACAATCCAAGATTCTTCATAATAATAGCTACAGATGCATTGTCCACAGGATTAGGAACAATCCCCATACAAATGCAAACTGACAAAACCTGATCTTTTCCACATTGAGAACTTTGACAGAGATTAAACAGCCATAGAGAAGGATAAGTTAATGGATACATGGACATGCGAAATATGCTTGGATTACCTTGTAGGACTGAACTTTGAGGAAAAGATGGGACTACAAGTGTTTGGTAATATTACTGGGATTGAAAAATATTTCAATGCCCCAAATGCTTACAAAGATTCAGCTTTAGGCTGATAAGATACAACCATGGAACAATTTATTCTCCAAACAAGGTGCAAGTAATGTCAGATATGTTCTTGAGGGAACAGAGGATTAAGCTGAAAAGGAAGATCTTATTCTTGTCTAAAATGTACACGGTTGTTCTATGGCGAGAAGCAACATTTTACGGATGACTGAGAGCAAACTCAGACATATTTTTGCAGCTCAAAATTCTGACAGGAGAGCACAAAGGTTAGACAACTCTGTAGGATGTTTGAAATATAACCCTGCAGACCAAGTCGTGAAAAGGTATCACAAACACAAAGAACACTTGGCAATAGTGTAAGATTTATTGTTGCATGACCATGAAATGATTACACTAAAGTTAATGTGAAGAGAAATCCTACAGAAACTCCACAGGGGGCAATTTGGTATCAGGGTGGTTGCCAGGTATTTGAACAGAGATGTAGGATTGCATTTCATTTCAAATGTATGTCACACAGTCAAGAGCCTGCAGAGCTGATGATTTTAATCAAAATTTTCTGAAAAGGCATGGGAATGGATAGCAATGGATGTATCAATTTTAGAGTGAAGATGTGTTGATTCTTAGTTGAACTTATTCAGGATGGTTGGGTTAAAGTGGCAATGACTTCATTTCGCCACAACAGATTCAGTGATCAGAGGACTGGAAACAATCTCTGCAATTGAAGGATTTCTGGAAGAATTAGTATCAGTCAACGGACCTCAAGTTGTAAGTGAAGATTTCGGGAAGTTCAATTTGGAAACAGGTGGCAAGTTCTTTACTCCATCCTCAGTGAAACGGAAAGCTGCGAAAGTGTAATCCACACAGTGAAGTCGGAGATAGCAAGAGCTGCAGATGCTGGAGTCAGAGTCGATACAGCGCGGAGATGGAGGAATACAGCAGGTCAGGCAGCATCAGAGGAACAAGAGAGTCAATATTTCAGACTAGACCCTTCATCAGGACTAGGGAGAGGGAACGGAACTAGGAAATAAATAGAGAAAAGAAGTCACTGGTGCAGCTGAACCCATACATGGAATTAGCTCGATTCAGGACAGAGCAGCTCCATTGAAGAATGGGTACTCACCAGTGAAATTGTTAATGGGAAAGAGACTAAAAATGTATACAAACAGAAATTGTTGGAAAAACTCTGCAGGTCTGGTTACATCTGTGGAGACAGAGCAGCGTTAACATTTTAGGTTCAGTGACCCTTCTTCAGAACCCATCACTGGACCCGAAATGCTAACGTTGCTTTCTCTCCACAGAGATTTACCACCAACTTTTGTTTCGTTTCTGATTTCTAGCATCTGCAGTTCTTTTTGGTTTTTGTTTTGACTAAAAACAGGATATACCAGTTTTAGCAAATGCCCTCAAGTCAAATGCAACCTCTCAAGGCCACAAGAAAACAAAACAACTCGAGAAAAACCACAGGAATAAACAGTTGAGGTGGCACATCCCTGGACACTGACTGAAAACTCTGTCAACTTCAACGTCAGGACAGAAAGCCTGCTGAAAGGACAGGAGGTCAGAAACCATGGTTATCAGAAAAAAGAACAGATTAATAAATTGTTCTCTCAGTGACTGGACAACTAAAAGGACATTCAAAGAATAGGAAGGCATTATCTTACTCAAATCAAAAAGTGAGACTGAAAATGATTATCACTGGATATGGGACAACTGTATCTATACAATATCAGACAAGGTACAGAGTTATACAATGATTCCAGACATGGGACAGTACATTATGCAAATGTTAAACTCAATTGAACTAAATTGGAATGTCCAGTCAGAGTTACAGATCGTCTTGATTTGAGAAAATTGGAGTCTGGGAGGGTTTGGAGAGATGGCGATAAGATTATGGTGATAATGACATTACTAAGGACATTAGTGATTATAAAGACAATGCAAGTAAATAGATCAAAAGGAATGAAACAGTGCAGAGCAAGAGAGAAGAAACTTGAGGGAAGGTGTGGTATAGTGTGATTTTTGTAAGGTGTAATGATGTAGATATACACATGAGTCTGATATAAGTAGAGAGAAACCACAAATCAAGAATAAGCATGGGAAACAAGAGGTCTCAAATCAAGGGTTGCCATAGAGGGTGTTGTGGCCCTAAGTGAGGTTGCAAGTTGAAATTTTGGCGTTGTGTGCTGTGAGGCACCAATAGCCATTACACAGCTCCACACCTAAACCCACATCCATGTTCTTCTCTTCCATCACCCTTCCACCCATAGGTTCCTCATGGTTCCAAACTCTGCAACTCTTGGTTTAAGCTGATGTAATGTGACAATGTTCAAGCACTGAAATAGGGTCACAGTGGGGAAATGTTGGGAGCTCAGGCTTAGACAGTAAGGGTTAAGTCTTATGAAATTTTGCATGTGTCAATTTCAACACCTTTCACAGCTATTTTATCTTCAACTTACCTCATTAATGATTTACCATGCCTCTGTGGATCCCTCTCTGATGCGACATGACATATACCATCTTGCCATACTAAGAATAGCGTGCCAATTCCAGGAATTCTCAGAATGGACTCCCTGAATCTCTGCCACCTACACTATCTTTAAAGGCTGTTGTGCACCAGGACAAACACTGTCAGTTTGGAGCTGCCCTGCATTTTGTGACATTTGCACTGGACATTACAAATAAGGTGCAACTAGTGCACTGGGTGGTACAGAGCAGCGATGCCCTTTTCCCTGAAACTGGAGAAGGTTCTATATAATCAGACCCTGCCAGCCTGTTCTGAAGTTGCCACCTGGATCTCAGGCATCTGGAGGAATGCCCAGCATTGAAGGATGAACATGAATAACCTTCTTTGCTCAACTAAGCTCAGTGTCATCACCTCTACTCTGCTGTATCACAGTCACTCCATCTCTGCTTCTGCACCCAACTCCTTCCAGGTCTCCTTCTCTACTCTCACTATTAAAAAGAACATCTTTTCTCACTCGCTGTCACCCACCTGAACATTCACCCCAATTCTGCGTGGTGTCTGTGCTTGGGGTCCCTTGTCTAGCAACATTATTAACAGCTGTACAATCTACTTTCATTTAATGCAATCCCTCCCTTTCTCTCATTCCAGGAGAAAATGGCACAATATGGCAGAAGGATCAAAGCTGGATCCCAACATTTGACTCCACAGCTAAGGATCAGATCTTGACCCTGATCAGCCTGAGGGGCTGATTGATCATGTCCAAGCATCTGGACTGCTATCGGAGGCTGCCCTTTACTTACTTTACTAGTGGCCCTGAGTGAAAGTTGTTACCTTGGAATGGCCTGATGACAGCGAACAACAATGACATGCATCTTAACTTTGTGCCTGTACTGAAGGCTAGGGCAAGAGAGCAGTCAAATATGTCTGGATGCCTCAGGCTCATGGGGAAAGGAGCAAAAAGACAAGGTAAGGCAAAGGATGCTCTGAGCATCCAGGTAGGGTCAAGGTGAGTGAGTTCTTAGAGAGCAAGTAAACAGCCCTGAGGCGCACCCTGGTCTGATCTGTGACCTAGGTGCCTGTCCCTGGGTGCAAACAGGCTTTGCAGCAGCCTTTGTTGTTGATGTGACACAAAATGCAACTTCAAAGTGGAGAAACGCCCTCAAAGCAGATCAGGAAGATGCCATATGGTGCATACAATGCTGCCAGGGCTTGGAAAGCAGCATCTGTGGGTGCCAGCATCTGTGGTGGTTTTTGGTTCCTGGGACAGAGACAGTTATGCCAGGTCAGGGTTTGTGAGAGCCAGTTGAAAAGTTACTCAGCAGTTAGGCCATACCAACAGTCTAACTTTTCTTGAGATATTATTAATTTCTTCAGAAAGCTCTGAATTCTGTGATAGCTTCTGAAGGTTCCAGGTATAGAGAACTACCCAGCAGAATCTTCCATTTTCTGGGCCATTGCTTCAGAACCTGCTCTGATGTAGATTCAGCATGGTCTCCAATTTCAATCCCATCTACACAGGACTCAGGTCTGTCTGACCATCAGAAAATCCAGGCCATCTCTGCCCACGTGAAGGATATTAAACTCACTTCATCTTTTCTTCCATCAATACCTGACAATTTGATGTGATGTTTAGGATTTTAAATTTAAAAATCTCAAAGCATTTTTAATCATATCATTGAATCCTAGCCATCAATATAAGCAAGATTTACATTTGTGGGTAACATTCGCAACCTCTCAAAGCACTTCATGGCTTTTTATAGGTTGTGTTGTATTGTATTAGCCACAGAAGCCAATCATTGCACAGGGACATCCAACAGAACAGCAATGCAATCTAATCGCCCAGTTTTGTTGATGATGGTTCAGGGTGAAATATTATCCAGGACTCCATGAAATTTTTGTAGCTACCTGAGAGGATAGGGCCTTAGTTTAGCAACAGAAGGTGAATCTCTGTACTGCATTGGAGTGACAGCCTAGATTCTGTGCTCAGGGTTCTAATGTGGGCCCTGAACCCATAACCTTTGGAGTTAGAAGTCAAGGTGCTACCAACCGATCCCATGAGCTGCTGTTGGAAAAACAAATGTCTTATTGTGATTGGCTATTAAAATTCTACTATTCCTTTCTGTGCAGTATAAAATCAGAGAGGACAAACGGAGGCCATTGGGCCCATCACAACAGTTCTTTGAAAAAAACGCTGAAATCAATCTCACACAGCAGCTTTTTCCCCATTGTAAAACATTCTGCCAAATATATCTCCATAGTCAAGTTAATAATTACATTTATTTCCAACACCTTTTCAAGCAGCACATTCCAGAGTACAATAATACCTTCTGTAAAAAATGTTAATTTGCCCCTACAATTTTCATTAATCATCTTAAATCTGTATATTTCCAAGGCTATTAGACTAGGTGGGATTGAGGTTCACAAGGAAGAGGTATTTGAAATCCTACAGAGGGTGAAGATAGATAAGTCCCCTGGGCCGGATGGGATTTATCCTCTGATCCTCTGGGAAGCCGGGGAGGAGATTGCCGAGCCTTTGGCATTGATCTTTAACTCGTCATTGTCTACAGGAATAGTGGCAGACAACTGGAGGATAGCAAATGTGGTTCCCCTGTTCAAGAAGGGGAGTAGAGACAACCCTGGTAATTATAGTCCAGTGAGCCTTACCTCAGTTGTTGGTAAAGTGTTGGAAAAGGTTATAAGGGATAGGATTTATAATCATCTAGAAAAGAATAAATTGATTAGGGATAGTCAGCACGGTTTTGTGAAGGGAAGGTCGTGCCTCACAAACCTTATTGAGTTCTTTGAGAAGGTGACCAAACAGGTAGATGAGAGTAAACCGGTTGATGTGGTGTATATGGATTTCAGCAAGGTGTTCGATAACGTTCCCCACAATAGGCTATTGTACAAAATGCGGAGGAATGGAATTGTGGGAGATATAGCAGTTTGGATTGGAAATTGGCTTGCTGAAAGAAGACAGAGGGTGGTAGTTGATGGGAAATGTTCATTCTGGAGACCAGTTACTAGTGGTGTACTGCAAGGGTCGGTGTTGGGTCTACTGCTGTTTGTCATTTTTATAAATGACCTGGATGAGGGCGTAGAAGGATGGGTTAGTAAATTTGCAGACGACACTAAGGTCGGTGGAGTTTTGGATAGTGACAAAGGATGCTGTAGGTTGCAGAGAGACATAGATAAGCTGCAGAGCTGGGCTGAGAGGTGGCAAATGGAGTTTAATGCAGACAAGTGTGAAGTGATGCACTTTGGTAGGAGTAACCGGAAGGCAAAGTACTGGGCTAATGGTAAGATTCTTAGTAGTGTAGATGAGCAGAGAGATCTCGGTGTCCACGTACACAGATCATTGAAAGTTGCCACCCAGGTTGACAGGGCTGTTAAGAAGGCAGACAGTGTTTTAGGATAATAAAATATGAGGCTGGATGAACACAGCAGGCCAAGCAGCATCTCAGGAGCACAAAAGCTGACGTTTCGGGCCTAGACCCTTCATCAGCTCTAGGCCCGAAACGTCAGCTTTTGTGCTCCTGAGATGCTGCTTGGCCTGCTGTGTTCATCCAGCCTCACATTTTATTATCTTGGAATTCTCCAGCATCTGCAGTTCCCATTATCTCTGAGACAGTGTTTTAGCTTTTATTAATAGAGGGATCGATTTCCAGAACCAAGAGGTTATGGTGAAGCTGTACAAAACTCTGGTGCGGCTGCACTTGGAGTATTACGTACAGTTCAGGTCACCGCATTATAAGAAGGATGTGGAAGCTTTGGAAAGGGTGCAGAGGAGATTTACTAGGATGTTGCCTGGTATGGAGGAAGGTCTTACGAGGAAAGGCTGAGGGACTTGAGGCTGTTTTAATTAGAGAGAAGAAGGTTGAGAGATGACTTAATTGAAACATATAAAATAATCAGAGGGTTAGATAGGGTGGATAGGGAGAGCCTTTTTCCTAGGATGGTGATGGCAAGCACGAGGGGGCATAGCTTTAAATTCAGGGGTGAAAGATATCGGACATATGTCAGAGGTAGTTTCTTTACTCAGAGAGTAGTAAGGGAATGGAACGCTTTGCCTGCAACGGTAGTAGATTCGCCAACTTTAGGTACAATTAAGTCATCATCGGATGAGCATATGGACGTACATGGAATAGTGTGGGTTAGATGGGCTTGAGATCGGTGTGACAGGTCGGCACAACATCGAGGGCTGAAGGGCCTGTACTGTGCTGCAATGTTCTATGTTCTATGAATGGATTGCAACATCCTTTTTGAATGGCTATCTGCAACTTTTTTGACTCTCTTGCTATGTTAATGTCTCATATACAGGCATTGTCGTAATTACAGGCATTACTACCTAGTCATCAGCATCCTTGAATAATTTGATTCCTATTACTAAAAAAGCAACAGGCCTGTCCATTAATTATTTCCTATTAGTTTTTGAAACATATTTAAAGTGTTATAGCATTATCTTTAAGCCCATTGCTCAAAATGTAGTTTCTTCTAGAGCGGACTTGGATTTTCAATGAAATGTGCCCCAAATCATTCAAACTTTCACAAAATATCCATGAATTTCATTCTCAAATTACATTTGGAACAATTCAAGTTTCCACAATCTTTTGCATTCGTTTAAAATAAATCACAGTAGCAGAAAAAGCAGGGTAATGTTGGAATGAAGGGAACAGCTGTCAAACTCTTTGCTACAGAAGAGTCCGGATATCCTGGTGTGTGAATCACAAAATATTAGTGCAGTCAAGTGATTAGGAAGGTAAATGGAACATTGGTGCATATTACAGGGGTATTGGAATACAAAAATAGAAAATCATTGCTACTGCTCTCGAACTATTGGTAAATCGCATCTACAATATTAGTGTACACTTTCAGTCTCCAGGTTTAAGAAAGGACATAATTGCAATATTAACAATTCAGGCAAGGCTGGCTCATCTTATGTCTGTGATGAAAGGCTTACATTATGAAGAAAGGTTAGCCAGGGACTTATTGGTGATTAGAAGCATGAGAGATGATCTGAGATGTCATGAGGATCTTGATAGAATGGATACAGATTGCATCGAGGGGGAACATGGAATACAGCTGAAAAAGTAGGAGTCACTCATTTAAGACTGAAATTAAAGTTCTTTTTCACTTAGAGGGTCCTTAGTCAGTGGAATTCTCTTCTCCAGAGAGCACCTAGATGCTGTGTCAATGTACTTAAGACAGAGTTGCTCAACAAGGGAGTCAAGGGGGGCAAATAGCAATGTGAAGTTCAGGCCAAAGGCAGTTTGACATGACCTTATTGAATGGTGTAGAAGTTGTGAAGGGGCAAATGGCCTACTCCTACTTCTATTGTTGTGTTCTTGTAAACTGGACATGCCCACAGAATGCTCTATGACTTCAGGGTGAATTAGATGCCATTGCACCTAGCTGTAGCCTCACAGAAATCTTTTCAAACCAAACTACTATTTCTCTAGGTGGAATACCACTTACAGGCCTTCAAGGAACTTGAAGAAAAGTTGGTTGACTCAGAATATGGTAGGCGGTCTGCCTGGGAGTGTAAGTGAATTGGGTAACCTCACAACCTTTAAAAAGTACTTGGATGGATACTTCAAGTATCATAACATTCAAGTCTCGGGCCTAGTGCTTGAAAGTGTGGCTGGTGTAGATTTAGTGCATTTTTGGCAGTACAAATTTGATGGGCTGAAGGGCCTCCTTTGTTCTGTATGATTCCCTGAATGGTCATGCCTAAAAAACTTTCAAATACATTTTTTCTGAATTTACTTATGAACAGACATCAGTGAAAAACGTTTTTAAAAGTAATTTTCAGCTATTTAAGATTAGGTTAATCATGAATGATGCTGAACAATGTTGTGATAAACCTATCTTTAGCTGTAGTAGCTGAATCATTCAAGATTTGTAAAAGCTCAATGAATTCATTTGGAAATTGTAGGGCAGTCAGATTAATTACTTGTGGGGAAATATTTTAAAACAATGATCTGGGAGAAAATAAACAACCGCTTACAGAAGCGCATGTGATATTGGAGAGAAAACATTGAGTTTTCTTTTAAAGGGAAACCCATTCTTCGCACCCTTCATTGAGTGTTTCATATGCTTATAGAGAGGGTGCTCTTGATGTGTGTGTGGATTTTCAAAATAGCTTTCAGAAACACACGAAATAGGAACAGAGGTAGAACGTACAGTTTCTCAAACTGCCCTGTCATTTAGTAAAAACATGGCTGATTCAGGACCAGGGCGAAAACTCATTGGTACTCTCCTCTTTCCAGAACCTTTACCACCACCAACTCCAGCTTCAACCGATCCCCTCATTTCCTCAAATACTCATTACTGAGAACAATTCTCCCAGTAGTTGAATTGTTGCACATAGGTTCAATAATACTTTGCTTGTGCACTGTATTCCTCTCTATATAAAGCCCATCAAAAGCTCAGGTTTCAGGGTGATACATTTTATAAACATTGCTTTCTCAGGTGATTACACACCACTTGGTCATTGATGTTATACAACGAGCTCCACTTTTCTGAAGCTAATTTTGTGTAATGGCAAGACAGCCACATCCAGAAGAGTTGGATTTTGTTAATAGGAAACTTGGTGATAAATATTTTCTAACTTTAAATTGAAACCAATGATTTTTACAAATGATAAGTGTACAGCAGCGACAGGAGATGTTGGAAAACTAAAGTTCGATTGAAAATGCTGGAAGTATTCAGCAGGCTGCATATACCACTTGCAGAGAGAGAAATAGAGTTAATGCTTCAGATCAATGCTCTGCACTGATTCTGATGAAAGGACACTGACTTCTGATTCTCTCTGCACAGATGCTGCTCGACAGCATGAGCATTTCCGAGATGTCCTGTTTATATTAAAGTGAAATAACCCCATTTTTGCCAGCATTCCAAAAAGAAACCAGACTTCTAGTGTGCTTTCCATTTCCCTTGAGCAAAAAAAACAAACTCCACAGCAGCTACCTAAGATCTAGTTTGGCACAACATTAAGCATGAATTTCAAAAAAAAAGGTAGCTAAGGTACAAAGACAAACATAAACATTCTGCTGAGTGAAAACAAAAATCAATGTCAAACCTATAAATAATGTAACATTGAGCAACTACAGTAAAATTGCGAAAGGTCAAGGCATGGGGGCCCACCTGCAAATTTGCGCTAAGTGGAGATTCGTGATAGGTGATGAGGTTTCTATGCAACCCTGTTTTGCCCATAAATAGGTTTGGTGTCAAGAAAATCCCAAATGAAAACATGGCGATGCAGTAAATATGTAAAAAATGTCTATTTTCCAAGTTGTTCACACTTTACAACAGCCTGACCTTGGATCGCAAAAGGCATTGAAAAAGTATGTGCATTTGTTTTGGAAAGCAAACTCAATAATATTTTCTGTTTAGCTACTGTCTTTGGGTTGGTACAATACAGTCCATCACGATGTCAACACAGTCAAATAGATCTCAGATGGCTCTGTGCTGCAGTATGAAGTCTAGGGACATTTTTATGGGCAGGTGAAACAGGCAGATGACTGGGCAGGCACTCAGCAGTCTCTCAAGATCATTGCAAAAAATAGCCCCCAATGGTGAGATGATTTTGCAGCCGGTAATCTCTTGTTGCTGCTGTAACTGCCATACCCTCACCATTTACCACACATAAGACAATGCTGAGTCTTGTTTAGCATCAGTTCAGCCATTTGTTACTACAAGAGAATTCCTTGTTGCACAGTTTCTTTTCCGGGCTGATTTCATCTTGTGCAGGATTGCGCTGGAGTTGGGAATGTTCTGTACTCAAGCTGCCTCGACCACTTAAACAGGGTTTCTGTGATGTCAGGATAGGCAGTGGCTCTCATCTCTTCTTTGCTGGAGAGAATTCCTGCTTCAAGGAGTTTGAACTGCTCCAAGATGTCCTCCTTGTTCTACAGAATGGTTAACAAACTTAATGGAGTAAACTCCCACCACTTCTTAATGTTCACTTTTTCTTTCACCACAATTTTCCACTTGCTGTATCCTCTCCACTCTGTCCCCAACAGACGACATGTTTAACTTTCTCACAGGTCTGAACAGGGTTCCACACAGAGCTAGCTCAATGTCACACATGGCTTGCCTGTCATTTTGTGCTGTAGCACAGTGATAGGATAAGTTTGCATCAATTCCTATTTGTGTACTCGCCTAGGTACTTCTTGAATAATGCTGTGGCGTCCGCTTCCACCATCTCCTCTGACAACGTGTTCCAGGCACTCACCACCCTTTTTATGAAAAATTTGCTTCACACATCTCTTTTAAATTTCCTTCCTGCACCTTGAACCTGTGTCACCTAGTAATTGTTCCCTCCACCCTGGGAAAAAGTCTCACATTTTCCACTCTATCTATGTTATTCTATCAGGTCACCCCTTAACTTCCTGAATTCTAGTGAAAACAAACTCAGTCTATCCAACCTTTCTTCATACTTAAAATCCTCCATACCAGGCAGCACCCTGCTAAACATTTTCTGTACCCTCTCCAAAGTATCGACATCTTTTTGGTAGCGTGGTGATTATAAATGCGCACAATATTCCAGATGTTGTCTAACTAAGGTTCCATATAGCTGCAGCATAACTAGCCTGTCCTTGTACTCAATGCCCCTTCCAATGAAAGCAAGCATGCCATAAGCCTTTTTTATTACTTTATCCACCTGCGCTGCCACTTTCAGTGATCTGTGGACTTTCACACCCAGATCCTTCTACATATCAATACCCTAAGGGTTGTGCCATTCACTGTGTAATTTCCACCCATACTTGACCTTCCAAAATGCATCACCTCACATTGGCCCAGATTAAACTACATCTGCTTCCAACTCATCTATATCTTGCTGTATCCTCTGATAATCCTCTTCATTATATGCAGTTCCACCAAGCTTCGTATTGTCTGCAAAGATAATTAGGCCAGCTACATTTTTTTCCAAGTCATTAATGTAGACCATGAACAGCAGAGGTCCCAGCACTGATCTCGACTAGTCACAACCCTCCACTGTGAAAAGCATCCTTCCAAACATGATCCTCTGTCACCTGTGACTAAGCCAGTCCTGTGTTCATCTTGCCAGCTTACCCTGATACCGTACGACTTCACCTTTTGGACAGTCTGCCATGAGGCACCTTGTGAAAGGCTTTACTGAAGTCCATGCAGAAAGCATCAATCGCTTTTCCCTCATCAATCACCCTAATCACCTCTTCATAAAGCTCGATCAAGTTATGGAGGCATGACCTTCCCAGCACAAAACCATGCTGTCTATCACTAATAAGTCCATTTGCTTCTAAATGGTCATAGATCTTGTCCCTGGGAATCTTTTCCAATAATTTCCCTACCCTTGACGAGAGACTCAGAGACCCGTAATTTCCAGGATTATCCGTGCTACCCTTCTTAAACAGTGGGACAAAATTGGCTATTCTCCAGTCCTCTGGGACCTCACCCATGGCCCAAGGACTTATCTACCTGAGAACTTTTTAAGATAACACCTCTTCCTTTTTAATAGCAACTTAGCTAAGAAACTCGACACTCTCTTCCCTGAGATCATCCTCCACCAATTCCTTCTCTTTGGTGAACACCGACACAAAGTATTTGTTTAAGACCTCGCCTACCTCCCCTGGCTCCGCACATAGATTCCCTCCTTATTCCTTGAGTGAGTCAACCTCTTCCCTGGCTACCCTCATGCTTTTAATATATGTTTGAAAAGCCATGGGATCTTCCTTAATCCTATTTGCTAACAACTTTTCATACTGCCTTCATTCCGCCACTTCTGACTACCGTATGTCCCTGTACATTTGGATGAAGTCTCTGATTACTGAACCATCGGGCCTTGGGGCTGAGCAGGTACCTGGTCTCTGGCAGTAATCCAAGTGCCAGCAGTCTGCAATGCTGCCTCAGTGAGGGGCTCGCCAGACTTTGTACTTACTCTTTCTGTGAGGACAATTCCCATTGAAGTGTTTGCATTTGGAAGAGTGGGGGATGCAGGAGACAGCCTTGATAATGTTTCCCCTGAAGTCTCAGTACTTTCACCCTCAGAGGTTCAGGAGGGCTGGTCTTCAGCGGCCTGCCATTTCAGTGCAGATATTGATGCAGAAACCAGAAGTCAAGACAGAAAAGAGACAGTGGCCAGGGCAAGTGATCAGAAGTAGCCTACAATGAATGAGAGTGACAATGGGGATAAGATGAGAGGTGCAGTGGAATGAAGAGTGATTCTCTTTTGGTGAGACATAAATTTCTCTACATCTCCCACAGGGATGGCCCTGGTCTGTTCCTGTGCAGATCAGAGTTTTGTTCTTACAGGGGGTAGGTTCCCTGTCCAACCATTCAGGGTCTGCCCTGTTGTTATGGCTGCCTTCTCCTGGAATGAGGAAAGACGAGGGGCGGGAAATAAATGAATTGACTATGGGATGGCGCATCTGTTAGTGTTGGTGTTGTTGGAGGAAGAGGTGCTGAGATGGACTGAGGACAGAGGAGGTAGCAGAGAGGGGGCACCCAGCATCAGCCATGGAGGAGGATGAGGGAAAAGATGTTACAGGCCATAGTGATGGTGGCGAGGCATGAGGAAGGTGTGTGCAGTGACAGAGATTGAATGAATGTGAGGTGGCAGAGAAAAGAGTGTGACTCGCCCTGGAAGAGCAGAGAAAGTCATCGACTCTCTTGCAGCAATGTTGGCCATTCCTGCCTCCTGGAGATGGCACTGACCTGAGTCAGGGGCAAGGTCTGGTAGTGCAGATTGCTCTGCTGGTCTCCGGGAAGAGAACCTCTTTCCTCTGTATTGCTCCAGCAACCAGAAACTCCAGGGTTCCTTCACAGTATCTTGCCATTTTCCATTTCTCCAAAACGTTGCAACTCTGTCTGTTACATATTAAGGAAGATTCAGAACACCAGTGATAGAGGCATTTTAAAGACAAAGTGGACACTACAGTCAGTGGAATTTTGATCTGTTGAGTTTCTGGGAATGGCTCGTATTACGACTGGGAATAAATTGGGCAAGAGAGATGCCAAATAGATGTAGAGGTTACTTAATGAGACGTGTTTGGTAAGGTACTTCAATGGAACTCACTAGGCCATGTGGTATGAAACCCTCTAAAAAACCTGACACAACTCTGATTTAGCTAAATAAATGTCAAGAGATAATGGGAACTGCAGATGCTGGAGAATCCGGATAACAAAGTGTAGAGCTGGATGAACACAATAGGCCAAGCAGAATCTTAGGAGCGCAAAAGCTAATGTTTCGTCAGAAACCCTTCATCAGAAAAGGGGGATGGGGAGAGAGTTCTGAAATAAACAGGGTGAGAGGGGGAGGCGGACCGAAGATGGATAGAGGAGAAGATAGGTGGAGAGGAGAGTATGGGTGGGGAGGTAGGGAGGGGATAGGACAGTCTGGGGAGGACGGACAGGCCAAGGGGGCAGGATGAGGTTAGTACGTAGGAAATGGAGTGCGGCTTGAGATTGGAGGAGGGGATAGGTGAGAGGAAGAACAGGTTAGGGAGGCGGGAGCGAGCTGGGCGGGTTTTGGGATGCAGTGGGGGAAGGGGAGATTTTGAAGCTGGTGAAGTTCAAATTGATGCCATTGGGCTGCAGGGTTCCTAAACGGAATATGAGTTGCTGTTCCTGCAACCTACGGGTGGCATCATTATGGCACTGCAGGAGGCCCAGGATGGACATGTCGTCTAAGGAATGGGAGGGGGAGTTGAAATGGTTCGTGACTGGGAGGTGCAGTTGTTTATTGTGAGCAGAGCGTACGTGCTCTGCAAAGCGGTCCCCAAGCCTTCGCTTGGTTTCCCCAATGTAGAGGAAGCCACACCGGGTACAGCAGATGCAGTATAGCACGTTGGAGGATGTGCAGGTGAACATCTGCTTGACGTGGAAAGTCATCTTGGGGCCTGGGATGGGGGTGAGGGAGGAGGTGTGGGGGCAAGTGTAGCACTTCCTGCAGTTGCAGGGAAAAGTGCCGGGTGTAGCGAGGTTGGAGGGGAGTGTAGAGCGGACAAGGGAGTCATGGAGAGAGTGGTCTCTCTGGAAGGCAGACAAGGGTGGGGATGAAAAAATGTCTTTAGTGGTGGGGTCGGATTGTAGATGGTGGAAGTGTCGGAGGATGATGCGTTGTATCCGGAGGTTGGTGGGGTGGTATGTGAGGACTATGGGGATTCTCTTAGGGCGGTTATTACGGGGGCGGGGTGTGAGGGATGAGGTGCTGGAAATGCGGGAGACATGGTCGAGGACGTTCTCGACCACTGCGGGGGTGAAGTTGCGGCCCTTGAAGAACGAGGACATCTGGGATGTATGGGAGTGGAATGCCTCATCCTGGGAGCAGATGCGGCGGAGGCGAAGGAATTGGGAATAGGGGATGGAATTTTTGCAGGAAAGTGGGTGGGAGGAGGTATATTCCAGGTAGCTGTAGGGAGTCGGTGGGCTTGAAATGGATATCGGTTTGTAGGTGGTTGCCTGAGATGGAGACAGAAAGGTCCGTGAAGGTGAGGGATGTGTTGGAGATGGCCCAGTGAACTGAAAATTGGGGTCCCACTCCCCCCTTCCCTATTTATTTCAGAATCCTCTCCCCATCCCCCTTTTCTGATGAAGGGTCTAGGCCCAAAATGTCAGCTTTTGTGCCCCTAAGACGCTGCTTGGCCTGCTGTGTTCATCCAGCTCCACACTTTGTGAAATAAACATCAACTCCACTTTCTTTTACAGGATTTTAGAAACAGATTCAATTGTAGATTTCGAAAGGTGATTTCAGAAATAGAATAAAATATACAGACAAAGCGGGTAAATGTGACTAAATATATTGTTCTTTAAATAAAAATGCCGGTGTGAATTTCATGGACCGAGTGACCTTTTTCTGTGCTAAGCTTTTCAGTGAGTGTAGGAGTCAGTGGGTGAAGGAATCAGTGGGTGTAGGAATCAGTGAGTGTAGGAGTCAGTGGATGAAGGAATCAGTGAGTGTAGGAATCAGTGAGTGTAGGAAACAGTGAGTGTAGGAATCAGTGAGTGTAGGAGTCAGTGAGTGTAGGAAACAGTAAGTGTAGGAATCAGTGGGTGTAGGAATCAGTGAGTGTAGGAGTCAGTGGGTGAAGGAATCAGTGAGTGTAGGAATCAGTGAGTGTAGGAATCAGTGAGTGTAGGAATCAGTGAGTGTAGGAGTCAGTGAGTGTAGGAAACAGTAAGTGTAGGAATCAGTGGGTGTAGCAATCAGTGAGTGTAGGAATCAGTGGGTGTAGGAAACAGTGGGTGGAGGAATCAGTGAGTGTAGGAATCAGTGGGTGAAGGAATCAGTGAGTGTAGGAATCAGTGGGTGTAGGAATCAGTAAGGTGCAAGAATCAGTGGGTGTAGGAATCAGGAAGGTGTAGGAATCAGTGAGTGTAGGAATCAGGAAGGTGTAGGAATCAGTGGGTGTAGGAATCAGTGAGTGTAGGAATCAGCGGGTGCAGTGAGTGTAGGGGCAGGGGCGGGGCTTTTGGTCAGTAAAGCCTGAACCACCCCCATTCAATAAAATCATGGCCGATCAGATTGCAACTTCACCTCCAGTTTCCTTACTGCCCAAAACGATTTTATAACCTCTCTTAATTAGGTCAATGAATGTTTACTAATGTAAAACTGCTTTGTGAAAAAAATCATTCACACTTCTCACACTCCATGGTGTGTTAGTTTAAGGCAAACTTTATATTTAACAATACGGAAATGTATTTGAACAGAAACCTGAGCAAAAAGCACTTCTGAAAATGCATGCCATTTTGAGCATAATTTACACCCAAATTGTTGATACGGAGAAAACTCTTTACCATTCACATTTAGTAAGAGGAAACAATGACTTTTACACTCTTATACAGAAACTTGAGGAAGTCCACTGAGATCACATATTTAAATAATTACTTTCTGATAAATACATTTCCCGTAATATATCATGTCAGTCCCTTGTTTAAATATTTTGGTATTCAGTGACGTCTAATGCAATACACTTTGTGGTTAAGTCATTAACAGAGGCATCATCTAACACATTCCATACTGCACATGCTGTTTGTAAAGCTTAATGTTATACTGTAACTCTCCTGATGACTTATTTCATTAATATACAAACTGCGCGGTGCTAACCGACATCACAGATTTTGTGGTTGATCCAAGCTGATTAATTCAGTGATGTGGTGGGACCTCTGCAATTAGCTTCAAAATTGCAAGATTATGAGCAGTGAAATTCACTAAGTTTCCTCCTCCTGGAAGGTTGACACATGATCTGTAACTTTCACATTACACAGAGAAGCAGGAGTGGGCCATTTGTCCCCTTGAGCTTGCTTCCCGTTCAGCAAGATCATGGCTGAATTTCTACAGTTCCTCACTCTGTCCCAATTTCCCTTTGGCTATTCTGATAAGACCAGGCCAGGAGGGGCCACAACTCTCTCCTTTTTAACCCCCTCATGGTTAGTTACGTCAAATTATTTTAACTTTTCCTCTTTAGCACGTAGCTATTAGACCTTAATTAACCTTTGTGCTCAATACAAACAGGAAGGTAAAGACAACACAGTTACTGAAGTGAGAATGAAAACACCTCAGTCCACAGATAGTAGGAACTGCAGATGCTGGAGAATCTGAGAAAACAAGGTGTAGAGCTGGATGAACACAGCAGGTCAAGCAGCATCAGAGGAGCAGGGAGGCTGACGTTTCGGGCCTAGACCCTTCTTCAGAAATGGAGTAGAAGGGTCTAGGCCCAACACATCAACCTTTCTGCTCCTCTGATGCTGCTTGGCCTGCTGTGTTCATCAAAGCCCTGAGTCCAATTGTTTAGGTGTTGTCCTGTTTCTTTAATCTGCAGATCGTGACTTCTCAGTGATTGATGAGTTTTCCAAATTGATTTTACCCTTGCACTGGTTTCCTAACCTGAGAGAGGCAACGAAAAAAATGTGATCCCAGTATTCTCACTTTCAGTGCATGTTACTTTCTTGTTCTTTTTGCTCGAGTGCTGCTGTTGTTACACTGCTCCTTTGCAGATTTGGGTATCCGCACGTCATTGAATCACTTCAAACTGGATAGTTGTTGGCAACTTTTCATTTCTCAGTATGTGAATTTATCAGGTAATTGTGAGTAAACAAAAGAGATGCAAATATCGTCATGTCTCATGGGATTCCAATGCCTTTGAGATAGCTGGTTTTGTACATTCTCTGTGGGTTGCCTGGACTTGTCATAGAGTCATAGTCATTGAGTCTTACAACAAGGAAACAGACTCTTCACTCCAACTAGTCCATTCTGACCATAATCCAAACTAACTAGTCCCATTTTCCTGCACGTGGCTCATATCCCTCCAAGTCTTTCTTATTCATGTACTTATCCAAATATATTGTGGCCATTTCGGAGACATGGATAGAGCAGGGTCAGGAATGGATGTTGCAGGTTCCAGGGTTTAGATCTTTCATTAAGGCCAGGGAAGGTGGTAAAAGGGGGGGAGGTGTGGTTTTGTTAGTCAAGGCCAGTATAACAGTAGCTGAAAGAACTTTTGATGAGGACTCGTCTACTGAAGTGGTATGGGCTGATGTCAGAAACAGGACAGGAGAGCTAACACTGCTGGGAGTTTTTTATAGGCCCCCGCAAAGTTCCAGGGATGTGGAGGAGAGGATTGGCAAAACTATTCTGGGCAGGAGTGAAAGGAGCAGTGTGGTCATTATGGGAGACTTTAACTTCCCTAACATTGACTGGAAATGCTATAACTCTAGTACGTCGGATGGATCAGTTTTTGTTCAATGTGTGCAGGAGGGTTTCCTGACTCAGTATGTTGAAGGGCCGACAGGAGGGGAGGCCACACTGGATCTGGTACTTGGTAATGAACCAGGCCAGGTGTTTGATTTAGTGGTAGGTGAGCACTTTGGAGAGACTGACCATAATTCGGTTATGTTTACTTTAGCCATGGAAAGGGATAGGAACATACTTCAGGGCAAGGATTATAGAAGAGTAGAAGGGCAATTATAATGCGATTAGGCAAGACTTAGGAGGCATAGAATGGGTTAGCAAAATGCAGGGGATGGGTCAATCGAAATGTGGAGTTGGTTTAAGGAACAGATACTGCGTGTCCTTGATAGGTACGTCCCTGTCAGGCAGGGAGGAAGCGATAAGCTAAGGGAACCGTGGTTTACTAAAGAAATTGTATCTCTTGTTAAGCGGAAGAGGGAGGCTTATGTGACGATGAGACGAGATGGTTCAGATGAGGCAATGGAGAGTTACAGATTAGCTTGGAAGGATTTAAAGAGAGAGTTAAGAAGAACAAGGAGGGGACATGAGCAGACATTGGCAGGTAGAATAAAGGAGAACCCTAAAGCTTCCTATAGGTATGTGAGGAATAAGAAGATGACTAGGGTAGGAATAGGACCAGTCAAAGACAGAAGTGGGAGGTTGTGTGTAGACCCTATGGAGATTGGAGAGGTGCTAAATGATTATTTCTCATCTGTTATCACTGAGGAACAGGAGAATATTGTAGAGGAGACGACTGAGTTACGGGCTACTAGAATTGAAAGGATTAAGGTTAGTAAGGAGGAGGTGTTATCAATTCTAGAAGGTGTGAAGGTAGATAAATCCCCTGGGCCAGTTGGGATTTTTCCGAGGATTCTCTGGGAAGCTAGGGAGGAGGTGGCAGAGCCTTTGGCCTTGATTTTTGAGTCCTCATTGTCTACAGGTTTAGTACCAGAGGACTGGAGGAATGCAAATGTTGTGCCCTTGTTCAAGAAGGGCAGTACGGGTGATTCAGGTAATTATAGACCTGCGAGCCTTACGTCTGTTGTAGAAAAAGTTTTAGAAAGGATTATAAGAGATAGGATTTATAATCATCTAGCAAGCAACAATTTGATTGGAGATAGTCAGCATGGATTTGTCAAGGGCAGGCCGTGTCTCACAAACCTCGTTGAGTTTTTTGAGAAGGTGACCAAGCATGCGGATGAGGGAAGGGCAGTTGATGCGGTGTACATGGACTTCAATAAAGCCTTTAATAAGGTTCCACATGGTAGGCTATCGGAGAAAATGCAGAGGCATGGGATTGAGGGAGATTTAGCGGTTTGGATTAGAAACTGGCTTTCTGTAAGAAGGCAATGAGTGGTGTTTGCTGGAAAATATTCAGCCTGGAGTCCAGTTACTAGCGGTGTGCCTCAAGGATCTGTTTTGGGACCACTGCTGTTTGTCATTTTTATAAATGACTTGGACACAGGCATAGGTGGATGGGTTAGTAAGTTTGCAGATGACACTAAAGTTGGTGGAGTGGTGGAAAGTGTGGAAGAATGTTGCAGGTTGCAGGGAGACTTGGATAAATGGCAGAATTGGGCCGAAAGGTTGCAAATGGAGTTCAATGCGGATAAATGTGAGGTGATTCACTTTGGGAGGAATAATAGGAAGGCAGAGTACTGGGTCAATGGAAAGATTCTTGGTGTGGAAGTGCAGAGGGGTCTTGATGTCCATGTACATAGATCCCTGAAAGTTGCCACCCAGGTTGATAGTGCTGTTAAGACGGCTTACGGTGTGTTAGGTTTTATTGGTAGAGGGATTGAGTTCCTGAGCCGTGATGTCATGCTGCAACTATACAAAATGCTAGTACGGCCTCATTTGGAATATTGTGTGCAGTTCTGGTTGCCCCATTACAGGAAGGATGTGGAAACATTGGAAAAGGTGCAGAGGAGATTTACCGGGATGATGCCTGGTCTGGAGCACAGGCCCTATGGAGAAAGGCTGAGGGACTTGGGTCTGTTCTCATTGGAGAGAGGGAGGCTAAGAGGGGGTTTAATAGAGACATACAAGATGATCAGAGGATTAGATAGGGTGGACAGTGAGAGTCTTTTTCCGAGGATGAAGACTTCAGCTTGTACAAGGGGGCACAGCTACAAATTGGAGGGTGGTGTATTTAAGACAGATGTCAGAGGCAGGTTCTTTACTCAGAGAGTGGTAAGGGCGTGGAATGCCCTGCCTGCCAATGTAGTGAACTCAGCCACATCAAGGGCATTTAAACAGTCCTTGGATAAGCCTATGGATAATGATGGGATAGTGTAGGGGGAGGGGCTTAGATTAGTTCACAGGTCGGCACAACATCAAGGGCCGAAGGGCCTGTTCTGCGCTGTATTGTTCTATGTTCTATGTTCTAAATGTCTTTAAAATATTGTAACTGTACCTGCGTCCACCACTTCCTCTGGAAGTTCAATCCACACATGGATCAAAATCTGTTTTTTGGGAAAACGTTTGTGTCTGTTATAAAGCATGTAAGTACACTGTATTTAAAAACATGTAATAAAGTCGTGTTCAGAGATAATGGGAACTGCAGATGCTGGAGAATCCAAGATAACAAAGATTGAAGTTGGATGAACACCGCAGGCCAAGCACCTGAGATGCTGCTTGGCTTGCTGTGTTCATCCAGCTTCACACTTTGTTATCTTAATAAAGTTGTGTGACTCCTCTCCTCCTCCAGAAGCAGCAGAGCAGGGCACAATACCTGTTGATGCCAGCCTGATCTGAAATTTTTTTCAGTAGTCTCAGAAGCAACTGGGGCCTCAACAGAGTTGGAAACTTCAGTGAATATCTTCTGGCTGCAACTCACTCTGAATTTTCTCTTGACTTTGTTTCATCCTGAATGGGGAAACTGCACATAAGAATCCGTGTCTGATTTTTCCTTTTTGCCAAAGGGTATGTTTCTGACATGTTACTATGTTGGAAGAGCTCATTAATAATAGTTACAATATCTATTATTTGGTTGCGTTTTCCAGTTGAATTAAGTTATTCAAAAGTCTCTTTCCTTTATTTGTATTTTAATTATATAGTGTTCAAATAAGAGATAACAAGATGAACATAGCAAAAATGAATTGTAGATAATAAAATGTGAGGCTGGATGAACACAGCAGGCCAAGCAGCATCTCAGGAGCACAAAAGCTGACGTTTCGGGCCTAGACCCTTCATCAGAGAGGGGGATGGGGTGAGGGTTCTGGAATAAATAGGGAGAGAGAGGGAGGCGGACCGAAGATGGAGAGAAAAGAAGATAGGTGGAGAGAGTATAGGTGGAGAGGTAGGGAGGGGATAGGTCAGTCCAGGGAAGATGGACAGGTCAAGGAGGTGGGATGAGGTTAGTAGGTAGATGGGGGTGCGGCTTGGGGTGGGAGGAAGGGATGGGTGAGAGGAAGAACAGGTTAGGGAGGGAACAGGTTGTGTTTTGATTAACGCCGAGTCAACTGACCGATGACTTGCATCTGGAACACAGCGCTTCACATCTGCTTATAAAATAAGAAAAAGTTAGGGTCCAGGCTAGCTTCTTAAAATATGTTAATGGGGCTCTGGTCTGGTCCATAGTGTGAGTGAAGGCTGTCTCCCTTGACTCGAATTAAGACTGCTGTAAAGGCTGAGAGGTGACTTTAGAGGTTTATAAAATCATGAGGGACATGGATAGGCTGAATACAAAAGTTCTTTTTGCCAGACCCACAGGTCCGAATGGGCGGGTGGGGTGAAGGTGGAGGTCCACAAACTTTGGTGTGTCCCAAAAGGATATTTCTGAAGGTTTCTATGTGGTCCCTTCGCTATTCAAGATAGTGCCTTAGCCCCTTGTGAGGAAGATGCACTTGGAGTAAGGTGAAGGTGCCACATCTGCTGTTGTCTTTGCTGAGCACCAATAGCTAGAGTGATGGAGAGCAGGTTTGTACGTCAATCCAGCTGGCACTGAGGGGGCTGGACACAGCTGTCCCGTCCATGGGCACAGCCAGACAGAGGCAGCAGGCTGCAAACACACTAGGGCAGTCGTGCAACTTTTGTGCCTGTTTGCCCAGTGCCCATGACAAACCTGCCTGCTGCTCCTGTGCATTTCTATCAAGTTCTCAACTGTTGACACCATTGATTGTTCTCTCCTGCCTGAGGATGAACAGGTAACCAGCAACCCTCCTGCTGCCAGTGTCCTGGGGCATTTCTTCCTTGGACAGCTGCTGACATGTGTTCACCAGCTCATGTACCCGATTCTGATCTGGATAAATTACCCACCAAGGTGAGAGTATCCTAAATGTCAGAGGGTGCACGAGAAATCCTTGCCAGTTCATCCACTCAGGGATTTGTTGGGTCTTTCCTCTGACGCGGAGGCGGAGATGTCTTGTGGGATCATGGTTTTGGACACTGGGATCATGCAGATGCCACTTGTACCCGAAGGAAACAAATGAGAGAATGCACTGCGATTTAAGTGTTGAAGTTGAGTCATCATGTTAATTCACCCTGGTGGGGAGAATAGGAGATTCACACAGCAACCGACAGGACTTCTTAGCTGGTTACTGGGATATGAGTGTTTCAGCATGAGCAGTCTCACATCACACCGCTCGCAGCCTTGAGGAGCACTCCATCAACTGTCCTGTGTCTCTCCATCCCATTGTGGTTCATTTCCTCCTGGAATGAAAGAAAAGGGGGGATTGAGTAAGGTTAAAATGTCTGGTACAGCTGTTACTGCTGGTAAAGGGGAGGGCAGGTGGCGAGGTTTACTGAGTGAGTAGGCAGTGCAAAGAGTATACAAGGTTAATAGCCTTGTGGCCGGGGTCAGGGTGGGGGGGGGGCGCATTGTGCTGGCTGAGAGTGTGTAAGGGAAGATGTTGCATACAATGAAACCACGTTCCTTGATAGTTGAGGGAACATGATGGCACTTATGCTGAAGAAATGAAGAACATCATTTCTCTGCATTGCTCAGCATGTCTCCAGAGAATAGATGCCACACTGACCTGGTGGCAACCTTTGACTAGACTGGCAAGGTTTAATGTTGTGGTTTCCTTTGCCAGTCCACAACCCTCCTCAACATCACTGTGTCCAGCAGGACCCCAGGTCCCTGTCTGCAAAGCGGGATGCTAATGTCTCCCATGTCTGGGGAAAATAACACAAACCACATGGTGCAATGTTGAAGTGGCAGGCAACTGGAATTTCAAGGTCTTTTTTGCTGGGCAGAACTTCAGTATTCTGTGAAGTGGTCACCCAGTCGAGTAGCGGACACCACTTTGTGATCAACAAATGCAGTAGACTAGATTGGATGAAGTGCAGGTAAAGTTTTGCTTCAAGTGGAAGATGTATTTAGATTCTAGAGAGAGAGGAAGTGAACGGGCTGGTGTTACACTTTCTGCAGAAGAAGGTAATGTGGGGCTAGATTGGTGGGGGGTTGGAGGTGTTGGGAGTGAAGGAACAGTAGATAACGATGGCGTGGAGGGAATAATCCTTGTGAAAGGCTGACAAAGAAGGGAGTGGAATATGTATTTGGCGGTGGCATCCCGCTGGCAGTGGTAGAAATGCCAGCTCATGATCCTCTGGACGTGGATGCTGGTAGGAAGGGAGGTGAGGTCAAGGGGGCCCTTATCGTTTTTGAGGGAGGGAAGAGACAGGGTAGGGGCTAAAGTGCAGGAAGTGATTCGGACCTGGCTGAGGGCAACATTAACAACAGTGATGGGGAATTCTAGGTTGAAGGAGAAGATGTACATTTCGGAGGTGTACTTGTTGATGTTCGCATTATCTGAACAGATGTGACAGAGATGGAGGAACTGCGAGACTGGAATAGAGTCTGGGTGTGAGGATGCATGGCCAAGGTAACTGTGGGGATTGGTAGGTTTGTAGTGGATATTGTTGGCCAGACTATTCTCAGAAGTGGAAACAGAGATGTCAAGGAGGGGAAGTGATTGGTCAGAGATGGACCAGGTGAAGGTGAACGTGAGAGTCGGGTGGAAATTGAAAGTGAATTTGATAAACTTTTCCAATTCCGGATGAGAGATGGAAGCAGCGCTGACAGTATCATCAAAATACTGGAGAAAGAGTTGTGGTGAGAACTGGAATAGCACCAGAACAAGGAATGTTCCACATACCCCATGAAGAGGAGGGCATAACTGGGGCTCATGCGGGTTACTGTGGCCATCCCTCTTACCTGAAGAAAGTGAGAGGAGTTTAAAGAAAAGTTGTTCAGGGTGAGGATGAGCTCGGCCAGGCGGAAAAGGCTGGTAGTGTTGATGGGGACATTGCACGTCTATTGTAAAGAAGAGGTGGCTGGAGCCTGCAAAGTGGCAGTTGTGAAACTGATATGAAGCATCAGAGAAATCATAGATGTCAGTGGAAAAGGTAATGGACAAGGGGAGAAAAAAAACAAGTTGAAGTAGGAAGAGATGAGGGGCAAGACCAGGCAGAAACAGTGGGTCTGCCCGGGCAATTCTGTTTGTATGTTTTCAAGAGGTAGATGTGAACTATGCAGAGCTGGGGAACAATCAGTTTGGAAGCAGTTGGGAGGAGATAACCAGATGAAATGAGATGAAATGGCCTAAAATGCCATTGTGAGGTTAGAGTTTAGGCAGAGATAGGAGGAGGTATCTGAGAGCTGCTGCTCAGCCTCTGCAATGTAGATGTCAGTCTACCAGACAACAACAGTACCACCCTTGATAGTAGGCATGATCACAAAGTCAGAGTTGGATCTGAGAGTCTGGAGTGTAGTCAGTTCAGAGGGAGATAGGTTGGAATAGAGAGAGGGGTACAGAGACATTAAGGTGACCAATGTCACTTTGATAGTTCTCGATGGACAGGCTGAGTGCAGGTAAACAGCCAGAAGGAGTGCTCCAGGTGGAGGGAGAGTGTTTGAATTGGGCGATGGAGTCTGTGGGATGGGGAGAGGATTCTTGTTCAATGAAATGGGCATGGAGGCACAGGTGATAGAAGAAGAGTTCAGCTTCATGTTGTGCCTGAAATTCATTTAGGTGGGGATGCAGAGGGATAAAATTGAGACCTTTGCTGATCTGGAAAATCATTCACCTGGAAAAATGAAGGCTGAACATGTCATAACATGGAATGAAATAAAAAAGCATATGGAAAACAATGAAAGCCACACAGTTAGCAGGGAAGGCATCCAAAAGAGTGATCTTCTACCTCACATCTAAACTTCAATAGAACATCCGTCAGAGAGAAGAGCCTTAAAAGGAAAATGACAATGCTGAGATCAGACAACAAATGATTGAACTGCAGTTGCAGTTTAATATTATACCATGATCAGAGAATTATTTACTGGGGAACAATAGCAAACAGCAAGAAATTCATCTTTTAAATGTTTAAAAGATGAATTATGAAATTCAAGAAGACAAGCTGAATGGGCACAGCAGGAAGCTGCAAAACTAGTGGAAAACAGGTGCAGAAACTGTTTTGAAGGGAAACATATGCTGCAGAACTGTAACATAGAGGTGAAAGAGAAGTAGTGCCAGGCCAAAGACCTACTGCAGACTGCTTCTTTACCTCCAAAAAGAGGCATAACACTTTATCTTCAAAGTGATACTGTAAATAATGATTTTGTGGAAAGAAAGCGGCTATCTAAGGTCATTAAAGTGCCCAACGTAATAATAAAAGTCAATTGTTAATCGTGCTTAGTTTTGGCAAATATATATTTTTTTAAAAAGGTAATGAATGCCAATAGTAAATTGAAATATAGTGGCATTATATTTTGTTGGAAGAAAAAGTGTTACGTTGTTCCAAAATGAGTGAGAAATGATGAGTCAGATTTTACAGAACATATTTTCTATTTAACTAAAGATGGGAGCTTGGCATTTCTGAGAGGAGATTATGATTGGGACTCCCTCAGAAATGAAGAGCCACGCTCCACTCTACCGGCCCTTTCATAGCATAGAACTGTCAGAGGAAGGCATACCTACCAACTGTTCACAGCAGTCAGCAGCTATATTTCAAGGCCCCGACAGACACTTTGACAGTTGCTGTCAAATTGTAGATACATAAAGCAAGTGCAGTGTTACAATGCTGGCAGAATGGAGTGCCAGCTGGGATGGGGTGCAGGGTCTCTGATTTAAATGGAGACCTTGAAGGCTCCAATTGTTCAATTTCCCAGGTAATTCCTTTGGAGTGTATTACAATGTGGATTCAACTGAATATTCTTGTGCTACCCTCATCTACACTGTGTTAACGATTGGCTAGTGGGAGCACTGCCTCCATACATTCAAGTTAATTTATGCAATTATCCGGAACGGCACATATCACCCATTACAGTGGCTACAATACATGTATCAATGTATTACCCAGTAACATGTGGTATGATCAGAGAAAAACTGTTGCTGAGGTGCCAGCTGGGAACGACAGGACAATTGGCTAGCAAATCACAAATAAAGATTGTGCCACCGTTAGTGTGCAGATAGTGAGGAATGGATGAGTGACTATGTTGGTGTTTTGTATTGTTTAGTGCACATATTGTTAAATTATTGAAAGATTATTCCATCAACACTATGACCTGACGCATGTTGGGTGTCTGATAATCTGTTTGTATGTAGGTGTTCCCTCTTCATTAGTCCTCTTGGCAGCTCATGGAATTTTATGACTGAATCTTTTGTGAGGTGCCTTGCCAAATGCCTTCTGGAAGTCCAAATAGAACATATCTACTGATTCCCTGCTATTTTGGTTGAGACTCACCTGGACCATAGAACATAGAACACAGAACAGTTCAGCACACTACTGGCCCTTCAGCCCGCGATATTGTGCTGAAATTTTACCCTAATCCTAAAGCCTATCTAACCTCCACCTCTAACTTATATTATCATCCATATACCTATCTAATAGCCGCTTAATTGCCCCTAATGAGGCCGACTCCACTACCCTCTCCGACAATGCATTCCAAGTCCTGACCACTCTCTGAGTAAAGAACCTACCACTGACATCTCCCCGATATCTACCTCCACTCACTGTAAATCTATCCCCCCTTGTAATAGCTATCTCCAACCTAGGAAAAAAGTATCTGGCTGTCTACTCTATCTATACCTCTGATCATTTTGTACACCTCTATTAAGTCACCTCTCATCCTTCGTTGTTCTGAAGAGAAAAGCCCTAGCTCTCCCAACCTTTCCTTGTAAGACCATCCCTCCATTCCAGGTATCATACTAATAAATCTCCTCTGCACCTTTTCCAATGCTTCCATATCTTTCCTGTAATGAGGTGACCAGAATTGGACACAATACTCCAGATGTGGCTGAGCCAGGCTTTTCTATAGCTGGAGGATAGCTTCATGGCTCTTGAACTCAATCCCTCTATTAATGAAAGCTAACACACCCTACGCCTTCTTAACAATTCTATCCACCTGGATGGCAACTTTCAGGGAACTGTGGACATGATTCCTGAGATCCCCCTGCTCCTCCACACTGCCAAGAATCTTTCTGTTAACCCTGTATTCTGCTTTCAAGTTTTTCCTTCAAAAATGAATCATCTCACACTTTTCAGCATTAAACTCCACCTGCCACTTCTCAGCCCAGCTCTGCATCCTATCAATGTCCCTTTGTAACTTAGAACACCCCTCTGCACCATTCACAACTCGACCCACCTTCGTATTGTCCATGAGCTTGCTAATCCACCCTTCCACTCCTACATTCAAATTATTTATAGAAATCACAAATGGAAGAAGACCCAGAACTGATCCTTGTCACCACTTGTAACTGAGGACAATGTTGAATATTTTCCATCCACTACCACCCTTTGTCTTCTAAGAGTCAGTCAATTCTGAATCCAATCTGCCACATTTCCCCCAATCCCATGCCTCCCTACCTACTGCATGAGCCTACCATGGGGAACTTTATCAAATGCCTTACTTAAGTTCATGTATACTACATCCACTGCTCCACCTTCATCCACGTGTTTGGTCACCTCTTCAAAGAATTCAGTAAGGTTTGTGAGGCGTGATCTACTCCTCACAAATCCATGCTGACTATCACAAATCAAACTGTGCCTTTCCAAGTGATCATAAGTCCTATCTCTCAGAGTCCTTTCCAATAATTTGCCCACCACTGACGTAAGACTAACTGACATGCTACTTACGGGGTTATCCCTTTTCCCTATTTTTGAACAAAGGAATGATGTTTGCCTCTCTCCAATCTTCCAGCACTTACTTAAAGAAACTCTAACAAATAAGTTAGATGTGATTTCCCTTTCGTGAAGCACTGCCGTCTCTGTTTTGTTACATTATAATTTTCCAAATATTCTGCTACGACTTCTTTAATAATTGGTTCCAGTACTTTTCTAAAAATAGACGTTAGGCTAACCAACCTATACACACCTGATTTTTTGCCTTCCATTTTTTCCATAGGGGTGTTGCATTAACAATTTTCTAATCCTCTGGTACTTCTCCAGATTGTGGAAAATTTATAACCAATGCATCCACTATCTCTGTAGCTCCATGTTTTAGGATTCTAGCATGCAAGCCATCAGGGCTGAGGGACTTACCTGCCTGCAAAATAACTTTTTGGGATTTATGTAACTGTCAATGTATCCTGGAATCATATGCACAGGTCTGTATCAGGTTTCCACAGGGGTACTCTGACTGTCCAAACAAAATGATCTATTCTTACTTAGCCTAATCTCCACACTCTTAGGTTCTCGATACCAGACACTCCCAAATATGATTCCACAGGAGGCAGTGATCTTTTAGTTGGCTAACTACCTCACTGAAATGCATATACATCCTTCTTTAGTAGTCTTTCATTCCCATGGTGATAAACCTTTTCTGTAAGTTATTAAATATCTCCTTAAATGTCTTCTACTACATCTTTATAGCCCCAGCATTTAACTTAGCTTCCCAGTTCACTTTAGCCAATACTGCCTTTGCATACTAATGTAGTTACCTTTGTTTCAGTTTAAAACACCGGCATTATAAAGAAACTCCTCCTTTTCAAAGTGAATGTCAAGTTCTAATAGATTGCAATTGCTGTGCCTCGAGATTCCTTTGCTGTGAGGTTATTGGTTTATTGCGTTATTGGACATTACCAGGGATAGAATAGCCTGCTCTCTGGTCGGCTCTAGAATGTATTCCTCAAAGAAATTATACCAGATACAATCAGTTGTACACATTTTTTCAGGCTACATTTACTAATCTGGTTCATTCAATCCACATGTAGGTTAAAGTCATCCATGTGGTGCCTTTCAAATATGCCCATCTTCTCGCTGTATGTACTCTGCCCTACATTGAAACCACTAACTATCCCACAATTAATCTCTTACCTTTCCTATTTCTTATTTCTACCCAAACCTACTTTATATCTTGCTTTTTTGAAATAAGATAATCTCTCACTATTTTACCGGTGATATTTTAATTTAATAGTTACCCCACAGCCTTTTCCTAGTTTCTTGTGTTTTTGAAATGTCAAACATTCAAGCATCTCCCGATATTTATGTTCTAGTTATGATCATCTTGCAACCATGCCTTTCTAATTGCTCTCAGGTCATACAAATTTATTTCTGAAGAATGGCCACAGGACACGAAACATTAACTTTGTTTTCTCTCCGCATATACTGCCAGAACTGCTGAGGTTCGTTAACAATTTCTGCTTTTGTTTCATATTTATTTCTATCTGTGCTAACAATATATTCATTTTGTTACAAATGCTGCACGTATTCACATACAGAACATTTAACTTTAAGCTTTTATCATTTGTAATCTCCGATCTGGTCTGGTGATGCACTCGTCAGTTAGTCTGCCCTGTCTCTTGCTGTCACACTCTGGTGATCATTTCTCAAATCACTGCCTTGTCTATTGCCTCATTGTCTCTCTAGTTTACCACATTCCTTCTTTTAGGGCCTCTTCCCTCCCACAGTTTAGTTTAAAGCCCGCTCTACCAGCCAAGTTATACGAATAGCAAGATCGTTTCCTCCAGCACAGTTCAGGTGAAACTGCTTTCAGTGATAAAGCTCCAAATTTCACCACTCCTGAATCAAAACCTATTTCTTCCACACCAGTGTTAGACAATCATGCGTTTATTTTTCTAATTTTATTTACCGTGGAGAAATTTGCTCATGCTTCAAGTAATATTATTACCTTTGAAGTTCTGCTTCTCAATTTATTTTATAACTGCTCATAACTGTCAAAACCTCTCTCCTAGTTCTATTTGTTACTTTCCTTACATGGACCATAACAATTTGACCCTCACACTCCCACAGCGAGTTCCTATTCAGTCCTTATTAGTTAATCTGAACCCTGGCATCAGGAATACAAAATAGCTGTCTGAACTGTCTCTCCAGCTGCAAAGAACTGTGTCTTTTCCCTTGGCTACACTAGCCTCTACTGCGACTGTGTTACTATTAACCACACCTGCTTGAGTGGCTTCCTATACCATGGTCAGTTTGTTCATCCATCTTACAGCCACTACTTCCACTTGTAAAACTTGCAAGAACATGAAACATAAAATAAGGTGCACTGGGCTCATAGTGTTAACTCTGTTCCTCTCTCCATGGATGCTGCCAGACCTGCTGAGATTCTCCAGCAATTTATGCATTTGTTTCAGTACTACAAATATGTTTGTCAAGTGCAAAAGCTAAGACCCCTCTGATTTCACTTTCTCCCTCCCCATGGGTTATGCATCACTCATAGTCATGGAGAAGAGGGTGTGACTACAGGCCAAAGTGAAAGACCCTATCCTAACAGGTGTAACTATCTCCTGGAACAATGTAACCAGGCAACTCCCCTCCTTCTTTAACATGTTATTGTGTCTGCCGTTCAATTACTCTTACTGAGTTTCCTCCAGCAGCTGAACCTTACTATAGATATGTTTATGCTGCACAAAAGCAGTATCCAGGAGACCCCACATCCTGCAGGTGTAACACATCACCTGCCCAGTCATCTTCACATGTATTAATTCAAAAATAATTAATTATTTTTTTTCCAGTTCCTCTCACCTTTGGTTATAATTTTATTATTTCAATAAATGCTGTCCTTACTCAAATAAAATTCTCTAGGTAAGATATATAAGAAATGCTTGCCAGACAATCTAATAGGTTTCACTACTGCAAGTAAACTTTCCAGAATTAAAACTTCATAAGTTACTCTAATTATCCAAATTTTGAAAGATAAGTGAGAAAAACATTCAAAAACCAGTCACTACCTGACTTCCCATGATGTCACGTGATTGACATTGTCTGTAACAGAGTGGAATGGATTGACTACAAAATCCTCTCATCTGCTCCTCCATGTTTTGTCAACTGCCTTACTTGGGGTCCTCTTCTCAAGCACTCTTCTGGGTAGTGATAACTGTGTGCTTCAGTTTGCCTCTTGCCCATTCTTCTAGCTGTTGTTGACTGTCTTTTGCTGAATGCTACTTTTACCTGTTCCTTTATACATGGCTGACCGACTGTCTCAGGGTGCTCTTTAGCTAGCTCCTCATCTACAGAATTAGTCAGTAATCACATGATCACATTTCTAGAACAACATGTTACCATGTCCCAGGGTAAATCCTAGGCTATTTAATAATAGTATTTTTATTGACAAAATTTTAGAATTTAGGGAATAATCTTTTAGTGCACAGAAATTTCCAATTATTTAAGATGGGCTCTTATGTATCCGAGCTAAATGAAATACCAAAAGACATAAAACATCTTGCTCAAACAATAACAAAATGTAATGCAATCCAGCAATTATTATTTTGTCAAATCTATATATCTTGCTAAAGATCTTGTGCATTAAGCTCCTGTTTATATGAATATTGATATAAAATGATGAATTAATAGAAATTATAATCTTCATTTATATCGACGTGATGGTTATTATTTGGAAAACATAACTCAGCAACATTTTATTTTGTATCCTCACTGTTAAAGACATTTGTACTTTGCCCTTTTAGCTCTGTTATTCATTATCTACCCTTCCTGGTTTTGTTTAAAATGTTTTGAATGCCCACATTAAGTTGCACTTGCTGCTTATCATTTAAGCAGACAAACAACTGAGCTGTGAGCTAAAATGAAATGTAAACATGCAAAGATAAAATTAATTTTATGATAGAACATTTTTGAATTATATTATTTAAATAAGTCACTGTTGTACAATTTATTATTCAGAACAATATTTATGTATGCATATAAATACATCTCAACATTACTCAAAACAAATTAAATGAGTCTGAAGTGTAATACATTGCATTGACATGTATATGTTATTATTTGCCATGATATTTTAAGTCTCTTGAATGATTTATGTTATTTGTCGAAAATGGATATTATGTTCCTTTCAGTAGCTGCCAAAAACCTGCAGCCAGTTGAGTGTTGGTGACCTACCATTTTCTCAAGACTATACAGAGTAACATTTCCTCTCAATTTCCTGATATGAAAGCTCAACAGATCACATTAAATGGAGGAATTGCATTGCTCTAGACTGAGCTTCAGCCCTTCCTTTAAAAGGATGGAACATTGTTTCCATTCTGTATGTGCACTTTTTCCCATCTGATTGTATCGAAAGTGCCTGTGCAGTCAATTCTTTGGGTCCAAACCTTAAGGAGAAATTCTTCATTATTGCAAAATGCTTCAGATGCTGAAGGCTTGAAACAAATGTTTTAATGGCTAGAAATAAACTTGAGATCAGTCAGCATTTGTGGAGAAAGCAGACAAGTTACTGTTTCAGACATTACAGGACTCTGTCTCTGGTAGGTATTGCAGATGATCATCACTTGACAAGAATTGGGAAAAGAGATGGTAAAATAAACTAGGGTCACACACAGTTAAAGAACTAGAAAGCACCGAAAGTTCTTGAACAAACAACAGCTGGCCAAGAGGTAGAAGTGAGATTAATATGGGACAAAGAAGATACATCGGAAGGAAGAAAGAAACTTAAGGTCTACATAAGACATTAGCGAGTATGTGACTGACTAAAGGATTAGCCAATAGTTTACGAAAAATGTAGTGAAGAAAAATCTAATAAAATAGTGCAGCACCCAGTGGTCAGATGGCTACCTAAAGCAGTAAAGTTGGACACTGAGGATACATACCACCTTGCCAATTCCAAGGGTGACTCCTCTTTCAGGTTGCATTTGAGCAATCAGAACAATACAGAAAGATCAGTGTGGAATTAGAACATAGTTAGGGATGAGAAGCCGCAGGGATTTGGCACCACACTTGCAAAAGAAACAGTTTCTCAGCAAAGGTGTCATTTAATCTATATTTGGTCTCCCTGGGATAGGAGGCACCACACTCTGAGCATGGGCTAACTTTTGAGTTACAAGAGGTCCGTGAGTGATGAATAAGAAAAGTTGTGTTAATGATACATAAGTTTTGTTTAATTAGCATCTTCCTTTTTCCTCTTACAACTTTCTGTCTTTCTGTGAAAATGTGGTGGATTGTTAGCTATCAAGTTTTGTTTTAGTGGAAATGCCTCTTTCTGTGTGATTTTATTGGGCCAATTAACTAATTATTGTGTTCTGGGGGTGGTACTTTTTTCCCAAATCAACAATATAAGTATGTCTGTTTTATTGAAGCCTTGATAACATTCAAAGGGATGTTAAGTAGTCACAAGAGGGAGAAAGGAATTTAGGACATTTTGTTGGGACAAGAGCAGGAGGGTTGGGAGGAAGTTGGCATGAAGCATAAGCATTGATTTGGATCTACTGGACTGAAGAGCTGGTGTTTTTGCTATAAGTACTTTCTAAAACTTTGTTTAATAAGTAGTGTAGAGACATGAGTAACATTGTGGTTAAATATTGCTGTCTGAATGATTCAAAGAAGTCCATCTTTCCTAGCTGTGACATGAATTGTAATTGTTCCAGATCACACAATGTTCCTTTAAGTTATATAATCTTTCAAGGACCACCTGAGAAGCATTTGGCTTGATGACAGTTCTGCAAATTCAAAACAGTAATGAATAAGTTATAACCAAGCCCATCCACATTGCCTTTGAAGTTGACTAGAAGGCATTTCCAAAATAGCCAAACCATATGCTGTCCACTAATCCTAAAATAACAACTATTTTAATACTGAATTTTTTTCAATTAAAACATTATTTCTAGATTACAGATAACAATGCGCTAGCATTTGAATACACATCCAACAGAATGACTGAATTCACAAATAACTTCCTTTGATGCATAAGATGATAGTTTGTGCTATGTTGGTCAGTTTCTCTGTTAAGTATTGCCGATGTGTTTCAAGAGCTCCACTCTGGCCCCGCGGACTCTGTGGACTGAAAAGATGCATGATTTTTTAGCCTGTTTAATATAAGTGGATATAAACATTTCCAACATTGGCCCTGCAGCATCATTAACCACCCCTACTCACATTGCAGACTCCCGCTGGAACACAAACCACAAAATCTAAGTGTGCGAAACTATAACAATGCTGACAGCAAAAGTTCGACTTTAAAAGTGAATTTATCAATTTCATTGAGTGTTTTGCAATTTATTGAGTGCAATGTTATGATTAGATTCTGAAATATTTATTGACTAACAGCTCTTTTCTCCCATGACCCTTCCTTCGCAAGCAAGAATGGGAGACTGTATGTGCGTGTCCAAGGCAACGTCAACATTTACTCTGTACATAGGTAACTACCTACTTGTTGCCAGACCAGCTCAGAAGGCAAGTAAGTATCAATTGCAACAGATGGGAGGGTGACATGGGTGGCACAGTGGCTCAGTGGTTAGCATTGCTGCCTCACAATGCCAGGAACCCAGGTTCAATTCCACCCTTGGGTGACTGTGTGGAGTTTGCACATTCTCCCCATGTCTGTGGGTTTCCTCCAGGTGCTCTGGTTTCCTCCCACAGCCCAAAGATGTTCAGGCTAGGTGGATTGGCCATGCTAAATTGCCAGTAGTGTTCAGGGATGTGTAGATTAGGTGGGTTATAGGGGAATGGGTCTGGGTGGGATGCTCTGAGGGTCGGTGGACTTGTTGGGCCGAAGGGCCGGTTTCCACACTGTAGGGATTCTATGATCTTACAACTATAGAGTACACTGATTAAGAGTCCAGACCCGAAACGTCAGCTTTCCTGCTCCTCGCATGGTACTTGGCCTGCTGTGTTCATCCAACTCTACACATTGTTATCGTTTATTAGGTCTGATGGCTTTCCTTCCCTAAACGATGTTAGTTGTTTATCTGGATTAGTATATGACAGCCTTTATTGTCACATGTACTCCAGCACAGAAGTACAGGAGTAGAATGAAAAGTATTTACAATGGCTGCCTTAATTGGCTCCATCTTAGGTACAAGTCCCTAGGCACAAATCTCACAGGGTAAGACAAATAGTGTTGTTACACAGTGAAAAAGAACATAGATTAACATGAAACAGTGAAAAAGTCCTGAATGATAATAATTACTTAAGTACCAGCCTGTGCCTGCAGGCTCCAGAGCATGAGACCATGCTGTCTGCAACCAGGTGTCGGTCAGTTGCCAACGCAGGACTTGGCCCTCCTCGTTCTGCTGTGGGACACAGGCTGTGTAAGCAATGGAGACAGAGATTTTACAATAAACCAACAACCAAGTAGACGCATTCTTTTTCTGATACCCACTTTTAATTTCTCGATTACTAAAAGTTGAACTCAAATTCTCAAGATAATTTGATGGCACCTGAATTCGCCTTGTCTGAACTATGCATGCAGTCCTTGGATTCCTAGTCCTGTAGCATCATTACGACACAGCCATCTCTATACTGCTGATTTACAAATACATATATGTATTAGATTTTGTAGATTTTGTAACGTTTTAAAATGTTAAGGTCAAGGTTTCAGGTAGGAAATACTCTAACATAATGAATGAAATCTTCCCAACCCATGAAGTCTAGTTTGAAGGCAAGATTGGGACAGAGACTGGAACTGTTGTGTTGATACCACCGTGTTCCTGTCTGTGGATGGCTGTGCCAGATGTGGGTGAACAGTGGGAGCACTTATATCCATGTGTGACATTTAGTCGCTTAGGTCAATAAGGTGCCTAATGGGAGGAGGGTGAGGTTTCCCTTGGGATTTTCCCAATATTTGCCTGGATCCCCCTTGAGTGCAGAGCCTGTCACCTCTGTGGATGCAGGTTTCTGGTGGAAAGTCAGAGGACTATGTGAGCTGAAGTTTCCATGCCGCAGTGATGGGGCTGTGGGATGAAAGACCACAGCTACAACCAAAACAAATCACGGGGTTTAGGAGGAGAGCTCAATCCCACTCCTTGTCTCTACCAGCTTCAGGCCTCTTCATTTTAATACTTGATGCATGCTTCCTGATGTCGATCACCGTTATAGTTCTTTTGCTACTGTAGCAATACCCACCTCCCATATGGTAATACACATCCTTCTAATAGTATGAACCCTCTGTTTGGATTATGGATGTCATCACATAGAAGGCTAGCTGCCAAAATCAGGACGGTATGCTGTAGACTGGCGTGTGGTGCAGGGACCCAGGAATTGTCTTGATACCTAAAAATAATCTATTAGTGCAAAGTTTCGTCTGTTTGGGTTAATGGCTCTTGTATTAGAAACATTAATGTTGATAGCACGGAAGAAGATTATGCAATTCAAACCAATTTGCAGCTGAGGTTTACAAGATCGGCCCCAAGATAATGCTCCTTATCCCATTGCCTCGCTCTCCACCTGAGCAGCTTCCACTAAAGAAATTGCCAGCTAAAGGTGGATTGTACAGAGTTTAAAGGCAACCTTTAGGTGGCAGGAGGCAAAGAGTTCAAATAAAAAATGGACAGTTTTAGATTGTCAGGTTATGATTAATGTTACCTTCACAGATCCTTACTGCAGCTCAGCCTTCCGATTGAGTGCTGCAGGTGGGGAAACATGCCTACGCTACCTATGATTCTTTGTCCTCTGTTGCTGGTCAGCATTTATTTGGAAAATAGCACCATCAGCCTAATTGACCTGGATTTCTCAATAGATTACTCTATGTCCAAGTTTATCGATGATACCAGGCTGGAAGATATGTGGGGAAGATAGCAGAACATTGCAAAATATCTGGCTAACTAAACTGAGTGGGTGGAACAATGGCCGATGTAATTTATAACAAAAAAATGTCGGATGGCACATTTTAGATTTCAGACAGACAAAAATTTGTACAGACTGGATGGGAAAGTACAATTGGTCAAATACATTAGAGACATTTAAGCTACTCTTGGGTAGGCACATGAATAATAGTATAATATAGGGTAGTTTGATCTTAGTAAGATAATAGGTCGGCATGACATCGCTGGCCAAAGGTCCTGTACTGTACTGTTCTATGTTCTATCTTCTAGTAAATAATCAGAGGGATTGTCATGAAAATCTGCTTTACAAACGCGTGCTACAACAGGAAAGGATTTGTCAAAAGAGGTATAAAGTATATAAAGATGAGGATGTGCTACAGTAATTGTTCAGAGCATTGGTCAGAACTCATTTGGAAAATGAAGGCTAAATGTCTTAATGCATATTCTCATTACAAAGCCTTACTTTGTTGGGAAACTGTGGCAGTGCTAACCATGATTTTCCATTTATGACAGGATATATTAGACTTGGAGAAATTTGAGCTTAAACTGATTGAGAGGAATCGTTGATCAACAATCAAAAGTAAGGACCTGGGCTCATTTCCCTTGTCTGGAACTTATGGACAGCTGTAACAATTCTACTGCTGCCATGTTTAATGTAACACACCTAATTTTCTTACTATTTCAAATGTTTACAAATTGAGTTTTTCTTTAAAGTTCTATCTATTTCAAACTGGGAAAATATATTTTCATATGAGCCGATAAAGCATTACAAGGTGCCCAGAAATCTTAGAATGTGGGTTTATTAGTAACAGCCTTCAATACATTTGGCTCCATAGCTAGACAAGTAACAAATAAAAGCCAAGTGCAATTTTTGTTCCCATCCCTAAGGCATTGGTTGCATCCAATGTTGGTCTGATTGGTCTGATTTCCATCATCTGGATGGAAACATAAGTTTCTATTAGCTTAAACTATCTGTGAGACTTAATTTAGACAAACTTGTGTACAGCACTGGGCCATTGCATACAATTTTCATCAAATCCTTGTTTTTGTCCTATCAAAGGATAAGGTCCAAACAGGGCTATTACATCTAATAATTGGAAAATGACTCTTTAATGAAGTCTGGTGTCAGATGGGGAAAACCTTGTGATCGAGCTGAATCGAGTGCTGATATTAGCTTTTGCTCTATTACTTATACAGATTGGATGATTTGAAAAGGAAGCATAAGGTTTTTGGCATTTTCATGTTCTACTGGAAAGATATAATTACCATTAACAGCAACAATTTGCATTTATAAAGAAGTCAAATTTCCCTTGGGCCTCTGCAACCCTGACTTCAGTAGAAGCCCTACTCGTGACAATAAAACAAGGAGAAGACGGAAATATTGTCAGGAAAGTCTGTAAGAGAATTCTTAGTAAGAAATGTAATGTGGGAAAATTGCCCCATGATGAAAAGAGATATTAAAAGTGTTGATCAAAAGTTTGCTGAAAGAGGTATTTGAGAAAGTTTGGAAGTAGAAAGATAGAACTGTTCAGTGAAGATATTTCAAAACTAGTGACATTAACATTGAAGGAAGGACACCTGGTGTGGGTGATGGGGAGATGCAACAGTTAGAATTAGAATCAGAATTAATATTAAAAATACAGTTATAGTTAGTATGAGATTTTATTGTCACATGTACTCAGGTGAAGACAGAGAAAAGTGTACAATTTCACCATTCCCGGCACCATCTTAGAACAAAGGTAACTTGGTACAATACCTTCAGTTAAAAAGTAGAAAAATAAGGAAATAAAGTTAAAAATTCAACGTTAAAGTCTATCTTAGTAAAATAGAAAAATAAAGAAATAATGTTAACCGTTCAACATGACAGTCTTTCTTAAGTAACAAAGACAGAATTTGCTAGAAAAGCTCAGCAGATCTGATAGATTTGTGAAGAGAAAACAGAATTAACGTTTTGGTCCGGTGAAACATCCTCAGAACCGGAGCCAAAACGTTAAGTCTGATTTCCCTTCACAGATGTTGCCAGATCTGCTGAGCCTTTTTCCCCAGCAATTACTGCCTTTGTTCCTGATTTACAGCATCCGCAGTTCTTTTGGTTTTTATTTCTTCTTAAGAGTCCTTCTTGAGAGCCTAGTCACACTGGGCCCACAATTGCCACAAGGGTTCGATCTCTTCCTTGTTGGGCTCGAAGTCCTTCACGTTGGGTTCAATCTCTTCCATGCATGATCCTGCCGCTAGAATATCTAGTTCTGCTAGTTCTTGCTGCTGCTGCAATTCTTGGGAGACCTTGGGCTCACTCACCTCTGCATTGGGCTTGATCTCTTGCTGTACCTCTAGCTGGCCTGATATCCACCAAGCTGCATCAAAGTCCACTGATCTCTCCACAGCAGATAAGTAGATTAAAGGAAGAAAAAAAAATGCTTTGAAAGAAGAATAAAAAGAGTAAGATGAGCTGCGCTGCTGCTTCACCACCATCTTGGAAGAGAGATAATTTTGGTGAAAACAAAAGGGTTGAGTCAACATTGAAAGTTTACATCTGAGATACTGGGGAAATGGGGAGTTTTGTAACTGAAAGGACAACAAGAGAATGGCCAATCGTATGCCTATAGAACTGTGAGGTGAGAGGGGAAAGGTTTCAAATGGACCGAAGGAGCAACTTTTTCATTCAGAGGGTGGTGCATACATGGAATTAACTGTCAAAAGACATGGTGGAAGCTGTTACATCTACAGCATTTAAAAGGGATTTTGATGGGTATATGAATAGAAGAGTTTAGAGGGATATGAGCCAAATGTTGGCAAATAGGACAAGATTAATTTAGCATATCTGGTTGGTATGGATGAGTTGGACTGAAGGGTCTGTTTCCATGCTATGACTCTATGACTCTATTCCAATAAAAATAGCAGCAGACCATAGAATAAAGTAGGAGAAAAGAGGCTTAAGATATTGGAACCAAAAAATGTAGTCGTAGAATGTAATTGGAAGCACAGCAAAGAGTACAATATGATATTGAGATTGTGATAGTTTCATAAAGAAAAGGGTACAGAGTGGGGAAGGTAATGGAATCATGGGTTGAGTTATAGGCCACATGCTGGGCACTGTGTTCTTTTCAGTATTCAGCTGAAGAAAGGTGCACCTCAGCCATTACTGGAATGAACAAGTAATCCCAAAGCACAGAGGTAGTGAATGGATTGAAACAGTTGATGGAAAAGTAAAACTTTGTATGAAGTACAGAGTTGAAAGCTAATCCAATGGCATTGCATAATGTCACCAAGGGACAACATGTGAGTAAGGATGTTGGCTATGATTGGATAAGTAAGGGTCAACCAAGTGAAATGAGTCGTATTGACTGGGTGCTAGGGGAGAATCTTTGGAGAGAGTTGGGATGGGTGACTGAGTTAAAGGATGCAGGAAAATCAAGAAAGATATAATAGAGTTAATTCACTGACCTCATTGTCATATAGAATAATATAACAACTTGGTGAGAGGTAATTCAGAGGTGTGAGAGCGTAAGAAAGCCAACTAAAGGAATGTAACTTTATGCAGAGGATGAGATGGGCATGGATAGGGGAGGTTACAACTTTGTTAAGGATATTGGAAAGGACAATAATGTTAGCAGTAAGGTTAGTGGATGGTCTGCAAGAGAGTCAGATCTTGGGGGAAGTGATGGTAGTTTTGAAAGTGAACGGTACCATTTCTCAAAAGGCTGTTGTATTACCAGCAGCTTGGGCTAGAAAGAGCAATTCCTATTTCAGAGCTTAGTGTGAATATGGCCAAGTAAATAAGAGATTTTGATAATCGGAAAGATGAGATCAATGATCGTTTGACGGTATAGAAGGCAAACTAGAAAGATATTCAATTCACAATATTGGGATCTGGCTAAACATTAATTCTCAAGGTAAAGGGGGGGATTACAAACAGCGGCATCTAGACAAAACTTTCTTACATTAGTGATTGTTATAACCAGACTTCCAGTGATGTCCCGCAAGTTATTACAGCTGCAGATGGGACACCCCAAATTGTTATGCTCCCAGCTAAGGAAGAACAAACTGGCTCCCCTTCTTCATTCACTTATCTCCACAGTTGGTCACAATGAGGTTAATTTAAATAGGATCCTTCTTCTCCAGACCAAATCATACAATCATAGAGTAATACAGCACGGCAACAGACCCTTAAGTCCAACTAACTCTCATTAAGCATGTTCACAAACTAAACTAGTCACATTTTCCTGCATTTTGCACACATCCCATCAAATGTTTCCTATTTTTCTACATATCAAAATGCCTCTTACATGTTGTAACTGTATCTGCATCCACCTTCTCTGGTAGTTTTTTCCAGACACTAATCACCTTCTGTGTAAAAAAGTTGACCCTCATATCCCTTTTAAAACATACTCCTTTCAACTCAAAGCTTTCAACTCAGCTTTGAACTCCCCACCGTAAGGAAAAGACCCTTAATATTCACCTTATCTATGCCCATCATGATTTCATAAACCTCTATAAACTCAACCTTCTACCTCCAGTGAAAAACACCCCGACCTATCCAGCCTATCTTTATAACTCAAACCCTCCATTCCTGGCAAAATCTTGGTAAATCTTTTCTGAACTCTCTCCAATTTAATAATATCCTTCCTGTAGCAGGGCATCAAGAACCATACACTGTACTCCAGAAGAGGCTTCACCAACATCCTGTATAACCTTAACGTGCTGTCCCTACTCTTATACTCAAAAGTCTGAAAAACGAAGGCAAGCATGCTAAACATCTTCTTAACCACTCTGTTTACCCGTGGCACAAATTTCAAAGAATTATGCACCTGAACCCTAGGTCTTTCTGTTCTACAGCACTGCCCAGGACCCAATTATTAATTGTGTAAGTCCTGCCCTTATTTGCTTTACCAAAAAGCAATACCTTGCATTTATCCAAATTAATAAGGAGCCAACTTAACCAGGCTTTCTTAAGTAAACAAACATCATAGAATTCCTACGCTGTGTAAGCAGGACATTCAGCCCATACCATCCTCAAAAGAACAGCGCACCCTATAACCCTCGATTTCCCACGGCTAATCCACCTAACCTGCACATCCCTGGACACTATGGGAAATTTAGCATGGCCAACCCACCTAGCCTGTACATCTCTGGCCTGTGGGATAAAACCAGTGCACCCAGAGAAAACCAACGCAGGCACAGGGAGAATGTGCAGACTCCACACAGACAGTCACCCGAGGCTGGAATTGAATGCAAATCCCTGGCACTGTGAGGAAGCAGCGCTAATTACTGAACCACAGTGCCCCCAGCAAGGGAAAAAAGGGTGAATTGATTATTTACCAAACACAAGGAAAAATAATAATATAACATACATGCAGACAGTTTAATATAAGATGTAAGCCCAAAAAAAACTAAAAAAAATATGCAAAGCAGTCTTGGGTCATTTGTGAAGAGTAGATAGTGAAACATTTGGGCCATTGCACTGGGCAATACTGATAACATTGATGTTTATATATGAGCTGTCAATTTCATGATTTCCCTCCGTTGGTTGGTTGAAATACTTTTGTCTTTCATTTTGACAATGGCTCAATGGCAGCACTAAAGTGAAGAAGGTGGATTTTCCTTTTTACCTGCAAGACTGTTGAAAGACTTTTCTTAAACTATGACCTTCACAGCACACTACTCCACACAGGTCTCATAACTAACATATACAAACCAGGAAATGCTATCAAGCTTTAACACTGTTTCTTTGCATATCTCTGAAGAGTAAAACACAAGTATGTCTGTAGGAGATGGTTTCCTGCTATGACGAAGCTGAGTTACCAACCCCACATTATCTCTTTGTTTCTTGGCTTTTTTTTATGTTTGTATCCTTGATTGTACAAATATGACTTCTGTGGGTCCACACAAGGCTCTGTGAGACACTCATTGAATTTACATTCACAGTCATCTTTTGGATACAAGAGGTGATCTTTCAAAAACCCCATGTTGGAGTTAAAAATTCAATACATTCATGTGTGCTTTGAAATTGTGATCTATAGTCATGCCAGTGACCAAGGAAGCTCTGAATTCCTCACATTTGGTTTCAGAGGAAACAGTAGAAAAGATAATGAAGACATTAAGGCAATGGTTTTATTCTTTTGTGTGGTGTGAGCATCTCTAGTGAGGCTTGCATTTATTGTCCATCTCTAATTTTCCTTGAGAAAGTGATATTGGTTGCAATCTTGATCAGTCCATGCTGTTTGGTTACACCTAAGGAAGTGAAGAAACAGCGATATATTTCCATGTCAGGATGATGTATGGCTTGGAGGGGAATTTGCAAATGGTGGTGTTTGAATGTATCTGCTGCTCCTGTCCTTCCGAATGACTAAAGGTCAAAGGTTTGGAAAGTGGTATCAAAGGGCAATGCATCTTGTGCTGCTACTGTGTGCTGCTGGTGGAAGCAGTGAATGTTTCATTTGGTAGATGCAGTATTGATGAAATGAGCTGCTTTGACCTGGACGTATTGAAATTCTTCGGTGTTGTTGGAGCTACACTCAATCAAGCAAGTGGACAGTTTTGCACCATAAGAGATAATGGGAACTGCAGATGCTGGAGAATCCAAGATAATAAAGTGTGAAGCTGGATGAACACAGCAGGCCAAGCAGCATCTCTGGAGCACAAAAGCTGACGTTTCGGGCCTAGACCCTTCATCAGAGAGGTAACGTCAGCTTTTGTGCTCCTGAGATGCTGCTTGGCCTGCTGTGTTCATCCAGCTTCACACTTCGTTATCTTAATTTTCCACCACAATCCTGACTTGAACCTTTATAGATTGTGGACAAGATTTGTGAAGACTTGAGTTATCAGCTGCAGAAATTGCACACTCTAGCTGTAGCTGTAGTATTTATAACCTGCTCTTATTGAGTCTCTGTTCAAAGGTGACCCACAAGATGCTGTTAGTGGGGAATTCACGCTGGCAATACAGTTGACTGTCAGATGAAAAGGTTTACATTCTGCTGTGTTGGAGATTATCATTGTCTGGCACTTGCATGGTGAAAGAATTCTTCCCATTTATCAATGAAAGCTTGAATGCTGCAAAGGTCTTGCTACATGCAGACATGGATAGCTGCAGCATCTGAAGAGTTTTATATGGTATTAAATGCTATAAAAACCTCAGTTAACATCCCTACTTTCTAATCTTATGTTAGGTCATTGATGAAGCAGTTGGAGATGGACAGGACATTACCATAAGGAAAGGTATAGGAGGAATTAAGGGGGTTGACTACCTTTACTATTTAGAGATGATTAGATTTGTAAGCTAATTTGGCAGAAGAAAGCAAAACTCAAGAATAGAACTTGTACGTTCAGAGTTGGCATTAAAATTCACAGTTGGCATTCCTTGGGCTTAAAGGAATGGAGGATACCATAAAACAGGGAAAATGAATGAAATTAGACAAATTTTTCAGGAGATAAAGATCCAAAAGATGGGGAAGTGGTGGGATTAGATTGAATCAATAGCTGCTGATCTATAATAGTGAATGGAGCCTGCCCCTATTGAATTGTGTTCAGTGCTTCGTGCTGCCTCTACTCCAACACATTTCCTCTGCAGTCTTTGGATTATACTTCCATTGACTGATTTCTGTGAATAGGATACATATAATTTCGTTGAGAGTTTTGGTACATTTCAGGTTTATTTAGTGAGCAATATAATTCTGCAATTTCCTTTTGGTGCATACTTAGGCCCTACTTTTATGCTGACATTACACTGGTTTGTATAGCTATGTTAGTCAATATTAATTTATTCTTAAATTTCTCTCAATTTCATAAGCAAAGTGCAGTCCAATGTAACAAGTTAAGCCTTCTGTAAAGTGAGAAAGTCACACTATATAATTTTCACACTGAAAGAAGGAATCAAAGTTTCAAACAATCCAAACATTTTCCATGTATCTTAGGTTAAAATTCTTGCTTTGCATGCAAACAGCAGTCTGGCTGTAAATAGCACTTGTCAGTTTGCTGAAGTGAAACTGAAGCTCAAGTTTCCCCTCAAACGTATTTACATAATCATACATATCAACACTCTCCTGAAACAGCGTTAACAAGCTGTGCTTTGGATAGTATATTTTAAAATTACATGAAAAAGTAATAATTCATACGTTTAAGAGCAGTAACTGGGATAGTCTTTTTCACGCTGAAGAAACTAAGCTGATCTCAAAAAATAAGCGTCATTACCAAATGTCTAGTACACTCTGGGTAGCCTGATCTTAAATCGTTGATAATAAATTTAGAAGGCTATACTGAACTATTTACAGTACTGTGATGTAGCATCAGTAGAATATGTGTTGATGATGATGGATAAGGATGTAGTGATTGAGTTAGTGGTAGAGAGAGCTGGGAGGAAGCAGAAGCTCAATGAATGTCTTGGGAGAATATATGTTCCTACTGAGCCCTAACTTAGAGTTTTTATTGAAAGTGCCTGTCATATAAGAAGTAATACTTGAGAGGCTAATTACTGTCAGACCCCACGATAAAACATGGTGGTAGTGAAAAAGGATACAGACACTTCAAAACAGGCGTTAAATGCAACTATTAATGTGAACGTCACAATAAAAAAAGAGAAAAGAATATTGTTAAAGATTCAACAGGGCTTTGGAGGACATTGGGGCGCAACAGAAAGCTGAGAAACCAGACTTGGAGACCAGAAGCCTTGTACACCAATGTACAGCAATGGATTCAAATACAACCACAGTCAAAAGACCAACTCCAGAGCTCAGGTAGGGATTCCCAAAGCTAATACAGGCAATTAATAGATCACGCCAGACTCAGAAACAGGATGTTTGGAAGAAAAGATTAACAAGTATGGAAAAACGTCAGGCTTGAGTTAAAAAAGAGTAAAATGACTAGGTCAATGCATTACTGCAATCGCAAATGATGCAATTATATAAATGAGGCATTGGCAAATTGGGGCATCATGTGATATACTAGGAGTGTTCAATACAAACTCAAGTACAGGAGAAATTTAATAATAAGGTAGGCAAAAGTTAATCAGAAAGGACAAGGCATGGGGATAACATCGATCCATTTATAAACGATAAACTAGCTGGCAGAAAATTGCTTATAGAACAGTCGGAGGCAATTAAATCACAAGCAGATGGTGGTCAGAGTTTCTGAGGTTTTTTTTAACAGGTCAGTAGAAGAAAGGTTGACTGTCACCATCATCATTTCCACTAAGATCGTGTGAGCACTTTGGCATGGATTTATTCAAGTTCCTTTGAGAAGGGTACAGAACATAGAGAGCTTGCAGAAATAAATAATGATATCTTGAGGAGTTTCCCTTTTACAGAAGAGGAAGTGCTGGATCTTCTCAAAGGCATAAGGCTGAATAAATCCCAGAGATCTTTGTGGGAACTTTGTGGGAATCGAGGGAAAAGATTGATAGCCCCTTCTAGAGAAATTCGTAGCTTTGATGGTCACAGGTGCGGTGCTGGAAGGCAGGAGGTTAGCTAATGTGGTGGCATTATTTAAGAAATGTCGCAAGGGAAAAACAGCCAACTATAGACAAATGAGCCTTATGTCAGTGATGGGTACATTGTTGGAGGGGATTTTGAAGGATGGGATATACATGTATTTGGAAAGGCAAGGACTGGTTAGAAAGAGTCAACATGTATTTGTGCAAAGGAATTTGTGTCTTGATTGAGTTTTTTGAACACATGATGAAGATTGATAATGCCAGAGAGGTAGACACTCAATGCATGGACTTCAGCAAGGGTTTGACAAGATTCTTCATGGTAGACTGGTTAGCAAAGTTAGATCACATGGAATCCAGGCGGCGCTGACCAATTTAACAGCAGGTAGGAGACAGATGTTGGCTATGGAGGGTTGTTTTCGGACTGGAGGCCTGTGACCAGTGGTTGTCACAGGAATTGCTGCTGGGTCTGCTGCTCTTCGTCATTTCTATAAATGACTTGGGCGTGAATATAGAAAGTTTGTTTAATAAGTTTGCAGATGACACCAAAATTTTTGGTGTGATGGACAGTAAAGAAAGTCATCTCAGAGTACAACAGGGCCTTGATCTGATGGACCAAAGGGCTGAGGTGTGGTAGATAGAGATTGATTTCAATAAAAGTGAGGTATTACATTTTGAAAAGGCAAATCAGGGCAGGATTTATACAGATAATAGTAGGGCAGAACAAAGTGACCGCCAGGCAGTGCAGGGATCCCCTGTGGCCATTCCCCTCAACAATAAGTATACCGTTTTGGATACTGTTGGGGGGGATGACTTACCAGGGGAAAGCAGTGGGGCACAGGTCTCTGGCACAGAGTCTGTCCCTGCTGTTCAGAAGGGAAGGGGGAAGAGGAGCAGAGCATTAGTCATTGGGGACTCCATAGTTAGGGGGACAGATAGGAGGTTCTGTGGGGATGCGAGAGACTCACAGTTGGTGTGTTGCCTCCCAGGTGCCAGGGTGTGTGATGTCTCTGATCATATTTTTGGGATCCTTAAGGGGGAGGGGGAGCAGCCCCAAGTCGTGATCCACATTGGCACCAACGACATAGGTAGGAAGAGAAACGGAGATTTAAGGCAGAAATTCAGGGAGCTAGGATGGAAGCTGAGAGCTAGGACGAATAGAGTTGTTGTCTCTGGTTTGTTGCCCGTGCCACGTGCTAGAGAGGCGAGGAATAGGGAGAGAGAGGAGTTGAACACATGGCTACAGGGATGGTGCAGGAGGGAGGGTTTTGGATTCTTGGATAATTGGGGCTCTTTCTGGGGTAGGTGGGACCTCTACAAGCAAGATGGTCTTCACCTGAACCAGAGGGGTACCGGTATCCTGGGGGGGAAATTTGCTAAGGCTGTCCGGGTCGGTTTAAAATAATTCAGCAGGGGGATGGGCACCAAAATTGTAGTTCGACTATAGAAAAGGTCGAGAGTAGGGTGGTCCGCAATAAAGTTTCAGGGAAGCAAGATGGCACTGGCAAGCAAGAAGTTGGATTGAAGTGTGTCTACTTCAATGCCAGGAGCGTCCGGAATAAGGTGGGTGAACTTGCAGCATGGGTTAGTACCTGGGACTTCGATGTTGTGGCCATTTCGGAGACATGGATTGAGCAGGGACAGGAATGGTTGTTGCAGGTTCCGGGATTTAGATGTTTCAGTAAGAACAGAGAAGATGGTAAAAGGGGCGGAGGTGTGTCATTGTTGGTCAAGGACAGTATTACAGTTGCAGAAAGGATGTTTGGGGACTCGTCAACTGAGGTAGTATGGGCTGAGGTTAGAAACAGGAAAGGAGAGGTCACCCTGTTGGGAGTTTTCATTAGGCCTCCGAATAGTTCCAGAGATGTAGAGGAAAGGATAGCAAAGATGATTCTCGATAGGAGTGAGAGATACAGGGTAGTTGTCATGGAGGACTTCAACTTTTCAAGTATTGACTGGGAACACTATAGTTCGAGTACTATAGATGGGTCAGTTTTTGTCCAGAGTGTGCAGGAGGGCTTCCTGACACAGTATGTAGATAGGGCAACAAGGGGCGAAGCCACATTAGATTTGGTATTGGGTAATGAGCCCGGCCAGGTTTTAGATTTGGAAGTAGGTGAGCACTTTGGTGATAGCGATCACAATTCTGTTATGTTTACTTTAGTGATGGAAAGGGATAGGTGTATACCACTGGGCAAGAGTTAGCTGGGGGAAAGGCAATTACGATGAGATTAGGCAAGATTTAGGGAGCATAGAATGGGGAAGGAAACTGCAGGGGATGGGCACATTAGAAATGTGGAGCTTATTCAAGGAAAAGCTCCTGTGTGTCCTCGATAAATATGTACCTGTCAGGCAGGGAGGAAGCTGCAGAGTGCGGGAGCCGTGGTTTAGGAAGGAGGTGGAATCTCTGGTCAAGAGGAAGAAGAAGGCTTATGTTAGGATGAGATGTGAAGGCTCAGTTAGGGCACTTAAGGACTATGAGGTAGCCCGGAAAGACCTAAAGAGAGATCTCAGAAGAGCCAGGAGGAGACATGAGAAATTGTTGGCGGGTAGGATCAGGGTAAACCCTAAGGCTTTGTATAGGTATTTAAGGAATAAAAGAATGACGAAAGTAAGATCAGGCCCAATCAAGGATAGTAGTGGTAAGTTGTGTGTGGAGCCAGATGAGATAGGGGAAGCGCTAAATGAATATTTTTCAACAGTATTCACTCTAGAAAACGACAATGTTGTCGAGGAGAATACGGAGATACAGGCTACTAGACTAGGTGGGATTGAGGTTCACACAGAAGAGGTATTAGAAATCCTTCAGAGGGTGAAGATAGATAAGTCCCCTGGGCCAGATGGGATTTATCCTCGGATCCTCTGGGAAGCCAGGGAGGAGATAGCCGAGCCTTTGGCATTGATCTTTAACTCGTCATTGTCTACAGGAATAGTGCCAGATGACTGGAGGATAGCAAATGTGGTTCCCCTGTTCAAGAAGGGGAGTAGAGACAACCCTGGTAATTATAGACCAGTGAGCCTTACCTCAGTTGTTGGCAAAGTGTTAGAAAAGGTTATAAGGGATAGGATTTATCATCATCTGAAAAAAAATAATTGATTAGGGATAGTCAGCACGGTTTTGTGAAGGCAAGGTGGCCTCACAAACCTTATTGAGTTCTTTGAGAAGGTGACCAAAAAGATAGATGAGAGTAAACCGGTTGATGTGGTGTATATGGATTTCAGCAAGGCGTTCGATAAGGTTCTCCACAATAGGCTATTGTACAAAATGCGGAGGAATGGAATTGTGGGAGATATAGCAGTTTGGATCAGAAATTGGCTTGCTGAAAGAAGACAGAGGGTGGTAGTTGATGGGAAATGTTCATCCTGGAGACCAGTTACTAGTGGTGTACCGCAAGGGTCGGTGTTGGGTCCACTGCTGTTTGTCATTTTTTATAAATGACCTGGATGAGGGCGTAGGAGGATGGGTTAGTAAATTTGCAGACGACACTAAGGTCGGTGGAGTTGTGGATAGTGACGAAGGATGCTGTAGGTTGCAGAGAGACATAGATAAGCTGCAGAACTAGGCTGAGAGGTGGCAAATGGAGTTTAATGCAGACAAGTGTGAAGTGATGCACTTTGGTAGGAGTAACCAGAAGGCAAAGTACAGGGCTAATGGTAAGATTCTTAGCAGTGTAGATGAGCAGAGGGATCTCAGTGTCCATGTACACAGATCATTGAAAGTTGCCACCCAGGTTGACAGGGCTGTTAAGAAGGCAGACAGTGTTTTAGCTTTTATTAATAGAGGGATCGAGTTCCAGAACCAAGAGGTTATGGTGAAGCTGTACAAAACCCTGGTGCGGCCGCACTTGGAGTATTGTGTGCAGTTCTGGTCACCGCATTATAAGAAGGATGTGGAAGCTTTGGAAAGGGTGCAGAGGAGATTTACTAGGATGTTGCCTGGTATGGAGGGAAGGTCTTATGAGGAAAGGCTGAGGGACTTGAGGCTGTTTTTGTTAGAGAGAAGAAGGTTGAAAGGTGACTTAATTGAAACCTATAAAATAATCAGAGGGTTAGATAGGGTGGATAGGGAGAGCCTTTTTCCTAGGATGGTGATGGCGACCACAAGGGGGCATAGGCTTAAATTGAGGGGTGAAAGATATAGGACAGATGTCAGAGGTAGTTTCTTTACTCAGTGAGTAGTAAGAGAATGGAATGCTTTGCCTGCAACGGTAGTAGATTCGCCAACTTTAGGTACATTGAAGTCGTCATTGGACAAGCATATGGACGTAAATGGAATAGTGTAGGTTAGATGGGCTTGAGATCGGTATGCTAGGTCGGCACAACATCGAGGGCTGACCTGTCATACCGTTCTATGTTCTATGTTCTATGACCTAGGGAAGTAGACTCATAGTTCCTTGAAAGTGGAAATGCAGGGTGATGAAAAAGAGTTTGGTAAACTTACCTTCATTAGTTAGTGCATTGGGAATAGGAGTTGGGATCTCATGTTGTGGCTGTACAGAATATTGGTTGGGTCACATTTAGAATACCGCATTCAGTGCTGGTGTCCCTACTACAGGAAAGATGTTGTGAAACTTGAAAGGGTTCTGAAAAGATTTACAGAGATGATTCCAGGATTGGAGAGTTTAAACTGTAGGGAGAGCCGGAAGTAGACTGGGGGTTGTATTTCCTGGCGTGTTGAGGCTGAAGGATGTCCTTATAGAGGCTCATAAAATCATGAGGGGTATGGATAGGGCAAATAGACAAGGATTTTTTCCCGGTTTAGTGGAGTTCAAAGCTAAAGGGCAGAAGCTTAAGGTGAGAGGGAAAAGATATGAAAGGAATCTGAGGGGCAACTTTTTCACACAGAGGGTGATGCATTTATGGAATAAGCCGTCAGATGAAGTGGTGGAGGTTGGTACAGTTACAACATTTAAAAGGCACTTCGATGGGTATATGAATAGGAAGAGTTCAGAAGGATTTGGGCCAAATGCTGGCAAATGGAGCAAGATTAATTTAGTATATCTGGTCAGTTTGGGTGAGTTGAACTGAAGAGACTGTTTCTGTAATGTGTAACTCCATGACTCAAAGGCAACATGTCATTATAAACTGCTACTTCAGATGGATTGAGGTAAACCACTCATGAAAAATTTTAGTTGAAGCAGTTATAGAACCACTTAAAAATATCTTCTCAACATATGACATTCAGGAATTTGTGTTCTCAGACAATGGATCATAGTTTACAAATTGTTGTCCAAGAGATTTGCATACTGATGCAATATTAGTAATGTAGCAAGCTCAGCCCACTAGCTTCAAATAAATTTAAAAAACAGAGCAAAGCGTTTGTACAATCAAAACATCATTGAAAAAGGACAAGGACATAAATCTTGCACCATAAACCTACATATTATCACTGTTACGTAATGGATTAGTACATCAAGGATACTGATGGGGAGGAAGTCAAGGGAACAACTTCCAAACCTATCTCAGAAGATACAGCCAAACACCACTAAGAATGACCACAACAAAATGAAATAGCAAGAATAAAACAATGAGACAACCTAGTTAGAAATGTTAGTAAAAGTGGTGCAGAAATGAAGATTTGCCAGAGCTGCAATCCGGCATTGAAAAGGTCAAAAGAGAGAACGTTTAGCAATCAAAATCATACAGTTTTGGAGCGGACCAAGGGATTAGAGTCTGGCGGGGGGAGGAAGCATGTAGAGCATTCGAGGCCTCAGAATGTGACCATGGCTGATCAAGAAGATTATTTTAAATTTCTTATGAAGACTGACTCTGCAAAGTCTGATATTTTAGGGGTAACAAGTGCACGAGGTAGATTAAACTTTGTGGGACCTGTAGAGTGATCAGACTTCAATAGAATGTACAATAACAATCATGTGTTTGGATGGAATGTTGATGACAATGTCTAATGATTTTACAGACTGAACTGAAAGGAGAAGCTCTGACAAACCATTGAGAGAATGCATGTGTCTAACAAGCAGTAAGTAAAATGTTGTTTCATAAAGTATCAAGGACTCAGAATGCAGAAGTAGAGATTAATTATTTCATGAAAGGACGCCATTTACCCACCATAAAATACTTACTGGGTTAATTGATTAATACTAATCAATTTCTTATTGAATGAGTTGTTTTTGATATTTATAAACTTTTTATATGTATTCACTTTTGTGTTTACAAATAAAACAAAGAAGCTTGATGTGAATACATTTTTTGAGTGATCGCCACTCACCATTTTCATTATTGTGATCAGGGACACAGCCAGATTTCTCAGCAGGGTTACTGTCAAGATGACTTTTTTTTAAAATCAGCTTTAAAAATCAGAGAAAATCAAAACTTGCACTTTAGATTCCTTGATTTTTTTTTAGACGTGGGTTTAGTTGATTGCAGCCCAATTGGGCTAGTGGAAAATAAACAAAGTCTTTTAGTTATCAGGTTTAAGAAGATGCAATTGTGAAAGCAAAATGATCACAATGCACTCAAAGAAACAGAAGATAAAAACAGGTCTCAGTGGTAATCAAATAATTAAAAAAATACAGAAAATGTCAATATAATACCAACAAATGACAATAAGCGAAACCTTATATGGGTATGAGCACTGTGTGACATTGCCAAGGTTTGCAGCAACAGCAGGTGAGAAGTCCAGTGAGGCCTATCTTAACATTGGGAGTGTCTTACTCCATCTTTTATGTGTTTGTTGAGAGGTACGGCATGAACTTTACCAGGTAGTGGTGAATTGCCAAATAAGGAGGATTATAGTTCGTTAAACACCTTATTAACACTGCAACTGTGTCATTAATGTCCGGGTTCCTGTCTTAGCAAGTACATTCGGCCAGCACAGTGGCTCGGTGGTTAGCACTGCTACCTCATAGCGCCATGAACCCGGGTTTGATTCCACCCTCGGGCAACTGACTGTGTCTTGTTTGCACATTCTTCCCGTGTCTGTGTGCGTTCTCTCTGGGTGCTCCGGTTTCCAGTCACAGTCCAATGATGAACAGGCTAGATGGATTGGCCATGCTAATTTGCCTGTAGTGTTCAGGGATGTGTAGGTTAGGTGGGTTGTAGTGGGATGGGTCTGGGTGGGATGCTCTGAGGTTCAGTGTGACTTGTTGGGCTGAAGGGCCTGTTTCTACACTGTAGGGGTTCTATGATGATGGCCTTCTATGATTCTATGACAACTAGCAAACCAGATGTCAAGAAAACTCAACATTGAAGTCAGAACAGTTACCTGGTAACTTCAGCTCACTGCTGACCATCCTCTTTGTTATTCAGCACCGAAGGGCATGATCCCTGGTTTAAATGTATTGGTTTCTTGCAGGTTCCAGGGCGCAGCATTTAGCAGTGAAAGGATAGAGCAGGCACCGGCACCCAGCTCACACATTTCACCGGGCCACTCATTTGGACTGCCAGTGTTTGGTATTTTAGTGCCTAGCAAGATGGTAGGCAACACATTTACCTTGCTTTGCCTTGTCATGCCATATCAAAGTTGGTGTGCATGATGCAACCAGGGCTGTAGGAAGGCCCAGTTCCACAGCTTTGGCTGGCGTGATTAGGTGGGGGTGGAATGGGTGGGGTAGGTGGTCTTCGTAGTGGTGATGGCGGAGTGATTCCTGCAAGTTGGTTCAGACTGATCAGTGTTATTATCATCGTGGTGTGCGTGCTGTGCACAAATGGAGCAGGTAACAAGACAATGTGATAGATGCTGAGGAACCACAGAAATGGGAGCACAAGGAGAGGGATAATTACATTAAACCAGAAGAGCTTCTCCTTGTGGATGAAAGGGCTCAGCTGCATTAAGTCCTAGAAGGCAGACGGAACCTTATTAACACTTAGCTCCAGTGGATGGTTAATGGATGCAGACCGCCATTATAGACTATCAAGGTCATTATGGCAGCATTTGGTTTGCAGGAAGACCCTGATGGGAGTTAGGTACGACATGCACGCAACCCTGCCACCCCACAACACCAGCAGTAGACAGGATGTGGGAAGAAAGTAAATCAGGGGATAGAAAAGGCATGTAGAAAGGCACTACTACAATCATCATGGGAGACTTTGCACTAGGCTCCCCTTTTTATTTTTTGCCCATGTTCTGTTTGTGTGTGGAGGGGAATTTTGTAGGTTGGTTAGATTTATGTGAACTGTTCACATATAATTCTATCAGTTATAAATCTAGCCAACCTACAAAATTCACCTCCACATGCAAACAGAACACAGGCAAAAAGTAACTTTAAAAAAGTGTCAATTTCAAGCCCACCGACTCCCACAGCTACCTAGAATACACCTCCTCCCACCCATCCTCCTGCAAAAATTCCATCCCCTATTCCCAATTCCTCCGCCTCCGCCGCATCTGCTCCCACGATGAGGCATTCCATTCCCGCACATCCCAGATGTCCAAGTTCTTCAAGGACCGCAACTTTCCCCCCACAGTGGTCGAGAACGCCCTTGACCGCATCTCCAGCATTTCCCGCAACACATCCCTCACACCCCGCCCCTACCACAACTGCCCCAAGAGGATCCCCCTCATTCTCACACACCACCCTACCAACCTCCGGATACAACGCATCATCCTCCGACACTTCCGCCATCTACAATCCGACCCCACCACCCAAGACATTTTTCCATCCCCACCCTTGTCTGCTTTCTGGAGAGACCACTCTCTCCGTGACTCCCTTGTTCGCTCCACACTGTCCTCCAACCCCACCACACCCGGCACCTTCCCCTGCAACCGCAGGAAATGCTACACTTGCCCCCACACCTCCTCCCTCACCCCTATCCCAGGCCCCAAGATGACTTTCCATATTAAGCAGAGGTTCACCTGCACATCTGCCAATGTGGTATACTGCATCCACTGTACCCGGTGTGGCTTCCTCTACATTGGGGAAACCAAACGGAGGCTTGGGGACCGCTGTGCAAAACACCTCCGCTCGGTTCACAATAAACAACTGCACCTCCCAGTCGCAAACCATTTCAACTCACCCTCCCATTCTTTAGATGACATGTCCATCATGGGCCTCCTGCAGTGCCACAATGATGCCACCTGAAGGTTGCAGGAACAACAACTTATATTGCACTTGGGAACCCTGCAGTCCAATGGTATCAATGTGGACTTCACCAGCTTCAAAATCTCCCCTTCCCCTACCGCATCCCAAAACCGGCCCAGTTCGTCTCCTCCCCCAACTGCACCACACAACCAGCCCAGCTCTTCCCCTCCCCCCACTGCATCCCAAAACCAGCCCAGCCTGTCTCTGCCTCCCTAATCTGTTCTTCCGCTCACTCATCCCTTCCTCCCACCCCAAGCCACACCTCCATTTCCTACCTACTAACCTCATCCCACCTCCTTGACCTGTCTGTCTTCCCTGGACTGACCTATCCCCTCCCTACCTCCCCACCTATACTCTCCTCTCCACCTATCTTCTTTTCTCTCCATCTTCGTTCCGCCTCCCCCTCTCTCCCTATTTATTCCAGAACCCTCACTCCATCCCCCTCTCTGATGAAGGGTCTAGGCCCGAAATGTCAGCTTTTGTGCTCCTGAGATGCTGCTTGGCCTACTGTGTTCACCCAGCTTCACATTTTATTATCTCGGATTCTCCAGCATCTGCAGTTCCTATTATCACTTTAAAAAAGGGGTGTCGTGGGTAGAGGAAAAAACCAGGAGTTCAATGATCCCTGTCCATAGGGTGTACAGAGATGTCCTTGTTGGTTTATCAGAACCTGCTCTTCTCCATTTTCCTTCTCCTAGTACTTTCAACTGTTTACAGGCAGTACAAGATGACAGTTCAGGCTTATAAAGTTTTTAACATGTTGTTTAAGAGTCACAACATGCAGTAACTGATAAGGAAAATTAATAGCTTTCTTCAAGCCTGATTGTTTATCTGCAGCTAGAATCTCTTCATTTGTAATAAATAATAACTCTTGTTAAGCATAGAAATATAGAAATATGGCCATATTTTCTGTTAACCTGGGCCTAAAAGATTGAAGTACTTTGTGTACTTTTAGAAAAGCTTTAACTTTTGTGATGACTCCAGGACTAGCAAAGCTTGTTTTCCAGTGAACTACCCAAACAACGCATTCCATCATAATCCTGACATGTCCAATATAAACTGGAGAGTCTGGAGATGACTTACCCACAGTACGCCTCCTAGACTCTGACCTTCTCTTTTAGTGACATTAGTTATATGGCCAGCCCATTTCAACTTTGATTAATGTTAACCAATAGGATGTTGATAGGAATTACAGGAAATGCATATGTAAGGCTCTTTAACCTGCTTCTACTCTATCGAGCTGAGATGCATTTGCGAAAAGGAACTTGAAAGATAGGCATAGAGGATTGAAAAAAAAAGATATGTAATGCTCAGAGATAATGGGAACTGCAGATGCTGGAGAATTCCAAGATAATAAAATGTGAGGCTGGATGAACACAGCAGGCCAAGCAGCATCTCAGGAGCACAAAAGCTGACGTTTCGGGCCTAGACCCTTCATCAGAGGATGATGAAGGGTCTAGGCCCGAAACGTCAGCTTTTGTGCTCCTGAGATGCTGCTTGGCCAGATAAGTAATGCTGATGTGCTTAAATTTGCTGAGTTTTTATCCAGTTATTTGTTCAAAGCCCTGATTCACTGTGTCTCTGGGAGCACATTCTGAGGAGGTTCCGGCCAGTATGACCTTTTGAATCTCTGCTCTCTTTCTCACCCTGCGCTACACAAATAGTCTTTTATAGTTGATTGTTATTTTTGCAAAGGAACCTTTTTGTGATCTGGGCTCAAGGGACAGCTTAGTGCTTGAAGTAATCCTAAAGGTAATCATTGGTTGTTGTAGATCTTTGATTTGAATTGTTTCATTTTTTGCAATGTATTCGAATAAACAATGCAAATCATGTAAATTAATTTTCATCAGAAAAATCATAGAACATTCTCTTGTGCTAATCCCAAGTGCTATGTAGCATAACTCTGTTTTTTAGATTAAAATTTTGCAAATATATAATCAAAGTGAAAATTCATATATTCCCAAAAGTAATTTAAAATGAAAAAAGACCATTTTAATTAATTTTCGCTTGTTCTCACATATAAATGTTTTACAATTGAGGCATTTGCTTTCCCTGGAGTAATTGCAGTGGGGTTATCATTTCTTTTCATCTGATGTCAGTTCATACAGTTTGTGGTAGGAGAGCTAAGCTAAGGGAGAAAAATATCTACAATTGTCAAAAATCTTAAAAGCAAAAGATTAAAAACACACTGTAAGTCTGAAACAAGAAAAGACAGCTGATGTTTTACATTTTATCCTACATTGCAGTCCTGCCAGATTCTGTCCTGGAAAGCTGAGCTTTTCTGCTCTTTGGATAGTGACCAGCAAGTTGATGGGAGTTTTACCAAGCATGGAGAGGTGAGCTTTTAGTGGATATGGGGGGAAAAAATCCTTTAAAGAGTGTCATTGGATTGGGATCCTGGCAACTTTTTCCAAAATTCCAGGTTTCTCCAAGTGCAGATTTACAGAAAAGTGGGAACCCTCTTGCAGTTTTCAAATCCAAACAGGTCATTAGCTGTTGCTTTAACCAAGTACTCCGCCTTTAACAGCCAATAAATCGATTGTCTGAAATGTCAGCAACTCATCTGTGTCAATTATCTGAGTGTAGAATGGGAACATGCTTCTTCAGTGAGACTGAAAGGTTGCAGTCATTGATCAATGCAATTGAAAAGATCCTGCCGTGGCCAGGCCAGCGGCTGGTGTAAGCAGTCCTTCTTTGGAGATTGCTTTCAGTACTTGACAGCTGATTATTAACTGTCTTGCACTTCATTCGCCTTCAAGTGCAGTTCCCTGCTGTCATCCTTCACCACAGCATGAAAGCAACGTAGGCAATTCAACTTTACACCTCTAATGAAGAACAGGAGCAGAGACAGCACAAGCATCTCTCTGCTCAAGTACCCGTTTCTTTCAGCTCTACAATGTAGAGGTCAAACTCTAATGAAGATCAACAGGCAGAGGATCAGTTTTTTTGAGCAGTAATGCCTCTGTAGGCTCATACTTTCATACCAGGTTACTGCTGAGATCTGCAGCCTCCTGAAACAAGACCAATGAACCACCTGGGCTTGCATTGAAAAGGTACAGATTCCATCAAAAGAAGGATTTACAATTAAAAGCAGCCCAGCTCAGGTCAGAAACAAGGTTTTTGGAGGCAGCAGTAACCATAGGAATAGACAGGAGCCATGGGAAGGCTGTTCCTTAGGCTTCTCGCTCTGACCCTGATGTGGGTTCTGAGGGACTGCTGTGAAATGCTGTTTTATAGGAAGAAACCAGCCTTGGAAACCAAGGAAATGTACATAGACGTCCGCAGCTGGAGACTAGTCTTTGAAGACAGTGCACATTATAAAGGCACAAAGATAACTTTCAAGCTTGTATTAGCATTCCCATTAATCTGCACACACTTCAAACTTTGTACATTAACGTAACTTGATGCTCTGCTTCAGAGTCCACCAGTTATGCATTGGCATTTGAAACAGATCATTTTAATCTGATTGCCTCAACGCCAAATGAATCAGCTTCAAGTATACCAATTATACCACTGAATATGAATCTGCCTAGCTGCAATGACATGAAGAATAAAATGTTGCACTCTCATGGGAAATGTTGCAGTTACAATGTGCCTGCATTTAACAATTGGTTATATTCTTCTTCATGTTGGTTACTGGGCAAAATCTCCATTAAATGCATTTTCAGCATGAGCATTCATGATGCCCTGTGGGCATTAGATATCACACATGTAATGGAACTGGATAAATTTGGAGATCAGTTTTGCAGGGGTGACTGTTCTCTCTGCATTAGCAAACCTGTTAAGTTTCGTAACAAATGTGCTAATCTATATCTTACCAGAACTTTTGCAAATTGAATTTCACGGCTCATTGTGGCAGAATTTCAATTCATGGTCTCCAGGTTGCCCATCCAGTCCCATTACCAAAGATATTAGTGCAGCAGGACAGATTAGATAACCATGAGCCTTCTTTCAGTAGCCCTGCGGATGTGAATAGCTACATGAGAGGGCTGGTTTTGAAAACAAACATTACAGGAGGATTGTGAATTCATTTATTTCGAACCTTCACTTTACAGTAAACAGTATAAAATAAGTTTAAGTAATAGTAGAGCAGCTCATCCAGTTAGAGTCACAAAGATGTACAGCACAGAAACAGATCCTTCAATTCAACTTGTCCATGCAGACCAGATATCCTAAATAAACCTAAGATAATAAAATGTGAGGCTGGATGAACACAGCAGGCCCAGCAGCATCTCAGGAGCACAAAAGCTGCCGTTTCGGGCCCAGACCCTTCATCAGAGAGGGGGATGGGGTGAGGGTTCTGGAATAAATAGGGAGAGAGGGGTAGGCGGACCGAAGATGGAGAGAAAAGAAGATAGGTGGGGAGGAGAGTATAGGTGGGGAGGTAGGGAGGGGATAGGTCAGTCCTGGGAAGATGGACAGGTCAAGGAGGTGGGATGAGGTTAGTAGGTAGGAGATGGAGGTGCGGCTTGGGGTGGGAGGAAGGGATGGGTGAGAGGAAGAACAGGTTAGGGAGGCAGAGACAGGTTGGACTGGTTTTGGGATGCAGTGGGGGGAGGGGAAGAGCTGGGCTGGTTGTGTGGTGCAGCGGGGGCAGGGGACGAACTGGGCTGGTTTTGGGATGTGGTGGGGGAAGGGGAGATTTTGAAGCTGGTGAAGTCCACATTGATACCATTGGACTGCAGGGTTCCCAAGCGGAGTATGAGTTGCTATTCCTGCAACCTATGGGTGGCATCATTGTGGCACTGCAGGAGGCCCATGATGGACATGTCATCTAAAGAATGGGAGGGGGAGTGGAAATGGTTTACGACTGGGAGGTGCAGTTGTTTATTGCAAACCGAGCGGAGGTGTTCTGCAAAGCGGTCCCCAAGCCTCCGCTTGGTTTCCCCAATGTAGAGGAAGCCACACCGGGTACAATGGATACAGCATACCACATTGGCAGATGTGCAGGTGAACCTCTGCTTAATATGGAAAGTCATCTTGGGGCCTGTGATAAGGGTGAGGGAGGAGGTGTGGGGGCAAGTGTAGCATTTCCTGCGGTTGCAGGGGAAGGTGCCGGGTGTGGTGGGGTTGGAGCGCAGTGTGGAGCGAACAAGGGAGTCACAGAGAGAGTGGTCTCTCCGGAAAGCAGACAGGGGTGTGGATGGAAAAATGTCTTGGGTGATGGGGTCGGATTGTAGATGGCGCCTCCACCCACTTCACCCTCCACTCCACCCACTGCATCCCAAAACCAGTCCAACCTGTCTCTGCCTCCCTAACCTGTTCTTCCTCTCACCCATCCCTTCCTCCCACCCCAAGCCGCACCTCCATCTCCTACCTACTAACCTCATCCCACCTCCTTGACCCGTCCGTCTTCCCTGGACTGACCTATCCCCTCCCTACCTCCCCACCTATACTCTCCTCCCCACCTATCTTCTTTTCTCTCCATCTTCGGTCCGCCTCCCCCTCTCTCCCTATTTATTCCAGAACCGTCACCCCATCCCCCTCTCTGATGAAGGGTCTAGGCCCGAAACGTCAGCTTTTGTGCTCCTGAGATGCTGCTTGGCCTGCTGCGTTCATCCAGCCTCACATTTTATTATCTTGGATTCTCCAGCATCTGCAGTTCCCATTATCACACATCCTAAATAAACCTAACTTCTTTTGCCAGCATTTAGTCCATATTCCTCTAAAGCCTGCTTATTCATATAACCATCCAGATGTCTTTTAAATGTTGTAATTGTACCAGCCTCCACCACTTCCTCCGGCAGCTCATTGCATACACGCACCACCTTCTGCATGAAAAATTTGCCCCTTAGGTACCTTTTCAATCGTTCCCCTCTCACCTTAAAACTATACCCTTTGGTTTTGGGCTCCCCCAGAGAAAAGACCTTGTCTATTTGCCCTATCCATCCTCCCATGGTATTATAAACCTCTATAAGGTCACCCCACAGCCTCTAATGCTCCTGGGAAATTAACCCCAGTCCATTCAGCCTCTTCCCATAGCTCAAACACTGACAACAGCTTTGAAAATCTTTTCAGAACCCTTTCAAGTTTCACAATATCCTTCCTATAGCAGGGAGACCAGAAGAGAATGCAATATTCCAACAGTAGCCTAACCGATCTCCTGTATAGCTGCAACATGACCTCCCAACTCCTACACTCAATGCACTAACCAATGAAGGCATGCATGCCAAACTTCTTCTTCATTATTGTATCTAACTGCCACACCACTTTCAAGGAACTATGAACCTGCACTCCGAAGTCTCTTTGTTCAGCAACACTCCCCAGGACCTTACCACTAAGTGTATAAGGCCTGCTCTGATATGCCTTTCCAAAATGCAGCACCTCACATTTATCTAAATTAAACTCCATCTGCTACTCCTCGGCCAATTGGCCCATCTGATCAAGATCCTGTTGTACTCTGAGGTAACCTCCTTTGCAGACAACTACTTCTCCAATTTTATTGTCATCTACAAACTTACTAACTGTACCTCGTATGTTCACATCCAAGTCATTTATGTAAGTAATGAAAATTGGAGTGTCCATCTATGGCATATGGGAAAACGTGGACATATCATACGACTACATATGTATGGCTGAGGAATGAAATGAATATTTTCTATTTGTTTTTACCAACAAAGCTACAGCTGTTACCCAGGCCAATGTGACAGAGGAGGAAACATTGCAACTAGATGCTGTCAGTACTTTAGGTTGTCAAAATACCTCACCCAGACAAGATACATCCAAGAATATTGAAGTGAAAGTGCAAATTGCAGTGGAACTGGCAATAACTTTTCAATCTTTCAATTTGAAGGTAGTGCCAGAGGATTGGAGAACTGCAAACATTAAATCCATGTTTAAAGCAGGATCAGTGTGGACTGGATGGGCTGAATGGCCTGCTTCCACACTGTAGGGATTCTATGAAAAGTAAGGGTAAACCCAACAATTACAGTCCAGTTGGTTCAACTTCAGTAACGGGTAAACTTCCAAGAACAATTATTTAGGTTAAAACTAATAGTTGCACAGATATATGTGGCTTAATCATAAAGCGTTAGTATGGATTTCTTAAGAAAAAATGATGTTCATCTACCTTGCTGGAGTTTTCTGAAGAGGTAGCATGCAGGGTTGAAGAGGGTAATGTTGTTAAGGTAGGGTTCATCAAGTTTCAAAAGTGGCACACAACAGATTTATGACAAAGGTTTGAGCTTATGGAACAAAATGGGCAGCAATAACATGGATACAAAAGTGATAGGAAACAGAGAATAATAGTTAATGGATACTGTAAAGTCTGGAGGAAGGTTTGATTCCCTGGGATCAGTGCTGGGTTCCTCGATTTTCCTGATGTATATTAATGATCTACATCTTAGTGTACAGGGGACAATTTCCAACTTTGCAAATGATACTAAACTTGGAAGCATTTCAAATGTGAGGAGAGCAGAGAAAACTCTTCAAAATAATATTGACAAGTTTGTGAAGTCAGCGGATTGGTGGCAGAAAAAGTCAATGCAAAAAGTGTTAGTTGATACATTTTATTAGAAAGAACATGGAGAGATAGTAAAAATAAAGAATGCTCCTCATAAGTCATTAAATAGCAGGACAGGTGAAGAAAGTTCAGTTCTGAAGATATATTGAAGAATTTGGGATTGTTTCCTTGCAGAGGAGAAAGCTGAGTGGAGATTTGAAAGAATTTTTAGAAATCATGAGATGTCTATAAATGTCTGTAAATTACTGAGAAATTATTCTAGCTTACCAAAGAATTGAGAACCAGGGCTTCAAATTGTTCCGCAAAAGATGCAAATGTAAGGTGAGGAAAAACGTTTTTGTATAGTGTGTAGTCAGAATGCAGAATGTGTTATCTGGAAGTGTGATGGAGGCAGATTGTGGTTGTGGTTAAGACATTCAAGAAGACTTTAGGTAATTATTTAAATAAAGGTAATGTACACAGCTATGGGACAAGGGTGGGAAATCAGTACTAAATTATGATGCTCATGAATTGATGGGGAATGCTGGAGAATTAGTAATGCAGGATAAAGAAATGGCAGCAGAATTAAACAAATATTTTGTGTTGGTTTTCAGAAAAGAGGGTACAAGTAACATCCCAGAAATAGCTATAAATCAGAAATTGGAAGTGGAGGGAGGAACTGAAGAAAATTACCATTGTTTGACAAGTAATGTTAAGTAAATTACTGGAACTACAAGTCAATAACTCCAAAGATTTTAATGGATTTCATCCTAGGGTCTTAAAAGAAATAGCCAATGAAATAGTGGACGTGTTGGTTTTCATGTTCAAAAACTCATTGCATTCAAAGAAGACTCCTTTGGATTGGAGGGAAGTAGTAAACTACAGGCCAGTTAATTTAACACTGAGAAAAGTTAAAAGCTGTCATTAAAAACATTATAACAGGACACTTGCATAAATTCAAGGTAATCAGGCATAACCAAATGATTTTGTCAAGTGGAAATTATGGTTAACTAGCTTATTAGAGTTATTTGAAGAAGGAATTTGTGCCTTATATAAAGAAGAACCATTGGATGTATTGCATTTGGATTTCAAGAAGGCATTTGATGAGGAGCCACATCGAGGGTTTTTGAGGAAAATGAAAGCCAATAGTGCATGGAGTAACATAATGTTATGGATAGAGATTGGCTGTCTAACAGAAAGCAGACAAGAGGAGTAAGTGGGTCTTTCTCAGGTTGGCAGTAAGTCATGAGTGGTTTGCCACAGGGGCTTCAACCCGTTACAACTTAGATAAGGGATTTGGATGAAAGAATCAAAGGTATGGTGACTAAATTTGTTGATGACACAAAGATAAGTAGGAAAATGAGTTGTGAAGAGAACGTGAGGAGCTTAGAAGAAGATATAGATTAGGGTATCCTAAGGGGATGAAATGGCCTAGTGGTATTATTGCTGGACTGTTAATCCAGAAACCCAGATGATGTTCTGGGAACCTGGGTTCCAATTCTGCCACGTCAGATGGTGGAATTTGGATTCAATAAATACCTGGAATTAACAGTCTAATAATGACCATGATTCCAATGTCTATTATCGGAAAAACCCATCTGGCTCACTAATGTCCTTTAGGGAAGGAAACTGCCAGCCTTACCTGGCCTGGCCCACATGTAACTCCAGATCCACAGCAATGTGGTTGACTCTTAACTGCCCTCTTGGCAATTAGGGATGGGAAATAAATGCTGCCTAGCCAATGACATCCTCATCCTGTAAATGAATAAAGGGAAAAAAAAAGTTAAATGAATAGGCCAAGATCTGACAAATGGAGTACAATGTGGAAAAGTGTGAAACTGTCCATTTAACGGAAGGAATAAAAAAAATTATCTAAAGGCAGAGCCTCACAAAAGCCTAGGAAAGCTAAAACAATAATACAATGTTCAGCATCAATCATAACTCCTCATTGTTAAACACTTGTGCTCATATGTAAGAAGACTGGAGAACAGTCTGGATTGGGCTGATAAGAGGCAAATACATTTGCACTCTACTTATGGAGGTGGTCTTATTGAAGAATAAAGGATTCTTAAGAGACTTGACAGGGTAAATGCGGAGAGGATGTTTCCCCTCATGGGAGAGTCTAAGACTAGAGGCACAGTCTCAGAATAAAGAGGTGTTGATTTAAGACTGGGAGGAGGTGGAATTTTTTTTTCTCAGAGGTTTGTGAGTCTTTGGAGCTCATCGTCATAGAGATCAGTCCTTGTGTATGTTTAAAGATGAGATAGATTCTTGGTAAGTAGAGTAATTAAGGGTTACAAAGAAAGAGCTAGAAGTATAGATAAATGATGTGGAGGAAAGTGTAACTGGTCTGATTAGTAAGATTTGCCGGTGACACAAAGATTGGTAAAATTGCAGATAGTGATGACGACCGTCAGAGGATACAGCAGGATATAGATCTGTTGGTGACTTGGCCAGAGAGATGGCAGATGGAGTTTAATCCAGAACAATGTGAGGTAATGAATTTTGGAAAGTTTAATCCAGATGGGAAATATGCAGAAAATGGCAGAACCCTTAAGAGTACTGATGGGAAGAGGGAATCTGGGTATACAGATACACAGTTCACTGAAAGTGGTAATGCAGGTCAAGAAGGTGGTCAATAAGTCATATGGCATGCTTGCCTTCATCGGCCAGGGTATTGAGTTTAAAAGTTGGCAGGTAATGTTGCAGCATTATAGGATCTTAGTTAGGCCGCATTTGGAATATTGTGTTCAATTCTGGTCGCAACACTACCAGAAGTATGTGATGGCTTTGGAGAGGGGACAGAAAAGATTTACCAGGATGTTGCCTGGTATGGAGTGCATTAGCTATGAAGAGAGGATGGATGAACTTGGGTTCTTCTTACCGGAGCGACGGAGGTTGAGGAGGTGACCCGATAGAGGGCTACAAGATTATGAAGATCATGGATGGAGTGGACAGTCAGAAGCTTTTTCCCATACTGGAAGAGTCAGTTACTAGGGGGCACAGGTTTAAAGGTTTAAAGGCGATGTACGGGGCAAGTTTTTTACACAGAGGTGGTGGGTGCCTGGAACTTGCTGCCAGAGGAGTAGTGGAAGCAGATACTATAGTGACTTTTAAAAGGTGTCTTGACAAATACATGAATAGGATTGGAATAGAGGGATATGGTCCCCAGAAGGGGAGGGGGTTTTAGTTGTGAGGGGCAGTATGTCGTTGCAGGCTTGGAGAGCCAAAGGTCTGTCCCTGTGCTGTAGTTTTCTTTGTCTTTTGTTCTTTGAATGTGAAGAATGTTGGATCAGCCATGACCCTATTGAATGGCCGATCAGGCTTGAGGGGCCAAATGGTCTACTCCTATTCCTATTTCTTATGTTTTCCCAGACCTAATGTTCTGTTTATTGTGAAGCGATTTGAATTCAAGAGCTCAGAGGCTACGTTTCAGTTACACAAGGCAGTAGTGAGGCTGCATCTGGAGTACTATTTATGGTAACAGTAAACACACTTATGGAAGGATTTTAATGCATTAATGCATCGACTAATACTTGGAATGAGCAGATTGCTTTTATGGATGGAAGAAACTGCAGATACTAGAGAATCTGAGATAACAAGGAGTAGAGCTGGATAAACACAGCAGGCTAAGCAGCATCAGAGGAGCAGGAAAGCTGACATTTCGGGCCTAGACCCTTCTTCAGAAATTTTTGAATTTGCTGATAGCAAGAGGGAGCTTGTTAATGTAATGCTGGAAATTTCTATCGTGCTGCAGTAGGACAATCAGGCACTAAGTTCTGGAAATGTAAAGGCACAATATAAAGCTTCAAAAGTTGCAATTAAACTTCCTTCTGAGCACTTTGCTCAAGATGGGGTCTTCAACAGGTAAATGCAATCAATCCACTCAAGATCATCTCCTTTGACCAATAGCATTTGAAGTTTTTACTGATATTCCCGAAAGCTTGTTGTCACTTGTCAGCACTGAAAATCAGCGATCAGTGAATAGGATGAAAGGAAAATCTGTCAGGGCCTGAGCCCCACTTACACATGACCATTTGCACTTGGTGGGAGGAAGGAGCAATGAGGAAAGCTTTTAGCAGTGTCGAGAGGGTAAAATGTCAATTAGTGAGAATCACTCATAGAGCTTTCTTTTGCTCATCACTGTGATCCCACCTCATTACTGGTGAAATTATGGAGATGAACTCACTCCAAGAACTGTTTTTACATCATCATTTACAGGAGGATTCTTCATTTCTTTTACCTTATATGTTTTGTTTAATCTGACATTGAGAAGAAAGCATTTTTTTCACCCAACTTGTGTGCAGAGTGGTGCCATTACATACCATCCATTGACCAGCTTGGACACTTGAATGGACAGAAGCATTTTAAAGCTCAGCTTGATCTCAGTTAGCAGAGCTGTTTTAAATGGTGAACTATAGCTGCATTATAGCCCAACCCTAGACGAGTGATATGAAAATTGTGAGGAAGCCATTTGACATTTTGATGTTTGATATTTCTGTATTGAATGGGTCAAGAGGTCAATCTGGAGGAAATGCTGCCCTTTGACACCTTAGAAAGCAACACCATAAAGATTGGTGAGACTGGCATAGCCTCACGCTCCATTTTCAACTCACTGCTGACCTGAAAAGTACAAGATGGAAGGCACAATAAATTTGTCAGCTTCTAGTTTTTATGACATTGCAAAAATGCAGTGAGTTACACCTTGGAATTGAAATTACATCGCTCCGTCCAAAATTGAGGTCATGATCAAAGTCAGCCACTGATGCTGTAAACAAAAATTAAATCCATTTTTCTTCACTGCAAAATCAATGTTTACTTATTTTTATTTTTAAACTGATAAAATTAATTGCAATCCTAGTAACTTTGATCCTATAAAATAAGGATGTGATGAATGTGTGGTTGATCATGTTAATATATTGACTGTCATTAGGGGATAGCAGCCTCTCCAGCTGCGGCCACTTGTCACTTGTGGAGACAGTAAAGTGTAATAAATTCTAATCTGGAATGGGCCGCTCTCAGCTCCGCAATCATTCAGTAAAAGCCTGCAGTATTTGGCCAATTCTATAGCATTTGTGCAAGTGGTTTCAGCCATGAACCTAACCACCTCTGGTGAATACCATCTTGCATTAAATGCTGCAGTATCTTTGGTGAGTGTAGTTGGATGAAAAATAAAATTTGAATGGCTGAATACAGGTGCTTGTTCTGCATATAATCTCAATAAAGAAGAACGGATAATCAAACATGAAATTTAATTAACGTATGATGTACGAGATGGGTTTTATAATTTTGCTTTTCTACTATTATGGAGTCCTGCATTAGAAATATAGTTTCCTAAATTTTCTGCTTGTCCATAGTAGTGTTTCTTCAAAATGCTGTTCTTCAACCAACTTTCAGGGATTAGTAATGGCTCTTTCCCTGTTTCTGCCCGTTCTTGCATGGCAAATTAACAATAGTGCTGCTCAGTTGTATCTTTCAAGCTCTATGAAACCAATTGTTTTTCTCATGAAGAAATTTGCCTATGGCCCTTTATTGCCTTACCGTACCTGTAAAATCAATAAGGCTGCATAACTGCTTCCAGAGGCACTGAGCCCTGCTAAAAGAGATGGGACCATTGGGCTCGAAAGTACATGATTTCTGGGTGCTGCCGATCCTCTTAATGGTCAAAATGATGTCATGGTATACTTACATATGTTTCTGTGAAACGTGCAATTGCCTGTTTGTAACTGGGTCAGTACATACATTCCTAATAACCACTGGCAACAAGCAAAGCAGGCAGATTGTAATGTCAATTCAGGTCAAAGGCTGATTTGACACCAGCACTGCTATTTTGGAGTTTTGTGCTCCAACCTATGATCTGTCTTAGCCTCCCACAGCTGAGCACATGTTCACGAACAAAGGAACACCACCAGCGCTATTTAAAAGGAAATGTCGACTCCTCAAGATTAATTGCTATTTTATTTCTGCTGGTTGTTGTTGTGATTTTATTCGTATTGGTTGTTTTGTCCTGAAAACCTACAACTGATGTGATCTTCTCCGTCCAGCAGCTGCAAGATAAGTACACTGAACAAAATAGACCAGCACATATTGTATTCATCGATCACACCGAGGCATTCAACCGTGTGAGCAAAGTTAGTTACCTTAAGCTGCTGAGGAAATTGACTGCCTGCCAGACCTGATCAATGCTCTGACCTGCCCTTTCCTGACAACATGACAGGTAAATACAGCTGTGATGGAGAAACACTGCAGAGGGGTTGCTGGCACCAACACTCTTTGGAAAATTTTTCTCTTTGCTTCTGTCATATACCTCCATTTCATTAGCAGAACTTGCTTACATGAGACCTGGAGGCTATTCAAATTTGTTTGCTTGTGACCTAAGACAGTGTTGCACTACATCCTCAAGAGAGTGTTGCACTTCCAGTCTACACTCGAGAACGCTTGCAGCAGCAAATGGATAGACTGTCTCATATCTTAAAAAGTTTGGTTTGACCATCAACATCAGAAAATTGTTTATAGGAAGCTTAACATTTACAGGGAACGATCTGACTGATGCTGAAGTACCTTTTTGGTAACTTAGAGGCTTGTGTACAAATCAACTTCCTCTGGGCATGGATGGTTTTCCTCTAGTGTTGGTCATAGAAGAAAATGAATCAAAGCTACAAAGAGCAGGAGAGCAGCTGGAAGAGGGAGGTGGAGATGGAGATGGGCTTTCAGTAAGATGGCACCTCAGCAGAAGCTGTTTAAGGAGAAGAGCTGCTGGAAGAGAAATTGTTAGTGCCCATTTGTCCACTGGCACACAGAACTATTATCATCAGTGCATGCTTTCTCCTATGGCCTAACACTGTTGGTTATCACACAGCACAAGATTCAGAATGATCTCTGTACTCCCCGTAGCCACAATATGCATTGGCTTTGAGGAATGATGTTAGGTGCTACGCTGATGCGTGTGCCCCAATCAACAGCAGGGGTCAGGTTTTCTACAAGCGAAAGGTGTGGAAAATACAGGCTGCATGCAATTGGCATCTTGCCTGCATTTCAATGAATAAGCACATGTTAATCAGTCACCACAATCCCTGTGATAATGGGAACTGCAGATGCTGGAGAATCCAAGATAATAAAATGTGAGGCTGGATGAACACAGCAGGCCCAGCAGCATCTCAGGGGTACAAAAGCTGACGTTTCAGGCCTGGACCCTTCATCAGAGAGCTCTCTCTGATGAAGGGTCCAGGCCCGAAACGTCAGCTTTTGTGCTCCTGAGATGCTGCTGGCCCTGCTGTGTTCATCCAGCCTCACATTTTATTAACCACAATCCCTGTATCTGCTTTCAATAGTTATCAATTTAACACTCATGATTTCTAAAGCTATCAGCCCTTCCAGTTCTTTCTAGCGACACAAAATCTGCATTACAACAGTGACTACATTGTGAAAAGAAACATAATTGGTTATAAAGTGCTTTGGGAGTCCTGAAGTCATGAATGGTGCGATAGAATGTGAGACTTCATTCCTTTTTATAAATTTCCTAACTGTGTGCATGTTTTAATCATATGCCCATTTTGGTGATTCTTTCTCTTTACCCATTCCACAAGTAATTCTAATATCCATTTTTTTTTCTCTGATCATTTATGTGGTGCAGCAATAAAAATGGAAGGCTGCAGCTTGGTTTTATGGTTGTGAGACTGTGCACAGCCTGGAATGTACTGTACAAGCCTTATTACATGGAAAAATCTTCATGTGCTCTGTGGCACAAAAATATTTCAAGGTATTCAGCATTGAAATGTCTTACCTTGCACTGCAATGAAATATTGAATTGAATATTGATGCAAATCTCATTAAATTTAATGCTTCTGGAGGAAGATTTCCTGAGTTGACTTTTTGGAGCAAATATCATTTAGAATATATCTTTATAATTTTCATGCTGAACATAATATTGTATCTTTTTAGCCTTTGGGTAAACTTGTACTTCTTGTTTTCCACTTCATGATTTTTATCTCTCCTCCCAACATTCATTCATCCAGAATAGTGTGTTGAAGGAAGTACTTTATGTAGGATCATACTTTGTTTCTCTTTGCTGCTTCTAATCTATGTTCCTATATCATTTTATTTTGAGCACTGCTCGATAGAGTCACCTCAAAGGAAATGCAGTGGACCATAATGGATATGTGTTCATTTAGTCTGCTCCAGACTTCATATTTATTATTTAAGTTTCCACAGTTCATTAGCTGTAACTGGACTAGTTCACATTCTTAGACACATTTCTTGTTTAATTTATGTCCATAATTTCCCTTTATTTTTACCTCTCAAGTTGCCTGTCTCATTTCTCCCAGCCCACACTTAACCCTCTCCTCTTCAGTCCATGAAAGCAGGGCTGTCCTATCTGTGACCATCACAACAGTTGCTGTTAATCATTGCTTGATCTAATATAAAATAAGGCCTGATTTAACTTTAATCTGGGTAGTGGAATTGACTTCAATAGACCAGAAAATTAAGTAGGATGTAAAATATGCTGCACACTTGAAGCTGCGGTTAGACGACCCCTCCAATGATCTGCAGCTTCGGGCCCTGTTGGAATGATAATAGCTGAAATAGAGTTGCCCTCTTCAGTTTCTCCCAAGACAGTAGAAGATAGATGCACACACCAGACTGCACAGGAGCTTGGACTGGAGAGTTTGCCAGCGCTGACACATGAGCCTGCAATAGACCATGAGAAACCGCTGTTGTATTATTGCACAGATTTCAGAAAGGCACTGTACCTTTAAGATAGCCATTTGATATTACAACTTGTGATACATGAAGCCTCATTTAACTCAGTCCATTCAGCCTGGCAGTTCTGGACATAATGTAATGGTAATCTAAACAAACTTCTAACCCAAGCCATATATGCAAGTTTGAGATATCATATCAGCGTACATAGTCAGTTATTAATAAAATTTAAGGGACCTGTCTCGAAACAAATGTAATTCTCAATGGTGTATGTTGTGTGGACTGAGCAAAGAACTGCCAATTTCCCATCATACTGGGCCTCCAATGGCAACTGCAAGAAACACTTGCATGGAGAATAGATCGCCACACCGAGCCAATGGGAAGTAGCGGCCCACAGCTTATTTCTACTCATAGATTATTGAGCACTTGAGGGCTCTGGGCCTGTACTTATGGAGTTTAGCAGGGTAGAGGGTGATCTGATTGAAACTTACAGGATATTGAAAGACCTGGATAGAGTGGATACGGAGAAGATATTTCCACTAATAGGAGAGACTAGGATCTGGGAACGTAACCTCAGGGTGAAGGGACAGCCATTTATAACTGAGATGAAGGAGAATTTCTTCAGCCAGAAGGTAGTGAGTCTGTGGAACTCATTGCCACAGAAGGCTGTGGAGGCCAAATCATTGAGTATATTTAAGACAAAGAAGGATAGGCTCTCGATTAGTAAGGACAATCAATAGTTATGGGGACAATGCAGGAGAATGGGGTTGAGAAACACATCAGTCATTGTCAAATGGCAGAGCAGAATTGATGGGCTGAACGGCCTAATTCTTATACTATATCTTATGATCTTACTGGTTTAATCATGCAGGAACAAAGCAGGCTGTTATGTGACATGGTGGGAAGTTAACAGTAGTGAAAGGAAATCAGTGTGTGGTGTCCAAGTAGACTAAAGGTCAAGACTCGAAAGGGTATCTGGTCTCTGATCATTATTGAAGTTCTCAGAAAGAGCTCCACAGTGTAAATGACATCCATATGTTTTGGTTCCTACAGTTCAGTGTCTTTTGTTGCCAGTGCCACTTCATAAGCTATGTCAAAATCTTCCTCACCAGAAAAGTTGTTAAAAGTGCAGTTGGTGATGATAACCCATATGGTAAAACCCCACCCAAGGAGAGAATGCCCTCAGCACCTATTTGTCCTCTCAACCACTAGCACAGTACCTATTTAGTTCTTGTTGGGCTAGCTTGTGTTTGTGTTCAGGGTGGTAAACATCTAATCATCAGCTTCAGCCATGGAATTTGTCTTATCATCCAGTAACTATCTCGTTACATGTTTTAGAGATAATGGGAACTGCAGATGCTGGAGATTCCAAGATAATAAAATGTGAGGCTGGATGAACACAGCAGGCCAAGCAGCATCTCAGGAGCACAAAAGCTGACGTTTCGGGCCTAGACCCTTCATCAGAGATGAAGGGTCTAGGCCCGAAACGTCAGCTTTTGTGCTCCTGAGATGCTGCTTGGCCTGCTGTGTTCATCCAGCCTCACATTTTATTATCGTTACATGTTTTCTTTTCTTAAGGGAGAAGGAAGTGCCACAGGTTAGAGGATAAAGGTACTGTGGCAGCTGGCTGAATATCGGCACGAGGGAACCTGAGTGATATAAAGAATTGTAAGCAAACTCTTGCAGTTCATGTGGGAGTGAAGTACTCTGTGTTTCAATGCAACATGGGTGGTATAGATGTCATCTTGCATTTTGGGGAAACTAGCAATTCAGTTTCTGTGTGTCATCTGGTTGTCATGCCAAAGCAAATGAAGTGATTGCTTGGAGGAAATCAGTGACTTGTTGAGCAAACCATCTTTACTTTCTCTGGTTTATGTTGTGACACATTGTTGTGGCTGTATGAATGGTGTTATCTAGTCCCTCCTTAAAACAAGTTAGACAATTCCACCCAGAATGTTATGAATGGATTTGCCCAGATGTCCCACAAAACCAAAGCAATCAAATCACCACAAACACAATCTGATATATGTATAAACAATCTCAACCTTATTAGGAAGTAAGTTACTATAACCTTTAATATTAAACAATTCTACTTCTAAACCTATTCTTCCCCCTAAGTTGAAAATACATCCCGAGTTTCTTATAGATTTAGACACGCCCCCTGTCTCTGCTTCTGGGTCTGTGAAGCTGCTTTCTCTCTCTCTCTTTCTCACCCTTTCTCTCTTTGGATAGACAGCTAGTCTTTGCCTTTTGCCGTGCCAGTCTCCTCGGAAGGTCGCCAGAGGCCCAAGAGATCAGGCTGCAGGTGAACTCTATTTTTGTATATTTTTTGGATGGTTTTCTGAAAATTTCTAATGTTGTGGCCTGTCAGGGAAACTCGCTAAGTTGTTTGAAACAGTGCCAATCATTTGAATGGGTTGATACTGTTTGTTCCTTTGTGTAACAGGATCCAGTGCCTTTCTATATGGGGCCTCCTTTGTTTTGGTGGATAAATTGTTGGGAATATGCCTGTCCAGGATAACTGTTACCTTTTACATTACACTAATGCCATTAGCACCTGGTTGCTGGCATCCCTTGTTATTCAGCCAAGTCTGCAATTTAACTGTGTTTTCGCAGTCAGGAGGCAGCTATATTGGATTGGTGGAGATTGGGGTAATAGAGTCCAGGCTGCCATGTTGCCTTATTCTCCTTCTTTCCTCAGATCAATGCTTTTCCTATTCCTTAATAACAGCAGAGAGACAGAGGGGATACAAAAATATACAAAAATAGAGATCACCTGCAGCCTGTGGGGGCATCATAGGCCTTTTCCTGAGTACCTTTGAGTGTGGGAGGTGGCGAGGCAGTCATAGATATAAACATTTGCAGGTTGAGTTGAGCCAAAGTCAAAATGTAGGCAAGTCTCCATATGAGCAAAATAAACAGAGAGAATGAGAAAACATTTTTAGATATCAGTAATCTACAAGTGAACTTTGGAACTGATGTTAAAGGAGCTGGATGCATCCTTTGTGAGCCCACCAATGTGCAAAAGGACTACAGGATCACTGGTTCATTTTTTCTTTATTATTCATTCATGTCATGTGGCATAATTGTCAAGGCCAGCATTTGATGTCCAGTTCAAACTGCACTTGAAGGAGGTGGTAATGGTGAGCCATCTTCTTGAATTGCCGCATTCCATGTAGCGTTGCTACAGACTGTTAAGAAGGGAGTTCCAGCAATTTGATCCAGTGACAGTGAAGGAAACGTGATGTAGTTCTAAGTTACTGTGACCTGTGGCTTAGAGAGAACCTTCAGATGGTAATGTTGCCATGATACCCCCTGTTCTTCTAGTTGGTAGAGGCTGGGATTTGGAACGTACTGTGGAAGAAATCCTGGCAGTGTATCTTTCAGCCAATACCAAGAGTGATATTTGTGTGCTGTTAATTCAAGTTGCTGGATGAGATGCCAATGAAATAGGCTACTTTGTTCAAGATTATGTCAAGTTTCTTGATTATTATTGGAACTGTAATCTTCCAGGCAAGTGCAGAATCTTCCATTATACTCTGATTTGTGCCTTGTCATTGATGGTCAGGCTTTGGAAAGTCAGAAGATTTCTTAGTCACTGCAGAATTCTAAATCCGATTTGCTTTCATAGCCATAGCATGTATGTGGCTGGTCCTGTTAAATTTCTAATCAATATTTATCGTGTGGGATTCAGCAGGATCAATGTCATTGAATAACCATGGAGGTGGCTAGATTCTCTCTTAGAACAAAAAACTTTGTTGGATGTAATCATGACCTGGCCTGTGTGATGCTAATATTACTTGCCACTTGATTTGTTTGTTTGGGTCTCTTTGCAAGTTCACACTGACTGCTTTAGTACTTGAGGAGTTGTGATTGGAAGTGAATACGATGTAACTATTTGCAAATACTCTCATCAATATAGAATAGAATAGCAATTTACTGTCACGTGTATTTTCACAAAAAAACGTGAAAAGTTTCATAAGTTGCCATTCCATGATCTTGTGGTAGAACGAATGAATTTGATGAAGCAGTCAAAGATGATTTGGCCTAGGACCCTACATGTGGAATTTGTAGTGTTACACTGGAGTGGCTGAGATGATTGGCCTTCAACAAACACAACCATCTTCTTTCTCACAAAGTATAACTTGCACCAGTGGAGATATTGCCACTGATTTCAGTTTTGCTTCAGCTCCTCGATGCCACGATCAAATGATTTGTTAATGTCAAGGTAAATAACAATTCATCTTTGGTACTGAATTATTTTTCTCCAGTTTAGATCAAGGCTGTAATGGGATCTAAAGCTCAGCGGACCCATCAGAACAGAAACAAAATGTCTGTGAGCAGGTTTTAACTATGTAATTGTCACTGGTTATCATTGACATGGAACCTTCCATCCTTTTGCTACTGATTAAATGTACTGGTGCGGTTGTGAACCTACAAGCAATCCTGCTCTTGGCACATTTGAAAATTCAACGCTACATTGCCTCCAAATAAGGTCACTTTAAATACTTGTCCATATTGACAATAATTCTTTATTTGCAAATGTTCTTATTATAACCAACACTAAGTAACAATTTATTAGTAGCTACTTTTCTTATGTCCTTATGAGATGGTAGGCCATATGAGGAGTATTTGGGCAACATTGGCTAAAAAGTTATTAGATTTAATTGAAACAAACAAAGCAGGTGACACCAGTATCAGATTTTAAGATTGCCAGATTTGTAGAGAAAGCACCTGGCCTAAACAAGATAAATGATGCAGCTATGCTCAGTAGGGATAGCAGTGACATTGACGAGAATAGAATGCCTTTAAATTTATCTTAATATGAAAAAGAGCCAGACATGCCCCTGTGAAAGAACTGTACTTGAGACATCCATTTAGTCATGTTCTTATTTGTTCAACTTACAGCAGTTTTAAAGCGATGGAAAGATGAGAGAAGTTCAATGAACTTGAAACATCTATCACGTTTCACCCAAAATACAGCCACATTTTTATGGACAGACAGAAGCTCTTCAGAAATTTTTGAAAATGAAAACTTGCACACACTCCAATTATGTTCTTAGTTTGTTGATTCCATTGTATCAATGAAGATAGTGACCAATTCTTATCTCCATGAATTCTTTGATTATAATACATGTAGAGCTTCATCATTATAAAAGGCTCAAAATTGCAACATGCCAATTACCTACGGAAGAAAAGGAAGAAGATTTATTTTCTTTCGTCCCTGAAAATGTGATGAAGTTTCATTAGTATTATTATTTGGGAACTTGGGTTTTGAACGAGAGATAAGTGGGGTTTTGATTTTCACTTCTGTGAAGATGACTTTTAAAATTTCAGAACTTTTTAGCTTTGAATCAAAACTGCTTTTCCAAGAATTCATATGATTTAAGATAAATTACAAAGGAAGCCACCTGATGAAATCATTATTGAAGCAATTATTAGTTTAAGATTCATAATCCAGAGAGACACATTTGGAGAGGTCCAACAATCAAGTGCATTTCAGAGAGATAAAACACCATACCAATCTAATTTTGAACACCTCCAATCATAATATTTAATTTCTACATGTATTTTAATCAAAGAATTAATGGAGATAAGAATTTAATAGATTACTACCTTGATTGATACAATAGGATCAACAAAATAATAACATAATGGAAGTGCACACAAGTATATTTTTCAGAAATTTCTGAAGGGCTTCTGTCTGTCTGTAAAAATGTGGCTGTATTTTGGTTGAATGATATTGAAACTTGATAGAAATCTTAAGCTGTCGTAGAATTTCAAGAAAACTGGGTTGGGAAAAACCTTGAAATTTTTCTCGGAATTCATTGAGTTAATTTGTGTCTATGGATTTCAAAGAGAAATAGTAATGGCAAAAATCACATCTAGTGAATATGCAGAAATTAACTAAAAAGAAATGCTTGTGACCTGGTCGGTTAAGTAAAAAATTAAAGAGTGAAGATAAAAGTGATATATCTCTGGGGTCGAGTGCCTGTGAAGAATATTGTTTGAAAAAATAGCTGAAATTTTGATTTGCTGTTTATGATAAAATCTTTCAAAACTGTGGTTATATTTAGTTGCATTTTGGTTTAAGCAATCTTATATTCTTTTGTTAATGGTACAGAGACAGCCTCATGTAAAAGCAGGAGCAAATTACTGCAGATGCTGCAATCTGTACTGAAAACAACAAGTATTGGAAATCACAGCAAGTCAGGCAGCATCCATAGAGAGAGAACAAGTTAGTTTTTCGAGTCCAGATGACTCTTCATCAGAGCTCTCTTCACAGATGCTTCCTGGCCCACTGTGATTCCCAGCATATTCATTTTCAGTCTTATGTAAATACCTGCTCTTGATGACAATGAAACTGCAAAACAAGAAGAATCTTATGATCTATCAAATCAAGTTGTACTCTGAGATTTGATCTAGTGAATATTACCATCAACTAGGATCATCAGAATAGTATTCAGTTTTGACCATGTGCTGTATTGATTGTATGAATTTCCTTGCAAAATAAAAGCCGTTTTATCAGAAAGGCTTTCTTCTATACAAATGGACATTTGTTTTTGCAGAATCCATACAACTTTGTTTATTTATTGTAATGCATACTTGTAGCAGAGTTTACAACTACATTTGACATGTTGATGTCCATTAACTGCAGGCAAACACTGTGCAGTTCTGCAGTAATGATACTGTAAGTAGAGAGGACTTTGGTTCAAGCTTCATTAAATTACTTAAACATTTTGTGTACGCATCAATGTTATTTAGCCTGCAGGTTAATTATCCCTCTATAGTCTTTGACATTTGGCAGGCTATAACCTTTGGTTGCAGGAAATAATATTTTTTTCCTTTCTTTGGTAATAGAAAACTATAGCATTGATCAAAGAAAGAGGCAACATAGTGTAAGAATCTTATTATGAAAACAACAAAGAGCAATCTGGCAACGTCTGAGGAGAAAGAAACAGAGACAATATTTTGAGTCGAGTATAACTTTTCTTTTGAACTGAAGGGGGCTGGAATGGAACTGCCTGTGGAACACCCCCACTCTGACCACATGGGTGACACTGATTTTCCAGTTGCTTGCCAATTGAAAACAGCACCTGGCTTTCATGCCAACATTTCCGCCCCAGATCTGCTGCAATGTTCCAGTGAAACCGAGCTCAAGCTGAAGAAACAATACCTAATTTTCCAGCCAGGCTTTTCACAACCTTCACTGAGTACACCACACATCAAATTTGCTGTCCGTTTTGATTACACCCTTCCCTCCACCAGAAACTCACCCCCAATCTGTGTCTTCCTTGCCTGTGTTTGCTGTCTGTACAATTTATCTATTTTCTGCTATTAATTCCCACCATTAACACCTAGGCTTCATAATATCACTTTTCTACTGCAATGAGCACTCCCATTGCCTTTTGCTCTGAGCCACCTTTACCATCTGATTCACATACTGTTCCTCCCCCTTTTTCTATGACATCACAGCACTCACTTTGCCAGACTGTTTCAGTTTCGAAGTACAGTCATGTTGAACTTGAAACATTAACTCTTATTCTTTCGCCACAGATGCTGCCAGAAATGCTGCATCTCCTGCTGCTAGCACCTTCTGGCTATTTTTTCAGACTTCTTGTATCCACAAAATTTTGCTTTTATTCTAAGAACTTCATTGCTCTATATTGTCTCACATGTTCGCTTTTTCTTCGCTTTATGAACATATCTGGTTAATGTCTGTATCTTAACTGGTGAACCTGTTGATGCTACAATATTTTGTTATAACTCAAATTTGTATTGAATGCAATTTCTCTTTGAGTCTTTATGTAGAATTATGACTTCATGAGCCATAACAAATCTTTGAGGGAACTGGCTACTTATTTTCATTCCCATCCCTTTTCATTTTAATAGTAAGTTTCAGTTGTCGCACTTCAGAACTCACATTGGCACATCAAGCTTCATACATCAGACATCAAAAGTAGTAAAAAACCCAAAAAGACTACAGAATACATTTTTTCATTTAAGTATACAAGAAATGGAATTCATTGATTTTTGTTTGCCCTTCAGATGAAACTGTTTACAGTAATTTGACTTTGTGGTCTTAAAGAGACAGATCAGATTGAAGGCACTATTAGCTCAGCAAAGAAATGAAATGGAGTCTGGCCTTATAAATGGAATGTTATCAGATTACATGGGGTAAGCTTAAATCCAAATATGGGTAAGTTTGGGTCAGTGGGGAGACAAATTTTAAGGATCTTATGATCAAACTAAACCAATCTCCAACTTAACTAAATAACAGATAATAGGGACTGCAGATGCTGGAGAATCCGAGATAACAAGGTGTGGAGCTAGATGAACACAACAGGCCAAGCAGCATCAGAGGAGCTGGAAAGCTGACGTTTTGGGCCTAGACCCTTCATCAGAAATGGGGGAGGGGAAAGGGGTTCTGAAATAAATAGGGAGAGTGGGGGAGGCAGATAGAAGATAGATAGAGTAGAAGATAGGGAGAGATGAGACAGATAAGTCAAAGAGGCGGGGATGGAGCCAGTAAAGGTGAGTGTAGGTGGGGAGATAGGGAGGAGACAGGTCAGTCATGGAGGACGGACATGTCAAGGGGGTGGGATGATGTTAGTAGGTAGGAGATGGGGACGCGGCTTGAGGTGGGAGGAGTGGATAGATGAGAGGAAGAACAGATTAGGGAGATGGCCTAAAGGCCCTACGCTTCTTCCTGTTCCTCAGGCCTGACCAGTCCCCTTCCACTAACACCCTCATTCGCCAGGCCAAACTCGCCCTCACCCTCAACAACTTCTCTTTCGATTCCTCCCACTACCTACAGATAAAGGGGTTGGCCATGGGTACCTGCATGGGCCCAAGCTATGCCTGCCTCTTTGTAGGTCTCATGGAACAGTCCCTCTTCTGTACCTACACTGGCCCTAAACCCCACCACTTCCTCCGTTACATTGATGACTGTATCGGCACCGCCTCGTGATCCCACGAGGAGCTCGAACAGTTCATCCACTTCACCAACACCTTCCACCACAACCTTAAGTTCACCTGCACCATCTCTAACATCTCTCTCACCTTCCTGGACCTCTCTGTCTCCATCTCGGGCAACCACCGAGAAACCGATATCCATTTCAAGCCCACTGACTCCCACAGCTACCTAGAATACACCTCCTCCCACCCACCTTCCAGCAAAAATTGCCATCCCCTATTCCCAATGCCTTCGCCTCCACCGCATCTGCTCCCAGGATGAGGCATTCCACTCCTGTACATCTCAGATGTCCTTGTTTTTCAAGGACCGCAACATCACCAGCCTCCCGCATTGGCCAAGAACGCCCTCAGCCGTGTCTCCTACCTTTCTTGTAACTCATCCCTCACACCCCGTCCCCCAATAACAACCAAAAAAGAATCCCCCTCATCCTCACGTACCACCCCACCAACCTCCGGATCCAACGCATCATCCTCCAACACTTCCGCCAACTGCAATCCGACCCGACCACTAAAGACATTATTCCCTCCCCACTCTTGTCTGCTTTCCAGAGGGACCACTTTCTCTGTGACTCCCTTGTCCGCTCCACACTCCCCTCCAGCCCCACCTCACCTGGCACGTTTCCCTGCAACAGCAGGAAATGCTACACCTGTCCCTTTACCTCCCCCCTCACCACCATCCCAGGCTCCAAGAAGACGTTCCACATCAAGCAGATGTTCAACTGCACATCTGCTAATGTGCTACACTGCATCCACTGTACCCGTTATGGCATCCTTTACAACAGGGAAACGAAGCGGAGGCTCAGAAATTGCTTTGTAGAACACCTACACTAAGTTCGCAATAAACAACTGCACCTCCCAGTCGTGAACCATTTCAATTCTCCCTCCCATTCCGCAGACGACATGGCCATCCTGGGCGTCCTGCAGTGCGACAATGATGCCACCTGAAGGTTGCAGGAACAGCAACTCATATTCTGCTTGGGAACCCTGCAGCCCAATTGTATCAATGTTCATTTCACAATCTTCAAAATCTCCCCTCCCCCTGCTGCATCCCCAAACCAGCCCAGCTCACCCCAGCTCCCTAACCTGTTCTTCCTCTCACCTGTCCTGCCCTCCCTCCTCAATCCACGCCCTCATTTCCTACCTACTAACCTCCTCCCGCCCCCTTGACCTGTCCGTCCTCCCTGGACTGACCTATCTCCTCCCTACCTCCCCACCTACACTCACCTCTACTGGCTCCATCCCGGCCTCTTTGTCCTGTCTGTCTCCTCTCCACCAACTTCTCCTCTATCCATCTTCTATCTGCCTCCCCCTCTCTCCCTATTTATTTCAGAACCCCCTTCCCCTCTCCCATTTCTGATGAAGGGTCTAGGCCCAAAACGTCAGCCTTCCTGCTCCTCTGATGCTGCTTGGCCTGCTGTGTTCATCCAGCTCTAGACCTTGTTATCTCGGATTCTTCAGCATCTGCAGTTCCTATTATGTCCTACTTATCTAATTCTGGTTTCAACAAAGGTAGACAACTAACAACAACAGGAGGCATGTTGCTATCTTGGCAAGTTAACCAGTTCAGTATTATAACGAGGCTGTGTGCCTCATATTTAATCTATCTTCCAGTTTGAGATTCATGGAACTCTTGAAATCTAGCCACCAGAGAGACAAAATAGATCCAAGGAGGATGTAATTCTTTTTCCAGCATTTCTCGTGATCCAAAAGGAACAGCAGTGTTTTCTTCTAGGTCAGCAAACTTACCTTCCTCTCCACAATTGGATTATGCTCAGGGGCATCAAAGACAATAACCACTGGTAGATTTTAATGCTCATTTCAAGCATGGCATCTGAAAAATTGCACCTTATCCTTTGTTGCATTTTTATGTCAACATAGTATTAATGAAAGCAGCACACTAACTTCTTATACAAGTTTACTACATTTATAATTCATAATTATATCGCATCTTAAGTCATCATAGTATTAACTAATTAAATTCCTTTAAATATCAAGCTCAATATTTATAATCAAGCAGAGTCAGCATGACGTCATGAAGGGCAAATTGTTTCTCGAATTCTTTGAGATGGTAACAAGTAGGATAGAGAGAGTGGAAGCAGTGGATATCATATGTATGGATTTTCAGTAAATGTTTGATAAGGGCCCAGATATTTGGCTACTGAATAAGATGATATCCCATATTATTGAAAGTAGTATATTAGTATAGAGTAGAGGATGGCTAAATAATAAAAGAGAGGCATTTGTCACAAATGAATATACCACAGACCAGTTTGTGGATGACACAAAAATAGGTAGAAGGCAAGCAGTCAGGATGACACAAAGACTCTGCTTAAGCAGGTGGGCAAAATCTTGGCAGATTGAATATAACATGGGGAAATCTGAGGTCATGCACTGTGGCCTGAAGAATAGAGGAGATGAATGTTATTTAAGGAGAGAAAGCCTGCAGAAAGCTATGGAACAGAGGGATTTGGGACTTCTCATCCATCAATCATGAAAGATTAGCATCCAAGTTCAACAGGTAATAGGGAAGACAAATGCAATGTTGGCATTTATTGGAAATGAAATGGAATGTAAAAGGACGGAGCTTTTGCTAAAACTAAAGTTATTAGTCAGACCACAGCTGGAATACTGTGAACAGTTATGGGCCCCTTATCCAAGGAAGGGTCACTGGTCCTGAAACAATAACCCTGATTTCTCTCCACAGATGTTGCCCGGCCTGCTGAGATTTTCCAGCAATTTCTGTTTTTGCTTGTGAAAAATACATTGGCATTGGAGGCAATCTAGAGAAGGTTCAATAGCTAATGCCAGGTATGGAGGAATTGCCTTATGAGGAGTGGTTGAATAGGTTGAGCCTGTACTTATTGGAATATAGAAAAGAGAACGGAGACCTATTGAAATATACACAATTCTTAGGGGACTGGCAGAAAGTTCCTTGTATAGGAAGAGAGGGCATAATGTCAGAATAAGGGGTTACACAGTTGAGACAGAGATGAGGAGGATTTCTTTATTTCAAAGGATAGTAAATCTGCTGAATTCCTTATGGCAGAGGGCTGTCAGGTTTGGGTCATTAAATATGTTCAAGGTTGAGGTTTTTTTTAAGTGGTAAGGGAATCAAAGGTTATAGATGGTAGGCAAGAAAGTGGAACTGAGGATTATAGGTCAGGCATGATCTTATTGATTGGTGAAGCAGACTTTTTGGGCTGGATAGCGTACTTCTGCTCTAAGTCTTATAGTCTTACGGCTTTCCAATCAATCAATCACCTGACAAATTTACTGCTCTAAAAATAATCTTACATTCACCCCAGAACATACACTATCTGTCCTTGTAAATTAGCTCCTCAATACAATCCACAAATTGTGCTCAATTATCTTTTTGTTCCTTTCTGGGGAGCTAATCAGCACAAGTAGCAGATTTGAGACCATGGTTCAGCACCTTTGCCAGTAAATTGGTTGATTAGTGCTGTATTATGGTTCAGGCTTGGACTATATTATGGGTTTTATGGTGCAGTCCCTGCCTTTGGGCAAGAAGACAAGGGTTCTAGTCCCACCTGTTCCAGAGGAATGTCATAACATCTGTGAATAGGTTGATTAAAAATATGTATAAATACTGGCCTTTTTTCTAAGGGGTCTTGTGGCATAGTGTTACTGTGTCTATCTCTGAGTCAAGAGACCCAGGCCCATGTCTTACCTGCTCCAGATTGAGTAGAAAATATCTACAATAGTGTTTCAAGGCCTTGATATTAGAAAAAAGGGCTTTTGTGGCATAGTGGTACTATCCCTTACTCTGAACTGCATGCCTGGATCAAGTGCTCCCATCCTCCAAGGGTGCGCCATAAAATGCCAGAACAGGTTGATTAAAAATTCTCACAGGTCTGGTCCTTTAAGACAGCTGCACACACGTGAAATGTGGGACCTTGGAATGTGTCTCAGCTTTAATCATTCTCTGTGCATCGTGGAGCCATAGTTTGTTCAATCTGCCAACTATATCTATATAAACTGTAAAAACATAAGTCAGCACAGAAACCAGATCATTTGTGTAATTCTGTGATATTGTAGCCTTATAAACAGTTAGTGTTAATAATCTTCAGGAAATCTGACTCAGCAAGAAACTGGTTTTATGTAACATGCATTACACATACATGCTAACATACACAAAGCCATGAAATTCATTAACAAAAATATCAGATGTAGCTTCATAGTGTTATTCTCATATGAAGGACGTATACTCTAGATTGGCAATCTGAGAACTGAGCCATAAATTCATATCACAGCATGAGACATTTCAGCTTATTTAGTCCATGTCACTTTTCTGTAGACCAATTTAGTAATTCCAATATTCCTACTTTATCATTGTTGTCTTGCAAGTTTACTTGCCTCAAGTGTTCATGCAATTCATTTTTGAAGTTATTAGTTTTCACGACTTCCACCATCCTCATATGCCAAATCCTAGGTCATTCTTATAATTTCCCCCTCCCATTTTCTAGCATTTGTTGCTTAAAAGTAAATAAAAACTCTGCCCCTTAGTTTTTCATTAAGCATCAGTACATTTTTTTGTCTAAAACTGTCAAAATCTCCCCTGAATAAGTCAAAATCAGGAATGCCGAGGAGAAGAGACCGAAGTGGAAATCAGGAAACAGCCCTGACACTTCATTCCTGAAATTCTAAAACTGTCAGAAATGGTGCTATTCTAGCTATGAAGAAAGGTTGAGTAGATTTGGATTATTTTCAGTAGAAAGACAGAGATTGAGGGGGGGACCTGATTAAGGCCTACAAAATCATGAGGGATATAGACAAGAAGGGATGGCAAGAAGCTTTTTCCCAGAGCGGGGGACTCAATTACTAGGGATCATGGGTTCAAAGTGAGAGGAGGAAAGTTTAAGGGAGATATGCGTGGAAAGTTCTTTACACAGAAGGTGGTGGGTGCCTGGAATGCGGTGCCAGCGAAGGTGGTAGACGCACACACAATAGTGTCTTTTAAGATATATCTGGACAGATACATGGATGGACAGGGAGCAAAGGGATGCAGACCCTTAGAAAATAGATGACAGGTTTAGACACAGGATCTTGAATGGTGCAGGCTTAGAGGGCCGAAGGGCCTGTTCCTGTGCTGCAATTTCCTTTGTTCTTTATTTTTTGAACTGCACAGTATATTGTATGTGGTTGCGGAATAGGTGATGTAATTGAGGAGCTTTGGTTGACAGCCAATTCTGAATTAAATGGGATTGAAACTCCATTGGACTTGCATTTACTAGATGTCAGACTGAGTTTATGGAAAAAAAATAGCAATAACTGGATTTATGTGAAATGGCTGCATTGTTGGCCCAGTCCAGTAAATATTCAGAATTTGTTTCTGGTATTTTGTATTGCAGTACCACACAAGATCCAGTCTCAGATTTTACAACCAAGATTGGAAACCCTATGTGTCTCCAATCCTATTTGACAAAAAAATGTAAACATTTACCTTTTGAACAGCTTTTCATTGAGAACCTCTGGGCCATTCAAAGTACCTAACACTGACTCAGCGTTGGGGATAGTTTCAGTGAGTAATTGTCCATCAGATACATTCTGTGGGATGTTTGACAAGCTTGTCTGTTGCCCATCTTGACCTCATGTTAATTCTTGATCTTATAGCATGCATCATGTAAACATTGCTTCCAATTTTGTATCTGTATTGTCACTGCCCGCTTTAACCCTATTGCCTTATTTTTGTTTAAGGGCCTACTGTGCGGCATCTCAATAAACACAGTTTGAAAGCTCTTGAACAAAATTAACTGCACAATCCTCACCAACCTTCTTCATTATTTAATCAAAGGAGGAAAACAGCACTAATTCTGTTTTGCAAATTTGGTCAGCGTGGACTATTGGGGTTAAGGGCCTTTTTCATGCTGTATGACTCAATGACAATGACTCTATAACTCATTCAGGTTTTATTTTCACACATGCTTGGTATTTATAAAATTGATGTTAGCTGTTGTTTCTTTACAGATGTGCTTCAAAGTGATAATAAATTCTGTCATGAATTAATGGGTTTCTAACTCTGTCATCATCATCTGTATCAAAAAGCCTACTGGAATTTTGCCATTATAGTACCAGAGTGTAACAGTTACAAACATCCAGTTTTCTGGCACTATTCCGATATCCAAGGAGGACTAAAGGACTGTGATCAAAGATTCTGTTATTTACACCTTCATCTCTCAGTAACCAGGGGATGACTTTTCTATCTTGAAACACTGCCAATTGTTTAAGCATCCCTTCTCTATCTTCTGAAGTATGGTATGGTTTGAGCAGGCTACAATTCCAAGAACAAAAACAATTCCTGTTTAGAAAAGACAAGCTCATAGATTCATACAATGTTGAAAAGTCCCTTCAGCCCATCAAGACTGCACGGACATAACTGCCACTAAAAGCGCGCTAATCCCAATTTCCTGCACTTGTCCCATATCCTAGAATGTTATGACGTTTGAAGTACTCATCCAAACATTTTTTCAAGGTTGTAAGGTATCCAGCCTCCACTATCTTCCCAGGCAGTGCCTTCCGGATTCCCATCATCTCCTGAGTGAAAAGTAATTTTTCTCAAATCTCTTCTGAATCTCCTGTCCCTTACCCTAAAGCTATGCCCCCTGAGTGACTGACCCCTCAACCAAGGGCAACAGCTGCTCTCTATTCACCCTGTCCATTCCCCTCATAATTTTATACACCTTAGTCATGACCCCTTCAGTCTTCTCTGTTCGAAAGAAAACAATTCAAGCCTATCTAGTCTCTCCTTATAGCTCGGTTTCTCCAACCCAGACATCATCAACGTTCTCTGTATCCCCTCCAGCGCTATCACATTCTTCCTGTACTGAGGTGACCAGAATTGTATGCAGTACTCTCCAAATGTGGCCTGGCTACCACTCTTTACAATTCCCACATTACCTCCTCGCTATTTTACTCTAGGCCACGACTGATGAAAGCAAGTTCCCATATGATTTCTTAACTATTCTATTCATGTGACCCTGTGTACTTCAGGGGTCTGTGAATAATTCCCCCAAGATCCCTGTGTTCCTCGAAGCTACCTAGTGTTCTGCCATTCATTAAATACTCCCTCATCTTATTTCATCTTCCAAAGGGACTGTCTAAAGTGCTTGTTTTGAGGCAGTTTCAATCGCAGCAGATTGCACGCATAATAAATAAAGGTGTCTTTTTTTCAGTGAATAATCTTTCTGTAATATTCATCAACTGAGATTGTTATGATGCAAATTGAAAGAACTGTGGATGCTGTAAAAACAAAAGTTGCTGGAAAAGCTCAGAGTTCTCAGGAAGTGTCGCAGACATTAACTCTGATTTTTTTCTTCACAGATGCTTCCAGACCTGCTGAGCTTTTCCAGCAACTTCTGTTTTTGTTCCTTGCTATGATAAACATTATGTACTTATACATGTTAGTTAGTCTTATTCTGTTAGCATTGTAAAAATGTATCTGCAGGAACAAAGAATCTTGTGTAAAGGAACAAGCCAAATGTGTGTCCTATTGATGCTTGATTGTTGTCAGACAGAAAATCTTTAAGGCTAATCTTTCGATGCAATGTTCTGATTCACCTCCCTATTTCCGGGTCTCACCAAATGTATGAAGCAAAACTGTTCTTAATGATGCAGTCATTTTTAGTGCAGTGAGTAATATGTAATGAAATTTGCAAATGTTGCACTTCTTGATGTAACTAGTATTAACCTGATGGAATCAATGATCACAGACCCAAGTCATGCCTAGTAAGGAATTGTTTATTGCATTCCTAATGTGCCTCATCTGCTTTAACCTTCAAGTCTGAAATTTCTTGCTCGTTATAGTAATTTAGCATAGGCCCAGTTGCATTCTGTTTGTTGGCAATTTAAGCCTTCATTTTTTTGTTCCGATACCTCTGACAGGAATTTCCGATTCTCTGATCTTCCTTATCTGCAGGTGGTTTAATTTAAAAGACCAATAACCATGAGACAAGGGCATGTCAGGAGAAACAGTCTCAGCAACCTGAATATGGCACTGCCTCTTTACCATCCTCGCCAATGCTTCACTTATGCCGAATAAATCAGAGTTTACAAATATTATGTTTCTGTAAAATACTCAGCCACATTTTATGAGCAAATAATTCAAATACAAGAAGTGGCCCAGGTTTGATTTGCTAAGTAGTAATGACATGATATTGGTAGCAGGAGAGTACTTATCCTAATAATACTGGACACTTAATTAACTGCTTAGGTTTGACCTTTAGGAGTTAATAACATTCCTTATCCAAATTTTTATTCTATTCTTGGTTTTTATAATGAGGGCTCACTTTGTTTTTGCACAGAATTAGTTGCTGGCTGCAGCACCACCTGACGCAAAATCCATATGAGTGTCGTGTCAGGTAATGGATAAAAAGGAGAATATGACATTGGTGTTCAGCTAATGGGATAAAGTTTGCATCTTAGAAACCTTCTGAGCACAAGGATCCCGTTAACCTTTCTCCTAATGTCATTCCTGTGCCTCAAGCTATTATGGTGTTGGAAGAAATAACCCATAAATGTAAAATATTGAAGGAGACATCAGAAGAACTCAATGCAAGGCAAGTCTGCTAAGGATCCTTGATATAAAACCTTATCTCCAGAAAAAAACAATGAAGTTCATTCCTCACTATTAATACTCCCTCAAAGCAGCAACTTCATTACACCCCTGCTAAGTTATCTTAACGCCTTCCCGATAGAACATGCAAAATACCCTGTAAGGAACACAGTTCAAGTTTTGTTTAGGTGTAACCTGTCCAGCTTGTACAGGTGCTGTCTTTCCAGAACCAGCCCCAGTGTCCCAGGAAGCTAAAGCTTTCCCTCTTGCATCATCTTTCAAGTCCCACATCCATTTGTCTTCTCCTCCATTTCAGTACTTGCCAAAGTCCCAAAACTGCCCACGATACTCCAAAAGTAGTCTGATCCAAGCCTTATACAGCCTCTGCAGTGCATCTCTTTACTGTATTCAAACCCTGTTGAAATGAATGCTAATATTGCATTTGCCTTCCTAACTGCCATCTGAACATGCATGTTAATCTTGAGGAAATTAAATCCTGATCAAGGACTCCAAAGTCTCTTTGTGCTTCAGATTTCAGAAGCCTTCCTCTGTTTAGAAAATAATCTATGCCTCCATTCTTTCTATCAAAGTGCATAACATAGCACCACACTTTCCCACATTGTATTCAATCTGCCACTTCTTTGCCCACTCTACCAGCCTGTACAAGTCCTTCCACAGCCTCCCCACTTCTTCGCCACTACCTATTCCTCCACCCATCTTTGTGTCCTCTGTAAAATAATGCCCTCAGTTCCTTCATTGGGATCATTACCATATAACGTGAATAGTTGTGGTCCCAACAAGGATCCCTGTGGAGCTCCACTAGTCACAGCTGCCATCCTGAAAAAGACCCAGCTCTCTGCCTTCTGTAAGTTAGACAATCTTCTGTCCATACCAGTACCTTGTCTCTAACACCATGGACTCTTATCTTATTTATAGGCTTCCTCTGCGACACCTTGTCAAAGGCCTTCTGGAAATCTAAGTGTATCACATCCACTGGCTCTCCTTTGTCTAACTTGCTTGTTACCTCCTCAAAGCATTCTCACAAATTTGTCAGGCATGACCTAGCCTCGACAAAGCCATGGTGATTCAGTTTTATTTTACCATTTACTTCATAATCTCATCCTGAACAATGGACTCTAAAATCTTACCAATGTCCGAGATGAGGCAAGCTAGCCTCGAGTTTCCTGCCTTCTTCTTCCCTCCCTTTTAACCTGGGGTGTTACATTAACCATTTTCCAGTCCTCTCGAACTATCCCTGATTCTAGTGATTCCAAATGTCTAAACAATGTCCTCAGCTATCTCCTTCAGAATCTTACAGTGTTGTCCATCTAATCCAGAGGATTTGTCCACCTTCAATCTTTCAACTTCTCTTGGGTAGCCGCTGGAAATTGAGGCCTGAAAATCCTGGAGTTGTCACAAAAGTTAAAAAGTTTTAAATGATGCAAAAGCTAACCAATTTACTTGACTTCAGATACAGTTCAGTAGAAAGCAAGAATTAGATTTCCATACTTAACAAGAATTATTCATTGCAAGTATTTGGACTCTAGCTATAGGTAAGTTTTAAATCATTGGTATATGATACTATTAATGAAAATTCAAACCCCGTTATAAGCATCAGTCAAGTGGTCTGCTTTGTCTCGGATGATGTTAAGCTTCTTGAGTATCATAACTCATCCAGGTAAGGGGGGGATTTTCCATCACATTCCTGACTTGTGGCCTCAGATTAGATGCCAGACCCCATTAGCTGCCTCTGAGGCGAGTTTCAGTTACAGACCCATGGGCTGCTGTCTTCTGTGCATTGGCAGCCTAAAGTGTGCTTGACACTCTCCATGTTGTCAGCTGGAAGGGACTTCTGGGCCTAGAGGTGGGAATGATAATTGCTGGCAGATTGTAATTCCACGAGTTGTTTTTTGCCTTAAAAGAGCTCCAAATTTCGGAAATGTCACTCTGACACTTCCTTTGTTTTGCAGGACTGTCGGATAAAGGCAGACATGCCCTTTTCCACAGCAGTCAGCTGCCATATTCTGAAATTTAAAGGCCCAGAATCGCAGCCAGCTACTTTGACATTTTTTGTCAAAAGGTAAACAGGTAAAGTAAGTGTAAATTGTTTTTTATTCATTAATGGGATGAGGGCGTTGCTGGGCAGGCAACATTTATTGCCCATCCCTAATTCAGAGTCAACCACATTACTGTGGGTCTGGAGTCACATGTAGGCCAGATGTAAGAATGGTAGCTTCCTTCCCTAAAGGGCTTTAGTGAACCAGATAACAAATACTTTTCTTCAGTATTCACAACTGAGAGGAGCCTAGCTGTAGAGGAGGATGTTGTGAAACAGGCTGGTAGGCTAGAGGAGGCTGATATTAGTAAAGAAGATGTGCTAGGAATTCTGAGGAAGGTGAAGATAGATAAGACCCCAGGCCTGATGGGATTTATCCAAGGATTCTATGGGAATTGAGGGACGAGATCGCAGGGCCTTTGGTGAAGATCGTTTCGTCCTCACTGTTAACGGGTATAGTGCCGGAAGATTGGAAAGGGGGATCCCTTGTTCAAAAAAGGGAGCAGGGATAACCCCGGAAATTACAGGCCAGTTAGTCTTATGTCAGTGGTGGGCAAATTATTGGAAAGAGCGCTTAGAGACAGGATTTATGATCACTTGGAAAGGCACAGTTTGATTTGTAATAGTCAGCATAGATCATACCTCACAAATCTTATTGAATTCTTTGAGGAGTGGCCAAACATGTAGATGAAGGTAGAGCAGTGGATGTGGTAAAAAATGGGTTTAAGTAATGTGGCTGATAAGGTATCCCATGGTAGGCTCATGCAGTAGGTAGGAGGGCATGGGATAGGTGGTAATGTGGCAGATTGGATTCAGAATTGACTGAACCTTAGAAGACAAAAGGTGGTAGTGGATGGAAAATATTCAGCACGGTGCTCAGTTATGAGTGGTGTACCACAAGGATCTGTTCTGGGTCCTCTTCTATTTGTAATTTTTGTAAATGATTTGGATGAAGGAGTGGAAGGGTGGATCACCAAGTTCGTGGATGATACAAAGGTGGGTCGAATTGTGGACAGTGTGGAGGGTTGTTCGAGGTTCTAAAGGGACATTGATAGAATGCGGAGTTGGGCTGAGAATTGGCAGATGGAGGTTAACCCTGAAAAGTGTGAGGTGATTCAGTTTGGAAGGATAAACTTGAAGGCAGAATACAGGGTTAATGGAAAGATTCTTGGCAGCGTGGAGGACCAGAGGGATCTCAGGGTGCACGTTCACAGTTCCCTGAGAGCTGCCACCCAGGTGGATAGAGCTGTTAAGAAGGTGTATGGTGTGTTAGCTTCCATTAGTAGAGGGATTGAGTTCAAGAGCCGTGAAGTTATGCTCCAGCTATAGAAAAGCCTGGTTCAGCCACATCTGGAGTATTGTGTTCAGTTCTGGTCACCTCATTGCAGGAAAGATGTGGAAGCATTGGAAAAGGTACAGAGGAGATTTACCAGGATGTTGCCTGGAATGGAGAAAAGGTCTTATGAGGAAAGGTTGCGAGAGCTATAGGGCCTTTCTCTTTAGAACGATGAAGGATGAGAGGTGACTTGATAGAAGCGTACAAAATGATCAGAGGTAAAGATAGAGGAGACAGCCAGATACTTCTTCCATGGGTGGAGGTAGCTTTTACGTTGGGACATGATTTTAAAGTGAAAGGAGATAGACATTGGGGAAATGTCAGAGGTAGGTTCTTTACTCACAGAGTGGGAAGTGCATGGAATGCATTGCTGGAGACAATAGTGGAGTCAGCCTCATTAGTGGCATTTGAGTGGCTATTAGATAGGCATATGGATGATAGCATAAGGTAACAGTGGAGGTTAGATAGACCGTAGGTTTAAGGTAATAGTTTGGCACAACATTGTGGGCTGGAGGCCCTGTACTGTTTTATGTTCTAGATGGGTTTTTATGACAATTGGTTCATGGTCATCATTAGAATCTTAATCCCAGATATTTTTATTGAATTCAAATTCCACCTTCTGCTCTGGTGAGATCTGAACCTGGATCTGCTGAATGTTATTCTGGGTCTCTGGATTAACAGTCCAGCAATGATATCACTCGGCCTTCACCTCCCTTCAAGTTAGGATACTGAGAGGAGAAAGTGCCAAGTGGATCAGGGAGGTGGCAATGCAGAGTCTGTTACCAGGTAGATAGCGTACTGATTGTGAAGGGGTTGGGTTCCAGGATGGTAGAGGATGTCAATTAAGTAAGATGATGAGGCACAAACTGGTCAGTAAAGGGAGGGCATGTTTAGAGTTGGTCAAGGTAGATGGGAGACTACAAGTCTGGCAGGGGGTGTGGGGAGGATTTATGGGGGATGTTAGGACCTCCGTGGTGTGGAGTGGTGGGTCTAGACTATGGGAAGGGTTGAAGCATCATGCTGGAATTGTGTGGGGATTAGTGGGCAGTGTAGGGGTCCAGTAGTGAGAAGTGTCGGAGTGTTAGTGTGGGACTGTGTGTCGGGTTAATGTCTGCGCTTAATTGTCAGATATGTTGGGGGCGTCAGTTTCATAGCTACTCCGCAGCCAGACTATATTTTTAATAATCTAATATTTCTTGAATAACAATTTACTTAACTTGTTCAGAACGCTCTGAAATCTCCAATTTAAATGGATACTTTCAGAGAGTTCCAGGTGCAGGATAGTTGTCCACCAGAATCTTCAATTTCCCATGAAATTCCTCTGGAATCTGCTCCAACAGGGACCCTAGAGGGTCTTCATGTACAGCTCTTACCTATGCATTAGAAACAACACCCCAACATCTAAGCCAAAGTCTTCCTTCCTTTATTCTCAAAAGGTGTAAAAATAAATCAACATACATGGCGTGGGCAAAGATTTTGCTCACTAAAAGATTCATTGTATGCTATGTACACCACAATTTTAACTCACTTTATCTGTGGCCTACCATTGGAATAATCTTTGCCAGTGCCATAATTTTTGCAGTTTAGGCCGTAAGTGAAACAATGTTGAATAGGTTGGCCTCATTACTTGTCACCTACAAGATGCATGGCTAGACAAGATGGTCTGCATTTTCCTTTTACAAGCCTACTCTGTAGTCATGCTTTACAGTCATACCACACAGCTGAATTTATTGCAGTGTCCTATGTTTGGGGTTGGGAAGAATTTTCGGAAAAAATATGCTGATCATCTTCAAAACCTTTGGCACCAACACCACTCAACCTTTCCACATCACCTGGCGAGTCACATCTTCCCTGCGATCATCTCTGTGGGAGACAGCAGTCAACGGCTCAGTGCTGGTGGGGATTTCACCAACCAGAACACCAAGCAGAATTTCTGGTTCCTCTTAACTGGTTCTGATAGGGTTTAATGTGTGCCAGAGGCGACAGCATCATTAATATCCAGAGGAGATTGGAGAATCTGCTCACGACCTGCTGAGGCAAGAGAAGAAGGCTGGTGTAGTCATTGAGATAAATGCCCTATCACTTCAATCCAGCCCCTCTGTAAATCGGATAAGAGATATATATGTGTATGTCAGTGTTGTTATGGCCAGGGACAATTTGCCAGGTCTTGAATTTGTAATTTCATCCCGTAATAACATTAAAGTTGATTTAAACTGTGTCAAGACAGCACTGGGTTCACCAAATTCTGCCCAGGTCTCAAACGCCCACCTTGAAGAGGTGTTACTTTGCAGATGGTGATGTATATCATGTCCAAGAAATTTCAAAAGTCTTGCTTGCGTTTTCAGGCTTGCAATGTCATGTCACAATGCTGAACTCACTTGTCTTGTGTACTTGTGATATTTGAATAGAGTAGAATAGCCTTTATTGCCACGTACGCTTGAATGAATGCAGTTAAAAGTTTGTAATGTCCTCTCTCAGTGTCATCTTAGGTACAGGGTACTGAGGTACAGAATACTTTAAGTGTTTTAATTGAAATAGAAGGAAAGAAAATAGACTAGAATGGGAACACAGCTTAAAATGTCCAGAATGAGAATAAAGAGCATCTTTAAGTACTCAAGTTATAGTCCTTTATCAGCGAATCTGTGCCTTTTGGGCTACAGAACACGAGGCCACTGGGACTCCACACACCATGCTCTGGCCCTTGATTCGTCCACCTGACTGGCCCGTGCTTGCTCTGCTTACTGCTCCAGCTCCGGCTGAGACTCAGCTCCCAGCTTGGCCTATGCTCACTCTGCTCACTGCTCCAGCTTTGGCTAAGACTCAGCTCCCAGCTTGGCCTATGCTCACTCTGCTCACTGCTCCAGCTCCGGCTGCGACTCAGCTCCCAGCTTGGCCTACGCTCGCTCCCCTCTCTGCTCCAGCTCCGGATGAGACTCCGCTCCCAGCTTGGCCTATGCTTGCTCTGTTCCCCACTCTGGGCTCTGGCCATTACTCATCTCTTTTGCTGGGCTGGTCTCGGATTATATTCTCCATTCCCTCCAAATAGGGTACTTTAGGAAGTTAAAAGTTGAGGGGAGAAGAAGAATAACTTCAGCAAGACGAGAAAAAAGACCGCAGAGAAAGGAAAAGGAGCTGGCGAGCAGAGGAGCTCTGGTTGGATTATTTTGCTCTGCCGCCACCTTTACCTTGGTGTCTGTGTCTACTGCTATTTGCAAAGGGTTTACTTTGTCATGTGGAAACTTCAACGCATGCTCGCTTAATGAAAAATATGCTGGCACCCAAATAAGCACAAAAAATATGAAGGATTGAGGTGGGATTATGTTACAGCAGGGATACCCTGCATACACATGCTTACAGAGGGGGCTTTGGGGGTGTCAGCAGATATTCTCCTATTTGGGTGGATATCATATCTCAGTGGGTTTGAAAACTGTGTTGCATTATATAATTACCGATATTTTGTGGAACATTTACTTCCATATTGGTAATTTTGATTAAATTAATTATCCTACAGACTATGAAATCAGGATGAAGTTTACTTAAAAAATGGCTAAATGTCAATATTGGGAAGGTTCCTGGAGGTTCTCTCACCATTAGCTCTGGTGAATTATCTCATGCAATTTTCTGTGGCTCGTCTCTATGTCTGCACCACACCTTCTGGTGCCACATTATTCTATCACTACTGAACTCACCAGGGCTGGAAGCATTGATCATAACTGGTGTTATGAAGGGGAATGGCCGAACCCCTCTGATAATTAAACTAAAACACAAAGTCCAATCTGTTCTGGCAGGAGTAGCGGCTTCCCTCTCATAATTATCCCCTAAACACCCAGAGAAGCTCATCTTTCACTTTGTAATCTATTAAAAACATGGTTAAAAGGAAGAAAATCCCTGATCACCACTTTGCAAGTAAGAAGAAACAACTTTTAATTTAGTCCAGCAGTAAATAAATAAATGAACAAAATTACTAACAAACCAACAATTCCCCCCTGAGACTACCAACTATTCCCTAACTGGTCTAAATTCTATTGGAAAGCTGTTTAAATGAAAACAAGTCCCACTAATACAAACCCACCTAATAATAAGCAATAAATTATAACTTACATCTCACCAAGTTCACACACCGTATTCTGGAATATTTTGCCATCTCTGCTCTCTTCAACTCTGTTCTTTGGTTAATTCTGCTGTCAGGGACGTTTTATCGTTATAATTTCTTCAGTGAGGACTTTGAGCTAAAATACCATGGTATCTTTGATTAACCAGATGGGCTTTCTCTGAGAGCTGAAGGGTGTTAAGTCTGGCAGGTGGAGGATAGCTCTCTTTTTTAGCTGGCAGTTGGCTCTTCCTGATTTTCCAAATGCTCTCATCTTCTATACCCGTAATGACATAATCAAATTCTTATAATATGATTGGTTTCAGGTTGTCAAATCCATCAGTTTTTAAATTCAATTGGCTTTGAATAGTTGAGTTTTGTTTTAAATTAATTGGCCGAATTCAAACTCATCACAACTTCACAACAAGACTGCTGCTTTACTGAGATGCTGCTTGGCCTGCTGTGTTCATCCAGCTTCACACTTTATTATCTTGGATTCTCCAGCATCTGCAGTTCTCATTATCACTGCTTTACCTGCCACCTGCAAGGCTTTGACACACTTGTTTCACTTTTTGAGGCCCTCTGTACTGGCAACTTCAGCTGCTGCTCACGGGCATACTTATTTTTTAAAAAATGTCTAAGTACAGACAAACCACAAATCCCTTAAAGGAAACACACATTTTAGCTTCCCACCTTCCACTTCACAATCACGCTACCCAACTTTGTAACATTGGGACCTTCAATAGTTCACACTAGCAGCGCCAAGCTCAGTGCCCAGCTATGCACTAGCTCAAACTCTGCTATCCAGGTATAGAGCTTTACAGTACACATAAGTGGGAGGGAAATGAAAAAGCAAAACATCTGAGAGTATGGATGATATTTCATTGGAAATGCAATCTCACATTCAGAAATGTATTGCCTCTTTACATCATCGCCTGTCTAATTGACTGTCATAGTAACTGCAGCGACAAGAATGAAGCTAAAGATAATTACTTGTCCTTCGTGCCTTGCTGTGTTAGAACTCAATCCCTAATGTCAAGTCCTGCAGAACATCTTGTCTTTATTTAATGTGGGAGCATCTTATTTTGCAAAATCCTCAAACAGTTAACAATGTTAACTTCTGTTGAAACAAAAAGAAAAGTGAAGGAAAGAAAACAAACAAGAAAGAGACGTAGGTAATAAAGTGTGAAGCTGGATGGACACAGCAGGCCAAGCAGCATCTCAGGAGCACAAAAGCTGACGTTTCAGGCCTAGACCCTTCATCAGAAAAGGGTCTAGGCCCAAAACGTCAGCCTTCCTGCTCCTCTGATGCTGCTTGACCTGCTGTGTTCATCCAGCTCTACACCTTGTTATCTCAGATTCTCCAGCATCTGCAGTTCCTACTATTTCCGAAACAAGAAAGCTGCTTTTATTTCTGGGAATAAACAGGGCCGCTTGACTTTCAGACAATAGTAGATTTACACTCAATGAATGATGACCTCGCTCAGCTCACATCTATTGAAAGTGGGTATTCATTAAATCGTGACTAATTTATTTCTCCAGTCACTGCCAGCCAAAAGTGAAGTTCCCCTTGATCAGTGTCCTCATCTTCTTCCTTGGAAAACTGCTGCTGCTCTCCCAGCTCTTTAACATCTATCAAATCCCCTCTGCAACCGTTCCAACAGTCCAAGACACAGCATGCTAGAATTTTGTGACATACTCTGCCTGGACTATAGTGCAAGAATTACCCCCTCTACCAACTCCACCCTGATCAAAGCACCAGAATCTCATCTTCAGGGAGTCTTTCAACAGCTCCACAGTGGAGCTCAGGTGAAAGAACAGGCTGTACCAATGCTCTGCATCTGTTGCATATGCTTCAATGTAGTCGAGTCGCCAGCCACAACAGCAGAAGGTAGATCTTGCCTCCCCGCAACCATCATGATAAGGCATGCAGTCCCTGAAATAAAGCAGGAACATAAGAGTTTTCAAGGATATGGAAACTATAACAGCTTCCAGGGTTCTTTGCAGAGCGTTCTAAGGTGTGATACCACTGATTGCAGATGACTTGTACATTTATTGAAGTTTTGATATTGATGAAGTTAACTGCATTATGATTTGGCACTTTCAACACAATGCTGCATTGTCTATTGTCCCCTAGGGATGCCAGCTATATTGGCAGTCCTACTGCCTTGGCTGCAACACTGAAGTCATCACAGGAAAATGAGATGAAACAGTGCGATCTGGCCCAAATTACATCAGTAACAGCCTTGATAAATTTGTGGACTGAGAAATGCAGGATTCCACATGGGTCCTTGAAAGTAATTGCATAAATATTTATTGCAGCTATCACATTGATGGCCACTGGGATAGGATGCCCACTGACTCTTTCAGCTCACAAGTCCTGTTGATGCAGATGGCATAGTTCTAAGACAGCGTCCTAGAACATCTACAGTCTGAGATGAAGCTGCCTCACTCATTCAGAGGAAATGGGATCAAGGAGAAGAGAATCTGGGCCCTCTATTCCTCATTTGCATCCTGATGCGATCTTCAGCTGCGACTTCTTCATGTGGAGATAGTTTGGCTTGTGTTCGTGGTAAATCTGTTCCTTTCCAATATCTCTATGCTTTCTTTACGCCATGACCAGTCCAATGGTAAACCTATTGTGGCTGGATACATTAGTCATGGCTCCAATGAACCTACCTGAGGAATATCAGAAACTGGGCAGGGTCTGAATAATATGAGCGGGCAGGGTCTGAATAATATGAGCAGTCAGTGCTTCATTTCACATACAACATAGAAACATACAAATCAGCAGCTAAAGTCAGCCATTCAGCCCCTAAAGCCTGCTTCACCATTCAATTAGATCATGGATGATTGGATTGAAACCTCAGCCTCACATTCCTGCCAATCAATTTTAACATTTCAACTCCTTGCTTAACAAGGACATATCTAACTCCACCTTAGAACATTCAAAGTGTTTGCTTCCATCCATTCTTCAGGAAGAGAGTTCCAAAAACTCATTATCAACTGACAGAAAAAAAAACTGTTCATCACCGTTTTAATTCGGTGATGCCTGATTTTTATCACTGATACCCCATTCTAGACTCACCTACAAGAAGAAACTTTCTTTTCACATCTACCCAGTCAAGACCCATTAGGATTTTCCAAGTTTCAAATTAAGTAATCTTTTACTCTTGTAAACAATGCATACAAGCCTAGGTTTTCTAACCTTTCCTCCGAAGACAAACCATCTAATCTGGTTATCTGTCTAGTACGTGCATTTATACTCTTTGATAATGGTGTGACCAACACTGAGCACGGTATTCCAGGTGTGGTCTCATCAATGCCCTATATAATCGAAGACTAACCTCCCTACTTTTGTATTCAATTCTCCTTGTCAGACATGTTGGCATTTGATTAACTTTTCTAATTATTTGTTGTACCTGGATAAGAGATTTTTGTCAGTCATCGAGGACACCCTGATCTTGCTGCACCTGAGATCTCTCTAATCTCTTACTATTTAGATAATATGCTTCTTTTTCCTTCTGCCTGCCAAAATAGATACTTCTGCATTTTCCCACCTAATGCACCATTTGCTGCATCTTTGCTCACTCACTTAATCCATCAATGTCTTTTTATTATCTTGAGCCTTCTACATAATTTACTTTATGGCCTGTCTTTGTGCTGTGAGCAAATTTACCAACTGTACCTTCTGTTCCTTCACCAAAGTCACCTTGTATAAATTGTGAACAGTTGAGGTCCCAACATCGATCTACATGGCACATCATTTGTTACATCAATGCCATGGTCTGACTGTGTTGGGACTTGCAAACTGTCAACAGCCCCTCTTTATCTTGAATGAGACCTGGCATGCTTAACCCTTCAGATATGGTCATGTGTTTGAAGCACATTCAGTATTCAGTATGTTTGCCTTAAAAGCTGCTGGCAGATGCTGTATGTGTATTGTTGGCACACACAATGCCATATAGGAACATGTCCAAGCCCTTGAATGATTATTGTTGGCAAACATGACAAGCTGTCTGAATTTGTGCCTGCGCTAAAAGGTAAGACAGAAGTACAACAAGGATATAAGTTCTGGGTATAGTGAAAAAGTGCAAAACGGCAAGTCATGGCTAATGGGCATGAAACAGTGAATGGGAATAAATGGTTCTTTTTCAGGTTAGCAATCTGAAATCAGTGAGATTGCTGGAACAGAACTCTTTATAATATATATTAGTGACTTGGAGGAAAAAGGCAAATGTACTGTAGCCAGATTTGTAGATGACTGAAAAATTGGTTATGAAAGGGGTACAAACAGTTCACAGAGAGATATTGAGATAACAAGGTGTAGAGCTGGATGAACACAGCAGGCCAAACGACATCTTGGGAGCAGGAAAGTTGACGTTTCAGGCCTAGACCCTTCATCAGAAATGGGGGAGGGGAAGGGGATTCTGAAATAAATAGGGAGAGAGGAGGAGGTGGATAGAAGATGGATAGAGGAGAAGATAGGTGAAGAGGAGACAGACAACGCAAAGAAGCGGGGATGGAGCCAGTAAAGGTGAGTGTAGGTGGGGAAGTAGGGAGGGGATTGGTCAGAACAGGGAGGACGGACAAGTCACAAGGGCGGGAAGAGGTTAGTATGTAGGAAATAGGTGTGCGGCTTGAGGTGGGAGGAAGGGATAAGTGAGAGGAAGAACTGGTTAGGGAGGCGAGGATGAACTGGGCTGGTTTTGGGATGCGGTAGGGGGAGGGGAGATTTTGAAGCTTGTGAAATCCACATTGACACCATTGGGCTGCAGGTTTCCCAAGCGGAATATGAGTTGCTGTTCCTGCAACCCGCGGGTGGCATCGTTGTGGCACTGCAGGAGGCCGTTGAAATGCGGTCCCCAAGCCTCCGCTTGGTTTCCCTGATACAGAGGAGGCCACACCGGGTACAGCGGATACAGTATACCACATTAGCAGATGTGCAGTTGAACATCCGCTTAATGTGGAAAGTCTTCTTGGGGCCTGGGATGGGAGTGAGGGAGGAGGTGTGGGGGCAAGTGTAGCACTTCCTGCAGTTGCAGGGAAAAGTGCCAGGTTTGGAGGCTTGGGGACCGCTTTGCAGAGCACCTCCGCTCGGTTCACAATAAACAACTGCTCCTCCCATTCGTGAACCATTTCAACTACCCCTCCCATTTCTCAGATGACATGTCCATCCTGGGCCTCCTGCAGTGCCACGACGATGCCACCTGCAGGTTGCAGGAACGGTAACTGATATTCCGCTTGGGAACCCTGCAGCTCAATGGTATCAGTATGGATTTCACAAGCTTTAAAATCTCCCAATACCCTACCGTATCCCAAAACCTGCCCAGCTCGTCCCCGCCTCCCTAGCCTGTTCTTCCTCTCACCTATCTCCTCCTCCCACCTCAAGCTGCACCCCCATTTCCTACCTACTAACCTCATCCCACCCCCTTGACTTGTCTGTCCTCCCTGGACTGACCTATCTCCTCTCTAACTCCCAACCTACACTCATTTTTACTGGCTCCATCCCTGCCTCTTTGACATGTCTGTCTCCTCTCCACCTATCATCTCCTGTATCCATCTTCCCCTCCCCCATTTCTGATGAAGGGTCTAGGCCTGAAACGTCAGCTCTACACCTTATTGTCTTGGATTCTGAAGCATCTGCAATTCCTATTATCTCTGATTCAGAGACATGTTAATAGGTTAATTAAGTGGACAAAAATTTGGCAAATAGCATATAATGAGGGAAAATGTGATATAGTTTATTTTAAAAGGGAGACCAAAAATACAGAATGTTATTTAAATGGAGAAAAACTACAGCAATCTACAACTCAAAGGGACTTGGGGGCACTTGTGCACAAAATACATAAGGCTAGGACACAGATACAGCAGGTACTCAGGAAGGCTAATGGAATGTTGGCCTTTATTTTAAGCAGATTGGAGTATAAGAGTAGGGAAGTCTTATTGTAACTGTACAAGGTGCTGGTGAGACCACATCTGGAAGTATTGTGAGCAGTTGTGGTCCTCTTGCTTAAGGAAAAATGTCATGAGGCTGTACAGAGAGAGTTCACACGGATGATCCTTGATATGGAGGAATTGAGTTATGAGCAACAGTTAAGCCACTCACTGGAGTTTACGAGAGTGAGAGGTGATCTCATTCAAATGTAGATGAATATTAAGGGGCTTGACGGGGTAAATGCTTAGAAGATGTTTCTCATCATGGGACAGCCTAAGACCAGAATACATAGTCTGAGAATAAACAGGCACCAATTTAAGACTGACGTGAGGAGTACTTTCTTCTCCTTGATGGTTGTAAGTCTTTTTAACTTCCTGCCATGGGGAGCTGTGGAGGCAGAGTCCTTGTGTATATCTAAGCTTGTGATGAATAGATTCTTGATTAGTAAGGGAATCAGGGCAGAAAGGACAGGAAAGGACAGGAGTGGTGGAGCAGGCTCAAGTGGCCAAATGTTCTTATTTCTGATAGTCTTATGGTCTAAAGCAGAGGTATGATGTTCATCCAAATAAACACAAAGTGAGTGAGTGTTAAGAGAGCAATCCAAGGTACCTGAGTTGTGCTCTGCTCTGACATGAAATGGGTGCCTTTTCCATGTGCACCATCGCCTGACATTCACATTGCAATGAAAGACCACTTTAAATTGCAGCACTGAGGTGGAGACCTGTCTTCTAAGCGAGTCAATGATGTGCCTTGAGGATGTGGTGACTCTTGTACATATCCCATGCCAACTTTTATGGATGGAAGATTCAGGTGGCCAGTGCCTATTGAGTCTGTCCAGAAATGTTGGGGACTTCTGGCCAAGACAGAGACCCAGAGGAGAATTCCATGAGCTCGAGTCGTCAGATACCTGCTTAGCCTTCAAGGTAGGAATTGTCACCTTCCAGTTTCTTTAACTGTCTGGTAAAATAACAAATTGCATTTAAATGAGGTGGCAATAATGAGATTTTACAGCATGGAAATATGCTTCGCATTGCTCACTAGCAACTTTGTTGTCTCACCATTAAAATCTTGGGTGGAAAATCAAATAGTTTTTCTTGCTGTTGAGAATCTCCTTTTTTAAATTTTGTCATTTTTCCCAATTGGTTTGCATCTGCCCGTATCATTCAGGGGTTGGAAAGTTTGTGCCATTTGTAAGCAACCGTTGACAAGTTGCCAACTCACACAGTCTCAAATACCCACAAAAAAATAAAAATACACTGAAATTCTGAACACACATTTACTCAGTTGGGACAAAGAGAATGGTACAAAAGCTGATATCAAACTGATGGTTGGTCAGGTGTTAAATGCTGAAGGAAATTAAATAATGTGAGCCTGCAAATGTTTGAGTGATATTACAGTCAATGCCAATTAAGAACAATGGCAACTTCATTTCAGTTTATAACAGCTTATAGCCATGTGATTGACACTAACTGATAACTGGAAGATTGCATTTCACTACCTATGGGATCATATGATGTCTCAAAGGTTGATCTTGAGAGCAGACTTTTATAGAGAAGAGTTCTGAGGGACCTTATGTCATGTCCCCATGTCTGGACCAAAAGTCTTGCGTTCAAGTCCCATCTGCCCCAGAGTTGTGTCATAATATTTCTGAGCCGGTTGATTGAAAGGGAAAATAAAACATTTCATGTGAATTTGGACATCAGTGGAAAGGCAACACTTGTTGACCATGCCTAATTACTCTCACACTGATTGGCTGGCTCAATTTTTTTCAGAAGGCACTTAAAAGTCAATCACACTCCAGCAGATCTGGAGTTATTTTCATCAGACAAGCTCAGGAAAAACATGCCTAAATGTTTTAAAAATAATCAGTGATAGGTTCATAGTCACTGGTATTCAATTCCAGATTTATTAGCTGAATATAAATTTCACCAGCTGTCATAGAGGGATTGATCCAACATCCCCAGAGCATTAGCGTGGGCTGTCTATAATCAATAAGGCCAGTGACATTAGCCCCACGCCACCATTTCCCATCAGCAAATGAAAGCTATTGAATGCAAATGATGTCAAAGGATATTGGAAGATGCTAAAAAAAAAGTAGGGCTTTCTACCTTTGAGTAGAAAGGAAATTATTCTACCTAACACTACTTAAGCTTTAAGATCCTGGAACCACTCCCTGTACACTCTATATCTTTCTTTCCTGCATGAAAATGCTCTTTAAATCCTATTTTTTGATCAAGCTTTTGTCCATCTGTCTGAATATTTCTTCATGTGACTCTAAGTCAAATGTTGCTTTATAATGTTCCTGTGCAGCACCTAGGGATATTTTATTATGTTAAAAGCCTGCTGAAAATACAATGTGTTATTATTATTGATTATCCCATGGTCATTAGCCAATTTATTTTAGTTGAGTTACATATTATATTAAACAATTCAAACTTAAGTTTTATAGGAACAACTTAATCAATGCAATAAAAACACAATAAGAAAATCAAGCCCCTGAATGTGAAATTATCCCAACCACATAGCAGAAAAATAGTTGACATTTATTTAATTTTAGCATAACTAAGATTTTTTATGATAATTACAAATCTTAAGAGGAATTATCACAAGTGGAATTAGAATTCCATCTATTATTCCATATACAACATTATCTTTACTGAAAAGCATCACAAAAGTATAAATTATTTTGACAAGCTGAATTCATACGTATAAAACTGATGCAGAAATTTGATCTTCCCAGTTCCCATTTTCAAGTCTTGAGTTGTCATTCTTCATTACTGTCAGTGAGTGCCGTGTGGTTTGTTGTCATTTCTTTATTGGTGCATTGTTGACATCGTGTTGATAGAATCTATTCACACAGACATGTGTTTACTGAAGGAAAGAATTACAGTATTATAATCCATGAGGAAATATGCTTACTTTATCTAAACTTACTCATAAAATATCCAATTGTCAGGTAACCTTTACCTATTCATTCACTTACAGTTGAACATTAATCATTAATCATTGATTACATGAAACACAGTTAACTTAAATTAAAACAGAGTGCATGGGATCTTGTGGTCAAAATCCTGAAACTCCCTTCCCAAAATTACTGTGATTGTCCCTACACCACAAAGATGCAGTGGTTCTTGAAGGCAACTCACCACTTGTTTTCCAGACCATTTTGAGACGGAAAATAAACGTTGAACGTGCCCCACAAATAAATAAAAACAAAATGAGAGACTAATTAACTTTTAATGCATTAAAGGTTTTTGAAGTAATTTATTCTACTTAGCTTACAGTAATATATGTATTTATAAAAAGAAAATCATGAGCCACATCTTGTATCAGTTTGATACATTCAGATCTATATTGTGTAATTGTAACATAGTAGCAAGCCTTTGTTCAATTACCAGAAAGGGATTCCATTTAAATAGGTTAACACCAATATCACCCAAAGCTTTACCATATTAAAATGAAATTTTATAGTTAGTAACTTTAATTATCAACACAGTTAATATTCATAAGCTACATCTCTTATTGAAAAGAATGCAACAGCCCTCTTTCAGTGTTTTATGTTTGGTATTAAATCAGACTAATCATTCTGAAAAGTTAGTGACATTACATTAATCTGGAATCCATGGTTAATTAAACTGCATTGAACAAACCTGTGCAATTATACTGAATGGCATATCTAACAAGTTGCATAGATTTATGTCTCGACCTTTGAACTCTTTCTGTAGGTTAGACATCAGGGTGAATGATTGACTATTTCAAGTGAGTCGTTAGTGCATTCAAACACTGCTAAATTAAGTGCAATAAAATGGGAAAATCAATTCTTCATTTGGTCTGCTGGGTCTCCTAGCAAATGAACTGTCAGAGGGGAACATTCCCTTTCATTGGCTCATTCAGAAGGTCAGGAGGAATGGGATACAGGGGAACTTAGCTGCTTGGATACAGAATTGGCTGGCCAACAGAAGACAGCGAGTGGTAGTAGAAGGAAAATATTCTGCCTGGAAGTCAGTGGTGAGTGGAGTTCCACAGGGCTCTGTCCTTGGGCCTCTACTGTTTGTAATTTTTATTAATGACTTGGACGAGGGGATTGAAGGATGGGTCAGCAAGTTTGCAGACGACACAAAGGTCGGAGGTGTCGTTGACAGTGTAGAGGGCTGTTGTAGGCTGCAGCAGGACATTGACAGGATGCAGAGATGGGCTGAGCGGTGGCAGATGGAGTTCAACCTGGATAAATGCGAGGTGATGCATTTTGGAAGGTCGAATTTGAAAGCTGAGTACAGGATTAAGGATAGGATTCTTGGCAGCGTGGAGGAACAGAGGGATCTTGGTGTGCAGATACATAGATCCCTTAAAATGGCCACCCAAGTGGACAGGGTTGTTAAGAAAGCATATGGTGTTTTGGCTTTCATTAACAGGGGGATTGAGTTTAAGAGTCGTGAGATCTTGTTGCAGCTCTATAAAACTTTGGTTAGACCGCACTTGGAATACTGCGCCCAGTTCTGGGCGCCCTATTATAGGAAAGATGTGGATGCTTTGGAGAAGGTTCAGAGGAGGTTTACCAGGATGCTGCCTGGACTGGAGGGCTTATCTTATGAAGAGAGGTTGACTGAGCTCGGTCTCTTTTCATTGGAGAAAAGGAGGAGGAGAGGGGACCTAATTGAGGTATACAAGATAATGAGAGGCATAGATAGAGTTGATAGCCAGAGACTATTTCCCAGGGCAGAAATGGCTAGCACGAGGGGTCATAGTTTTAAGCTGGTTGGTGGAAAGTATAGAGGGGATGTCAGAGGCAGGTTCTTTACGCAGAGAGTTGTGAGAGCATGGAATGCGTTGCCAGCAGCAGTTGTGGAAGCAAGGTCATTGGAGTCATTTAAGAGACTGCTGGACATGCATATGGTCACAGAAATTTGAGGGTGCATAGATGAGGATCAATGGTCGGCACAACATTGTGGGCTGAAGGGCCTGTTCTGTGCTGTACTGTTCCATGTTCTATGTTCTATGTTCTATGTTCTATGTTCATATTTGTGTTTTTTTAGCATCAAATAAGAGATTTCTTCCTGGTCTGTTTTTTTGAGATCTGAGGTAGCCATTTCATATATTGTATTTCCAAAATAGTTACTGTATATTTGCATATATTAAGTTAGATTCCCTACAGTGTGGAAGCAGGCCCTTTGGCCCAACAAGTCCACACCACCCTTTGGAGCATCCCACCCAGACCCATCCCCCGAAACATTACGGGCAATTTAACATGGCCAGTCCCCCTAGCCTGCACATCTTTGGACTGTGGGAGGAAACCAGAACACCTGGAGGAAACCCACACAGACACAGGGAGAATGTGCAAACTCCGCACAGACAGTTGCCTGAGGCTGGAATTGAACCCGGGTTCCTGGCATGTGAGGCTGCAGTGCTAACCACTGAGCCACCTTGCTGCCCTATAGTATATTTTATTAGTTGGCAAAACATTACAGAAAGCCTTTCTGCTGTTCTGTTGACTTTATTTTCAAACCACCTTCTTGGTAAATATTTTACTGGATTTCAATTCTTTATCCATAATGGGATCTGCTTCTCTTTCTCATGCATAGCTGGGTTTCATGCAAAATCTTCCTTAACAGGGTCAGAACAAAGCTTATACAGGTGCTGTCCTTCATTTTGGAAATGTCGGTTATTTCAAAAGAGTTATTCAAAGATAAGATCAACAAATCATTATTTTCCGAAGCAATATTCATTTTTTAATGAAGCTGAAAATCTGGTTTACTAAAAAAACCTCAATAAAAGCTGTCAACAACATATCTGTTGTCTATTTACATAATAAATCATAGAATCCTTACAGTGTAGAAACAGGAACTTTGGCCCAACAACTCCACACTGAACCTCAGAGCATCCCCCTACAAACGCACCGACACTCCACGTCTCTGAACAATACGGGCAATTTAGCATGGCCAATCCACCTAGACTGCACATCTTTGGACTGTGGGAGGAAACTGGGGCACCCAGAGGAAACCTACGCAGACACAGGGAGAATGTACAAACTGCACACGAACAGTCGCCTGAGGCTGGAATCAAACCCAGGTCCCTGGCTCTGTGAGGCAGCAGTGCTGAGCACTGTGCCACCATGCTGCCCACAAGTAATTACCCCACCAGTTACTTTGGAAACTTAATCATAGCGAAGCAATACTTTGCCATTCTACTTGTATTGCTATGGCAGGCTCAATCTGAGATCCAAGTTTCAATATCTTCAACATCAGTCTCCACACTGAGCCAAGATTTGACTGATCTGATTCAAACTAAGCCAGGAGTTGCCAGTTGATTTGGTTTCACGATGAAAGTTTACTTAACGAGAGGAAAACCATAAAAAACATCGCTAAACCAAGACTTTAGCTACAAAAATTGAACGTTTTAAAGTATAGTATGAGAATGAGAGTGATTCATGTGGTTCAATGTCTGGCACCTTTGGAAACCTGACATCATCTATACCTCTTTCCTGACTGAAGTACTGAGAAATCTAAACTGAGAGAGTTAGATTTGTCAATATGGGGTATACATACGTTCCTATAAGGTTATATGCAGTAACTGCAGGAATGGGCTGTAGGCAGAGCCAAGGCGCTTGATGAATTCAATTATACTCCAGGTGTTTACCCAACTAAAATCAAATGGCATTGGAAATATCAGTAAGTTTCCTGCTTCTTATCCATTTAGAACAATCCCACTCTATAGATCTTTGATTTGAAAAGTTAACACAAATATTTTTAGACCCCTTCATAATTCTATTCTTTCAGTTTTCAACGGCGAATATGGATGGGTATTCACACAGTAAGATTGGCTTTAGATCACTGTGGACCCATTTGATCCTGCTATTGGATTATTGAGTTTGTTGAGGAGGCTTGTTTTGCTTTGACCATAACTTCAGGATCTGTCTTCTCAGAGCTTTCTTGATCCAAAGAGTCTCCATTTAAATCTCAATTGTTAAATGTTTGCCACAAGAGCAAAATGCTACTGATGTCGCAAATCTAAAGTAAAAGCAGAAGATGCTGTTAATACTCGGCAAGTCTGGGAGCATCTGTGGAGTGAGGAATAGAGTTGATATACATCAGGTATATGTACACCAGCAATATTGAGTCCGAATCAGTTTGGGTGGAAAGACTAGAGTGAATGAGGGGGGAACAGAGAGTTTAAGATAGTTGATTAGACCTGCTGACATGACAATGAAAATATTCTAGGAAAGTTAAGAAGCCTGATTGAAGGAGTCAGGTGCACGGAGAGTACTGGACTTTAGTTCAAAGGTGTACTGTATGGGCAAGAGTTTCCTGACAAAGGAAACAGACAATGAGGCATGAATAATGAAGTAATTCAGCATCATACTGAGCTTGAAATTTATTGAGATGCAGACAAAAGGAGAAGATGCTGAGGCCTTTGTCACAGTCATTGACCCCTGTTTTTCTCTCTATACAATTGCTCGCACGCAAGCTGGATAGTTGCTAGCTGGCTGTTGGATAAATGACAAGTATGAGTTTGAACTCTTGGTACATGGCTAACAGTATGGAAAGATTCTTAATAAGAGCAAGGCAAAACAAAATGTAACTAGCCATAACTACATCATTACCATTCTCTTAATCAGAACATGAACATACACCATACCCTACTAGGTGGTAAATGCATCAGTTGAAGCTATGAGGCATCAGCAGCAGTTATCTGCAATGCTGCAACCCAATCCTAGTGGCTCCTGAGCCTTGAATAAAGGTATGGATAATATCATACCTGGCCTCAGGTTGCACTTTAAAGCCTCCTCATTGGTCTTGTACTGGACATCTGTATTCTGTGCTAAAGACTCGAGACAGTTGCATTCTGCTAGTGACCTTGATGACTGAATTCAGTTCCCTGTATAGGAGAATAAGAAATTGCTGCGAGACAAAATGACAATGATGCATTCAAGTCACCTTCTACTACCCTGTTTTTACTCGATATGCAATAATAGAATTGTTAATTCATGTAATAATCAATCATCTACAACAGACCCAGGTATGAAGTGTAATATACTCATGCACCCCCACCCCCCCATCCCACACATGCACCTCTACAAAGCAGTGGAAAATTTTGAAAACCATCAGTCCAAAGTAGTAATCTTAGACCAATGTCTTGATGAAATGCTTTGGCAAAGTAATGTACTGATCCTAAGGGTTTCTTTGAATATTTAGTGATAGTGGATATTGATTGGAGTCCAATCCACTGAAGTTGTTTTCTGTTTTTACAAAGACTGTTTGGGTTTTGCACTGAGTTAAATTCCTCTGCTGTATGCTTAGGGGCTGAGAAACATGAAGAAGACCTATTTTGACATGTTCTTATGTTCACCACAAACCTAACCTACAGTGCTGTAATTAGTAAAGACAGCCAAACCAAAATGTCTTCTATTCCATCTCAGAATGAAACCATGCACAAACTTAATTTGGAAGCAAGATGGATCAAATATGAATTAACAGCTGAAACAGACACTCCTGTGACTTTCAATCAATATCTTTTTCATCTCTTCTGGATTTGTTCAAAATATCTTAGCATTTAGACGCAGCCCAATATTTTCTACTGGTTAACACATTGTTCATTGTAATTAGAAGGAGGTATAGCTAACACTAAGATTCCTATGACTCTTTTGATGAAAATGCAATGGACAGTTTGAGAACCATTCTGCACCAGGCCTGCTCCTTGTAGTATTTTTTTGACAGAGATGTGGTTGCAGCTGATGAACCTCTTGCTCAATGAAGGCCTGGGCATCATGGACTTTCTTTCTGACTCTGTAAACTTTAGCATCAGCAGTTGCAGAAGTCCAGGCTGACTGCACTTTGGCTCACATTTCTGGGGGCTATCAAAGAAAGAAATTTCTCATTTGGCAGTTCTGCTCTTAATCAGGCAATGTTGTCGGCAGCACGGTTATCAATCATGAGTTCCAATCCCCATGGCAATCTCCCAATCATCTCCATTATGTTGTCAGAAGATCTGCAAAACACATGCAGAAAATTGTCTGTTTAACTTCTCCGGATTTATTCAGATCTTTTACCAAGGTAACACCGACAAACAAACCACAGAAATTCGATCCCAGTGGTAATGCAGTACATGCATAAAGCAAAGACATTGCTTGATTGAATTTGAATTGAATAGCAATGATACTGACATTATCATGTCAAATAATGTCACCGCATATACTCAGCAATACATATCAATTAGCTATGCTGTGGTTAGATTAGGTTTGCTTGCACAACTACCTTTGTAAATTGTAAGCTGGGCCGTATTATTAGGAACTATTCGCTTTCAACACAGAAATATTACTGCCTTTTTGTCGACAGTGATATTTGTAGCAACAGTAATTCCGATGCTTTTTGTGATTGCTGAAAAGCACTGGATGAGAAACATAGAAATGGGATTGGAGCAGGTATTTCTGAGAGAATTAGCACTGACACAGGAACAGCTTCCCTCTGTATCACCATTAATTTGACTACATTGTGATGTCTACGATACCCCAATGTAAAGATCCAACATTTACATAGCGCTATAATTTGAAAGATTTCTCTCTATCTGCCAGCCGGATTTCCAACATTTTCTGTTTTTATTTGAGTAATATTTTGGCTGTGTAGATAAAAAATGAAAACTTAATATTACAATAATATGGAAATATTCCATTCAGACGCTGTCTATGAATTATTTCCTTTCTTCCTTCTGAGTGCTGAGTCCATCTTAATTCTTTTGTTGGCTGCACATTTGTATATTGTTATGATAGAATTTATTTGAGTTTGAGAAAAATGTTAACTATCTTCCTGATGTGGACTATTCTTGGTTGACATTTCTTGTGAAGCATATTTTGGACATCGAGTCATAGAGTCATATAGCACAGAAAGAGAGCCTTTCTTCTAACCAGTCCATGCTGAACATAATCCCAAACTAAACTGGTCCCACCTGCCTGCTCGTGTCCCATATCCCTCCAAACCTTTCTTATTCATGTATCTATCCAAATGTCTCTTAAACATTGTAATTGTACCCTCAATCACTGCTTCCTGAGTAAATTCATTTCACACGCAAACACCTTCTGTAGAAAAGAATCTGCTTCTGGTGCCGTTTTTAAATCTCTCTCCCCTCACATTAAAAATGTGTCCCCTTGTATTGAACTCCCTCATCCAAGGGAGAAGACAACTACCAATAACTCTGTCTACACTTCTTATTTTATAAACCTATATCAGGTCTCCTCTTAATCTCCTACGCTCCAGTGGAAAAAGTCCTAGCCTATCCAGCCTTTCTTTATCACTTAAACCTTCCATACCCAGCAACATCCAAATAAATCTCTTCTGAACAGCAGTACAGCTTAACAATATCCTTCCTACGGATGGGTGGCCTGAACTGGACACAGTATTCCAGAAGAGGCCTTATTAATGTCCTGTACAACCTCCACATGTCGGGATCAGGTCTTCCAATGGGAAGATAATCGTTGTAGTAATGCAGACTAGAGTCATATGTCAGGATGTGACTTCCCGGAAATTGTCCTACAAGTTGAAACTATCAATGGACATTTACCTGCTTTCAGAATTGAACACAGTTCGCAGCTACAGTTGGATACTTTGGAGGGTTCTGGATGATATAGTTACCCAGAAAAAGTTATAAAATTTAAAATCTGCTCTGACTATTAAACTAACCTCTCAAGTCATCACTGATCCCTCCTTTAACCACTATCAACAGCCAAACCCCAGCTCCATGCCTATTGACCCAACAACCCCCGTACAATCTCACCACCCTCACACCCCTAACTTCCACCCCCTGCCATCATGACCGCACTTCCCAGTTAGCCATACACATTCCAGGACCTGACTTGACATGAGCCCACACTGAGACCACCAGAAACACCTGACTGGACTGGCATCGACAGCTACTAACTCCCCACTCCAAACAAGCACTCATCCATCTAGCTCTCACCCACCTGCCATCTTACCCACACTCACTTACCACCTCAACCCCTGGTACCCTACCACTCCCCCACTTGGCACCATATCCATTTACATACCTTCTCTCAGTTGCTGTGAAAGTAGATTCCGGACATTTAAATCCAGAAAGACTGCAGGAATTTCAGTTTATTTCCAAGGACCCTTCTTTAGATGCTGGGCCATTCTGCTGCCAGTCCCAGCGTACCTGGCCTGGACTAGTCTACTCCAGCTTAGAAACCACTTGGCCTGGATGTACACATGAAGAATCTGTGTAAAAGTAAGTGTGTGTTATTTGTTTTGTCAGATCAGGGTTGGAAATAGGAGGCAGAAGCTTCTAGGCCCACCCAGAGATTTTAATTGGGAGGTAATATTTGTCTTTAATGAAGCCATTAGTTCTTTTAAAAAATTCTTTCATAGGATGAGGGCATCACTGGCTAGGCTGGCATTTATTGCCCATCCCTAATTACCCAGGGGACAGTTAGGAATCAACCATATTGCTGTAGCTCTGGAGTCACATGTAGGCCAGACCAGGTAAAGATAGCAGATTTCCTCTATAAAGGGCATTAGTGAACCAGATGGGCTTTTTTCTGACATTTGACAGTGATTTCACGGTCATCATTAGACTCTTATTTCCAGATTATTATTGAATTCAAATTCCATCATTTGCCATAGTGAGAATTGAACCTTGCTCCTCAGAACATTAGCTGTGTCTCAGAATTAAACGTCTAGTCATAATACCACTAGGACATCGCCTCCGAAGATCCTTGCAGATGTGGTTTCGGAAGTTGATGCCATGCAGTTGGAGATCTGTGTAGAAGGAAACAGAGTTACAGAAAATGTACAAAAACAAAACCAAGGACGCCAGTTTTGACAAGGTGTCACTGGAATCAAAATGGTCATTTTATTTTTCTCCACACATGCTGCCAGACCTATTGAGTTTCTCCAGCACTTTCTTTTCTTTTTGTTTGAGATTCCAGTATCCGTGGCTCTTTGTTTTATTTGAGAGGAAACAGACCAGGGAAACTAAATTGGGTGGAAGGCAAAAATTGCTTTTCCCAGTGGAGGGACAATATTGTGGTATACTGGAGTTTCAGACTGGATTCAGACTGCAAGCAAACATTTATTTGACATGAAGCACTGAAGCATTGAAATTACTACATGTACTGGCTGAAGGATTGCTCTGGTCTCCCTGCATAGCAACCAAGTAAATACTTGTTGTTTTGAATTAATTCACAATGTCACTACACACAACAATCACAGCAATATTTTTTCCATTCTGTTCCCTTTCAACATATAACCCTTTCAGAAATTGTGGCTTACATATCTACTTGTGAAAAGCCTACCTTTGGCAGTGATCATTGTAAATGCCCACAATAAAACATTGATAGAAAGGTCACACTAAAAGCTGACAAGACAGTGACTTTGTGCTGAAGCAATGTGTTGACAAGTTAGAAGGATTCATGTAAAGAACCAGGCTGTATAAAATAGGTCAGTCAGTAATGTGAACAGTAGACAGTAACAATAATTGCTATTGATCTAAGTTGTTAATGTCAAATGACCTATTTTGGGTACTGCTGTTCTCCATTTACACTGTGTTATTCAGGAAAATGGATGATATTGACAGAGCATGAACAACATTGTTCTACCAATCTTTCCTGTTTTTCATCAGTTCTGTCTGGTGCTGTGAGCAAGCATTCTATGTTTGTAGTAAGTAGAAGCTCAGCACTTGTCACCTAAGCAATCATAAACCAAGATTGTTTTATTCAGTCATATTGTTGCTGAAAATAAATGAAAAACCTTAAATACAAATATTCCCTCAATTGTCAGAGACTCATTAGTTTGCAATTTAAGAAGAAATTCCATTCTGCTTAAGCAACTGAACATACGAAAACAAACAAAAAAGTATGCTTGCTAACCTGGTTTTATCTTTAAAAGTAATCATTAAAGTCTCATTAGATGAAGAATTGCAGCATCATGGGCACTTCCTTTTGAGTACGTCCCCAGAACACAGTGCATAGCAACCAGAGTAATATTTTACCATTATTTCCAGTTGCCATATAGACACTAAACAATTTGTGACTCATAACATTTACAAATAGTATTTGTTCTATGTAAATACAGAACAATCTGTCTTCAATAGCTAGACCAGAGTAGATATAGAGAAAGTACGAAAGGAACCCATCGAGCCTGGGAGAATCTGGAAAGAGAAAAAGAGTCATTTTTTTGAGCCCAATACGGCTCTTCATCCAGCATTCACAGTATTTGTTCTTTACCGTATGTTGGTTCTCTTGCGTTTGCTAGTTCAATAATACACCAAAAAATCTCTGGACAACAAAAGGGCAAGTTCTTAACACTAATGCTTTATTAGGCAAAAACATAAAAAGATCCAGAAATGTTGCACACAGAACTGACAATTTATGATGAAAGTGGTTATGGTGAAGTTTAGGAACCCACCTCCACTGGATTTCTAAATAAAAACCAAAAGATCCGTGGATGCTCTAAATCAGGAACAAAAACATAAGTTGCTGAAAAAGCTGAGCAGGTTTGGCAGCATCTGTGAAAATAAAATCAGAGTTAATGTTTTAGGAACAGTGACCCTTCCTCAGAACTTCCCAGATCTGAGGACGTGTCATCGGACCCGAAACGTTAACTCTGTTTTCTTCTTCACAGATGCTGCCAGACCTGCTGAGCTTTTCCAACAACTTAGGATTTTGTTCCACTGGACTTCTGTCTCTTCTAGCTTGGCTACTAAATTCCAAAATGAGGTGCATACTTATCTTCACTAAGTGACCAACAATATTGATTGATTAGCAAGTAGACTTCAACAGAGACATGCTGTGGAGAATGTACCAATTAATGGTTGGCAGTTAACTGCCAGGGAATTCTCAGAACACGCTAAAAGGCACAGAAAAGTGATGCAAATGACTGTGGACAGGAAAGTCACACATAATTTCACCAAATTTTGAGCCCTCCTTCACAATAACAACATTGAGTTTTGATAAAATGCAAGGCTGTTTATTAAGTTACCAACACCAATAATAACAACTTGCATGTACACTGCACTGCTTATTGTGCAACTAAAATGCATTCTGGGAAGATTAGACACCATGCCAAAGAAAGACGCATTTTGAAGAATCATATAACGTTTTGTTAAGAACATGGGTTTCAACCAAGCATCTTAAAGAAGGGAATGGGACAGAAAATCTGACGGGATTTAATACGGACATCCAAACATTTTTAATGGATGAAGGAAGTACACATGAGCCAAGGCTCAGAAGTATTGGAGCTGCTGGGGCAGCTTTTGGAGTTAGTGGGTGTAATTTATAAAGCTGACATAAGTGATAAGAGGAGGAATGGTCTTGAACAGATTTAAATGCAAAGGTGAGAATGTTAAATTTGAGGTAATGGGGAACTGCAGAAGACAAGATAAGTTGATAAGTGATGAGCAAGCAGTATTGGTGTGGTATAGGTTCCAAGTACTTTTCAATTAATCACAGCAGTTTTTAACATTCATGCCACACAAATGATAGGCAATGACTATCTTTAATAAGAGACAACCTAATCACCATCCTTGATGTTCAATGGCAATAGCAAATGACATCCTATGGGTTACCATTGATCAGAAACTGAACTGGCTATCCATATAAGCACAATGGCTGCAAGAGTCAGTCAGTGGCTAGTAATTTCGCAGCAACTAATTCACCTCCTGACTCCCCAAAGCCTTCACCATCAGCAAGGCACAAATCAGGAGTGTGATGGATACCACACTGCATTCCCCACAAACCCCCACCTTATGGATGATTCAAGCTCCAAAAACATTCAGGAAACTTGACACCATCAAGGGAAAAGCAGCTTATTTCATTGGAGCCACATCTACAAATGTCCAGTCCCTCCTCCATCAACATTAAGTAACAGCAGTGTGTGCCACGTACAAGATGCACTGCAGAAATTTGCCAAGGATCCTGAGACAGCACCTTCCAAACCCACAACACTTGGACCTAGTAGGACAAGGACATAACCAGCTGTAAGTTCTTCTCCAACTTACCAAGCTGGTTTGGAAATATTTCACCGTTTGTTCACTATCATTGGGTCAAAATCATCTTAAAAGCATTGGAGGGTACTCCTACAGCACGTGGACTGCAGCAGTTCAAGAAGGATGTTCACCGCCACCTTCACAGTGATAAACAAGGACGGCAATTATGCTGGCCCTGCCAGCAATGCCCATGTTCAAAGATTAAAAAAAACAAATATGATCATTCATTAAAGAAACTTCATAAAAATATTCTTGGCAGTACAAGAAATGCTTGTATCAACAGGTAATAGAAAATGAAAGAAAAAGTAAGTGAATGCAGGAAAATGTTAGAAAAATGCATCATCTACCATATTGTTACATGAAAACAGGTTAATACTTCTAGCCTTGAGTCTGTATGATTATTCAGTATTTTCTAAACATGCGTTAGTCAATGAACAGAGTTTAAAGAAAACAAATTCTTCAAACTAGTCCATATATTTTTTGATAATTTCATGCAATGAAAATTAACATTTAAATATGCTTGTCCTGTTGGATGTGACCACTGTGACATTTGCACAGTAATGTAATGGCTCTGGTGCCGTTTATACATGTTACATTTGGCAAAATATTTTGACTCATTTCCTAATCCACTTGTTACAAAGGGAAGGATTATTAAAAATTGCATTAATTAGATGCACCCTCTTATTTTGCTCCACTGTTCTCATGTTCATTCTGATTCAGTGACTGTTCATATCTATGATCCTGAACATCTTACATGATTTGCCGGAAAAGGCGCTGTTAAGTGAAAATGTAAAGCATGCAAAGGATTTGAGTGCATTGCCAAGACTTTGATTTTGTTCAATTGACCTAATTCATTGGCAATTTCCAATGAAACTGCTCACTTGTTTACAGCTCAATATAATTCTTCCTCACAGTTGTATATGCACTGCAATCTTTCGTTGCTCCAGTTGTGATTTGGGCCAAAGGTATAGTTACCCTTCATTTCTCTCATTATTGAGAAAACTGTTGTGAGGAACTCATTTCAGTTCGTGAAAGATAGCTATATAATCAACCGTGGATTTATAAAAGGCTTCTTAAAGAACTGACATCATCCACCACCCTAACATTTAATATTAGTGTAAAACTGTTAAAAAAAAGGGTTGCTTTAGATATTGAGGATTGTGAAATAAGTTGTTTCTCACAAAACATTATTGTTTGCATTGACAATACCAAAAATGTTAGTTTTAATGTCCAACACTAGAATCTGCTAAAGCAAAAGAAACAATCATAATCCACTTAATCAGCTGTGGGTTGCAAACGGGCAACATTTAAAATAGCACAGGGGAGCCAGCAAATATTAATAAGTTAACTAAAAAATCCTGAAGATTAGGGCAATAGCGAGTGAGGAAAATGCAGTTGCCTTGGTCATGGAATTTAAATTGTTTTTAGGGAGAAGAAATTCACGCTTAGTCGGTCTTAAATTTCCTGAGCAGGAAAAATGCAAGGAGTGGCTAAAAGCTATCAATATCAGTCAGGAACATGTTGCTAAATCATGCAAAAGACCCTTGTGAAGTACACCCCAACGCTCACCAGACTGGTAACTGACACCCTGCAGTCAATCTGGACAGTCAATCTTTGCACAAGGGCAATTACTTAAATTGAGTCAGAGGCGAACTACCTTACATGCCAAATAAACTACAGAGACAGCAAAATACTAGTTGAGGCTGATAACATTAGTTTTGATTGGTGGATCCTATCTTCTGTAATGCTACTCCTGGGAACAAAATAGATTGCAGAATTAGTCAAATTTCGAGCTGTGATCCTACTGAGGCTGAGGATGACAGTGGGAGTCTGGATTGTCCAATGGCCCAGATAATGATTACTGAAGCATAGAGGAAGTTGCACAAAGGGGCCCATTGTAGCGGACCCCAAGGGAAGTGCCCATGAAATTGAAGATTCTATTAGTCAATTCCCCCGCACCTGGATCCCCCCAACATATCCATTTAAATTGGAGAATTTAGCGGGTACCACAGCAGTTAGGTAAATAGTTACTCATAGAACATAGAACATAGAGCACTACAGCGCAGTACAGGCGCTTCAGCCCTCGATGTTGCGCCAACCTGTGAAACCAATCTGAAGCCCATTTAACCTACACGATTCCATAATCATCCCTATGTTTATCCAATGGCCATTTAAATGCCCTTAAAGTTGGCAAATCTACTACTGTTGCCCTTACTACTCTCAGAGTAAAGAACCTACCTCTGACTTCTGTCCTATATCTATTACCCCTCAATTTGAAGCTATGTCCCTTTGTTCTAGCCATCACCATCTGAGGAAAAAGGCTCTCACTGTCCACCCTATCTAATCCTCTGATCATCTTGTATCTCTCTATTAAGTCACTTCTTAACCTTCTTCTCTCTAATGAAAACAGCCTCAAGTCCCTCAGCCTTTCCTCATAAGACCTTCCCTCCATATGAGGCAACCCCATTCTCTCTGAACATCCTGGTAAATCTCCTCTGCACTTTTTCCAATGCTTCCAAATCCTTCCTATAAGGCAACAACCAGAACTGTATGCAATACTCGAAGTGTGGCCGCACCAAAGTTTTGCACACTCAGGAAAAGTTAAACTCCTAAACTGCTCAGTAGGCATTAAACTGAACCCTCAACTTACCATACACCAACACAATTACACCACTCCTGGATCTGACGTACCTATCAGAACCTGAGTTGAAAACCTCCTCTACACCCTAGGCCCAACTCCCCTGCCACATGACAATGGACCCAGCAATCCTATAGAACCAAAGAAACGATACAGCACAGAAGGAGGCCATTTGGCCCACCATGTCCATCCCATCTTCCTGCACACGATGTCCCCACTGCCCCCCCCCCTCCCTCAACCCTACAGCTTACGGCTTGTAGGGTACAGATCCAGGTACTCTTTAAAACAGTCTCTGCCTCCATCACCAGCTTAGACTGTAGCCTCTGTGAAAAAAAAGTTTAGCCTCATGCCCCCTCTTATCCTTCGGCCAATTATCTTGAATCTCTGACTTCTGGTTTTTGAACTCTTGGCCAAGGAAAACAGGTTCTTCCTGTCTACTCTATCTTTACTCCTCACAATCCTGTATACCTCAATCATGTCAACATTTTTCACCACCCAACCTCTCCAATCTCTCTTTGGAGCTTTGACTCTTCAGCCCTGGCAACATGCTAGTAAATCTTCTCTGCATTCTCTCCAGAGCACTTGCTTCCTTCCTGTAACGCTGTGACCGGAACTACTCACAATACTCCAGTTGTGGCCTCATCTGGATTTTTACAATTTCATAATTATATCCTTAATTTTGTATTCTGTATATCTGCCAATGAAGAAGTGCATTCCATATGCCTTCTTTACAACCATCATTACCTGTAATGCTACCTTTAGGTACCTGTGCCTCTTGCACACCACGATCTCTCACTTTGTCTTATTCCTCTCAGTGTATTACCATTTGTTGTGTATTCCCTTTTAGTGCTTTACCTCATACTTAACAAAGTGTATCTCCATCTGTTACTTCCCTGTCAACTCTACCAACTCATCTATGTCATTTTGGAGCTTAACGCTGTCCTCTACACAGCCAATTTTTGTGTCACCTGCAAATTTCCCAATTGTAACACCAGCCACAAACCCCCCAAACCATTTTCAATCCAAATTGTTTATGTATAAAACAAGCAGCAGGTATCACAACACTGAGCCCTCTGGAACCCCACTTAAAACAACATTCCATTCGCAAGGGCAGCCATTGACCTTACCTTTGGTTTCTTGTTACTAAGACAACTTTGAATCCATGTCAGAACATTACCCTGTATGCCATGGGCTTTTACCTTTTCCAGCAGCCCTCCATGTGGGATCCTGTCAAATACCTTACCGAAATCTATGTCGACAACATCCACTGCACTGCCCTCATTAATCCTCCTTGTCACTTCCTCAAAGAATTAAGTCAAATTTGTTAAGCATGACCTTCCTTTCACAAACCCATACCGACTATCGCCGACTAGTCCTTCCCAAGTGACAGTTTATCCAGTCCCTCAGGGTTGATTCTAACAATTTGCCCATCACTGAAGTAGGGCTAACCTCCTCTCTCCAGGGCCTGATGGACATCCCACTGTACTCCAGGGCAAATTTCCCAATTGTAACACCAGCCTCCCCTCTCACCATTTCGATCCAAATTGTTTATGTATAAAACAAGCAGCAGGTATCACAACACTGAGCCCTCTGGAACCCCAGAACCTCTCTCCAGGACCAGACAAATCTCTCTGTCTTTGGGACCCAACACCCCCTTCCACATGAAAGCAGATGTGTCAACCTCCTTCTAGCCCCAAAACCGCTTGACATATTCCTTCTGGTGCCAGGGTCTAATACACACACAACATCCTCAGGAACTTAAACACATGTACCCTCACCCCTTTCCCCTGGAACCCAACTCCTTCCCTTGGAACTCAACTTCCCTTTCCCAATTACCAGATCTGATCCTGCAATAGCCTGCCTCCCTAGCCTGCCCAGTGGATCTGACCCTTTTACACTGCCACCTGACCTGACACTCCCATCCCTGACTATCCCAATCTCTGCCACCCAACCCAATTTACACTGAACATTCCATTAGTTACCTGACCTGGCCCGCTTGTCACCATGTGCCTTAGCACCCCATTTATCTGCCACAACTTGCCACCCGCATGTGACCATACTTGCACGGAAACTTACCTCCTGGCACTCTATCCTTCCAGCACCCAACCACACCATTACATATTTATCCTTTCACAGGTACTGTCAAAGTGGATATCTGCAATGTTGGACAATTATATCAAAGAATATGGCAACTGCTACAGTGAAAAAGGGAGTGTGTTTTGCCTTCTTCTGAATATAGTGATAGAGTTGTACAGCACAGAAACAGACCTTTCTGTCCAACTCGTCCGGCTGACCAGATATTCTTGATTAAGCTAGCCCCAAATGCCAGCATTTTACCTATATCCCTCTCAACCCTTTCTAATTATTTACCAGTCCAGATGCCTTTTAAATGCATATTTAGCACTTAATAGAAAAGACATCGGTTTGGAAGTTTGTAATTTAATGAATTATTAAACTTTGTGTACAATGGGGGGAAGTTTTGAGAAGATTTGCTCAGCACCACAGAGCTGCTATTTGATCATTCTGAGAAGTGATTGTATCTGGGCAGTTCTTGACTGCTTGCACCAGCCTCATCTACCATAGATCCAAGGCAAAAGACCATAAGATCATAAGACATAGGAGTGGAAATTAGGCCAAAGGCCCATCGAGTCTGCTCCAACATTCAATCATAGCTGGTAAGTTTCTCAACTCCATTTTCCCCTTTCTCCCCGTAGCCATTGATCCCCTTAACAATCAAGAAACTATTTATCTCCATCTTAGATATACTCAATGAACTGGCCTCCACAGCCTTCTGTGGCAGTGAATTCTATAGATTCACCACTCTCTGGGTGAAGAAGTCTTTTCTCATCTCTGTTCTAAAAGATCTTCCCTTTACTCTAAGTCTGTACCCTCAGGTCCTAGCCTCTCCTACCAATGGAAACATCATCTCAACATCCACTCTGTCCAGGCCATTCAGTATTCTGCAAGTTTCAATTAGATCCCTCCGATCCTTCTAAACTCCATTGAGTATAGACAGAGTCCTCAAACATTCTCATTTATTAAGCTTTTCATAAACTGTGTCTCATTGCTGGTCACTTACTGACATTGGTTCAGTGTGTGAAAGAACATGATGTGTGATTTCAGGATCTATGAGGAAATGGTTGTTTGCATAATTTTCTTCCCAGTCCTGATCCATATGAGTGTATCAGTGAAGTGGCTGGCGGCAGGAGATTTTTCCTCAGGCAGCAAGCATGAGGTTGAGAAATATTCAACACAGTCATCATCCATGTACTCTATTATAGTTGAAGCCATATGCAGTGGGTTCACCTGCTTTTAGACTGAGCTAAGCCAGAAGTGGTCTGACAGCATCCTTGCGGCTACCTGATTGTAAAGGCATCATAATGAAAATGTAGCATTTCCACAACACAGGTCTCTGGATTGCCATCTAGAAGGAAAGCCCCAGAGAAACATTTTCTCTGCTTTGTCACCTCGGGATGTTTCAAAATGTTGCAGGTATCTTAGGGATTGAGTTTGTCGTCTCCTCAATTGCTCAGTGGGGGAACTTGTGCAAGCACTGACAGCAAGGGTTAATGCAGAGTTACAGAGATAGGATAGGAGGGTAGATCTGGGTGTGAAATGCTCTTTGCAAGGGCAATTTGAACTTGATGGGCCAAATGGCCTGCTTCCATAATGAAGGGATTCCATGATTGTATGAAATGTTGTATTTGTACCAGCCTCTGCCACTTCCTCTGGCAGGCCAGTCCATACATACACCAATGTCTGCATAGAAAGGTTGCCCCTTAGGTCCCTTTTAAATCTTTCACCTGTCACCTTAAACATATGCCCTCTAGTTTTGGCCTCCCCTATCCTGGGAAAAAGACCTCACCCTTTCAATGCCCCTTATCATTTTCTAAACTTCCATAAGGTTACCCCTCAGCCTTCGATGCTCCAGGGAAAATAGTCCCAACCTATTCAGCCTCTCCCTTTAGATTAGACCTCCAACCCTAAAAACGTCCTTGTAAACATTTTTCTGAACCCTTTCACATTTCACAACATCTTTCCTGTAGCAGGGACACCAGAAATGAATGCTGTATCCCAAAAGTAGCCTAACCAATGTCCTGTATGGCTGCAACATGGCCTGTTATATTCAATGCATTGACCAATGAACATAAGCGTCACAAACACTTTCTTCACTATGCTGTCTTCCTTCAACTCCTCATCCCCAAAACATCCTTCATGCATATACCATGTCTAGTCCTGTTAGAATTTCATAAGTTTCTATAAAGTGCCCCCCTCATTCCTCTGAACTCCAGCAAATTTTATCCTAACTTATTCAACCTCTTCTCAAACGCCAGTTCTGCCATCCCAGGAATCAATTTGTTAAGCCTTCACTACTGTAGCATGAACATCCTTCCTTGTATAAGAAGACCAAAACTACACACAATATTCAAGGTGTGGTCTCACTTAGGTCCTGTATAACTGCAACAAGACATCCCTGCTCCTGTGCACAAATCCTCTTGCTATGAAGGCCAACAAACCATTTGTTCTCTTCAGCATTTGCTGCACCTAAATGCTTACCTTCAACAATTTGTGTGCAAAGACACCCAGGTCTCACTGTACATCCTTCTCTCTGAATTTATTGCTGTTCGGATAATAATCTGCCTTCCTGCTCTCATTACTAAAGTGAATAGCTTCTCATTTATCTACATTATACTGCATCTGCCATGCATTTGCCCACTTGCTCAGTTTGTCCAAATCTAACTGTATTCCTTGACCAACAACTCGACCCGTCTCCTTTTACTTGTGTCTGCCTTTCCTAAATAAGTATGTTATTAGTAATAATGGATCTGGATTTCAGTTCCCATCCTTGGTCACGCTGCAGCTATGTCTCTGTGATTGCAGCTATATGATAACTGCACATAACTATTTGTGCTGCTAATTCATCTACTTTATTGCAAATGCTCTACACATTAAGACACAAAACCTTTAGATTTGTCTTTTTTAACCTTGTTAGTCATAATCAGCATACAATTAAAAAAAATTAAAATCCATTTCAATGGGGTGATACCAGGTGGTAAATGAAACCCTTGCTGTTGAGTTAACAAGCAGCGCACATCAATAAATTGCAATTTGTGAGACAATTATAAGGCATGCAGCCTGACGGTTCCATGAAACTGAACTCCTCTAAACACATTGAAAACAGATTGTTGAATAGCTGATGAAAGGTTGTCCCATAATGATGCCCAAAAAAATGAGAAATCTAGCCTGTAGTGAAAAGTACTGACGAGTAAAAGGTTTCACAAAGAAGTGTTTTTTTGCTCTATAATTTGACACAGATAGTATGGTGCTGCATATTTTCTGACCCTTAGAGGACCAACTTGTGTAAACATTTCCTTACTAAATCTGCCAGTTGATATTCCACTTCAAATGTAGTGTTAATAAGTGCAAGCTGTCCGGTGCTGTGGAATGATATTCAGAAGCAAGAGGTTGACACAGATTCAGCAGAATTCTCACAAAGCATAGTGATTTGATTAAATGTGTTAATATTTATTTAACTAAAAACAGGTGGTGGACCATTTATCTAAGTCTGGAAGAAGAAAAGCTTGATAATCTGTTTTGTTGTTTAATGACGTTCTAATTTCTTGCTATTTTCATTAATTTCTTCAGCAATTTTCGTCAATAGCCAAGAAATGTGGGCCCTAGTAACTATTGCATGTTCAAAACAAACTTTGCTCAAAGGCTTTCCTGCCCTGTGAGATAAGTGTTAGGTAGCAAGGTCCATGGTTGGGGGTGGTGGGGGGGAGGAGCTCAGAAAGAATCTGACCAGGGATATGTGCTGAATATCAAGCATGGCAATTTTCTCTCACTAACTGGGTGTGTGGATAAAACAAAGTGCCCTGAAGTATATCCTATCTTTGTGTGGTCTCCAATTTCTGCTTTGCTATGTGTAAGAAGTTTGGGCCAGATGTACATCACTTAGTCCATTTGCTCCACAAGATGAATTTCAACTAGTGAGCCATCCAGAAAGTCACTCCAGTGGTCCAATGCTTTTTCACCTCATAAGAGCAACATCACTGTTAAATACAGAGGAAGAACTTTGTAAAATCTACCAATAAACCTCTGTGCAGTTGAGAAGGAATATGCTCAAAAAAATTAGAAAAATATAAACTGAAGTTTAAAGTTCAGAAAGAAGGTTTGGTAGGGAGGGGGCATCGGGGGAAGGGTCAAGGATCATCAAGCTAAACTGATAATACGGACAACATTGGCCAAATGTTAACCTCTGTGTAAGTCGATGGTTTTGATTCAATTAAAATCTCAAACCCAGCAGGCTGCTTGGGAATCTGAAGTCAGTTTAAGAACTAATTGGGGGAAAAAAAGCAGTCAACAGGAAAAAAGAATCATTAAAACTGATGACAAAGCAATGAGTTTCATCCTCGAGGCTAGTAGCAGGAGCTGGAAAACTGTCAACTAGGCCTGCACAACTCAGGAGAAAGCTCCTGCAAAGATAGCATTGTGTAAAGGGTTGAGGAAATGGATACAGGCTGCAGTCCTGGCACCTAAATTAGGGAAGTGCTTAGAGGTGGCCACAGGAGCTGCTTGGAGTGCAAGGCGGCTGTTTAAAACTCACGTCTCTGCTGTGGGACTGCAGTTATGACAAAAAGAGAAAGGCCTATGCTCCATCCATGCTAGTCTATGGCCCTCACCCACTCGGGAGGCCCCAATACCAGGATATCCCCACAACCCTATGACGCCTCAGGCAAATAATGCCAGGCCACAAGTTACTCACCACCTATGGCCCCTCATGTCTCTGATGTAAGTTTAAGCTCTTCACCCATTTCCTATGACCCTGGGTACTCTCTATGCCTGTATTTAAACCCTACTTATCCACTATTGTTCCTTATGTCCCTGTGCCAAGCTATGGTCGATGCCCTCTCTACACCATGTAGAAACAATGACTATCGTAGTGACAGTATGATGTGTAAGTAAAAGCACAATTATGTCAACAAAGCCTTCAGAACTGAATGCATTGAATCTATCAATGTGGTTGAACAGCTCATCTTCTATGCCACTGCTTTGAAAGCTAAAAAAATGATTGATGTCCGAATCAAAGAACATAGCCATCTATTACACTGCTTCGGCTGAAAAGATGCCTGACCTGTCAATTAATCCAAATATCAAAGCAAAAGGTAAAATTGATACAGTAAAATCCTAATCTCAATACTCCTTAAAATGAAGAGCACTTTATCCATTAGATAAATTAATGTATCTGATGTTTCATTGTGGTCAATTTTCCAAACACTTACCTTTTCCAAACAAACCTTATCATCAATCATTGTACAAAAATAACTTATCATTTTGTGTGATATTACAACATGAATTTTGCCTATAAGCTGTTGAATCGCATCTTCTTCAGAAGTTTTCAGCTTGGCTCTATGAAAAGGGGAGGAGATGGCCTACTGGTATTATTGCTGGGCTATTAATCCAGAGACCTAGGTATCATTTCTGAGACCCCAGGTTCAAATCCCACCATGGCAGATGGTGGAATTTGAATTCAATAAATATCAGGAATTAAGAATTTAATGATGACCCCCATGAATCCATTGTTGATTCGCAGGAAAAACACATCTGGTTCACTAATGTCCTTTAGGGAAGGAAACAGCCATCCTTACCTGGTCTGGCCTAAATGTGACTCCAGACCCACAGCAATGTGGTTGACTCTGAACTGCCCTCTGTGAAATTAGGGATGGGCAATAAACATTGCCTTGCCGGCAATGCCCTCATCTTGTGAATGAGAAAAGAAAGAAAAAAAATTTTCAGGGAACCTGAATTCTCCACACTACCATCAATGTCCAAATTGCTATGTTTAGGCTTGTGAACTATATCCTTATCCTATGTTTAGAAATATTGCACGATGGGAATTAACTGGAATCTCTGAATCAGGTTCAGACTTTTCCCTTCCAATGTTGGGTTGGCCAACATTGGAATGACAAAATTCAGTGCCTGGAAACTACCTAACTATCATTTTGCCCTTATAAACCTGTTGGGTTCAGTAATTAATCTATCCTCCATTACTCATTCTGGCCTTTATGTGACTCTAAATCAACAACAATGTTCCTGACTCCTTTTTGTTCAGAAATGGCCGAAAAAGCCACTCAGATATATCAAAGTGCTCCAAACACTGCATTATAATTATCTACTGTCACGGTACAATAGTTGAAGAAGATGGTTCACCATTAACACCTTAAGGGCAAGTAGGATGGGCAATAAGGGTCTAGGCCCGAAACATCAGCTTTTGTGCAACTGAGATGCTGCTTGGCCTGCTGTGTTCATCCAGCTTCACACTTTGTTATCTTCCATACCTCATGAAGTACTGTTATTTTGAAAGTGCACTTCCAGTGAAAAAGATTGGCTTAAATTCATGAAATATTCTTAAGCTGCAGTGTTCCAGTGAAGCTCAGCACAAGTTGGAAGAACAACATCTCATTTTCTGCTTGGGAACCATGCAGCCCTCCAGACTCAATATTGAGTTCTATCATTTTAGGGCCTGAAGTCTCCCATGTCCCAGTCCCCTACCCCACACACCAGGCCTTGTTATCACATAGCCTGCCATTACACACTACCTATTAAAAAAAACCAAAAGAACTGTGGATGCTGTAAATCAGGAACAAAAACAAAGTTGCTGGAAAAGCTCAACAGGTCTGGCAGCATCTGTGAAGGAGAAAACAGAGTAAATGTTTCGGGTCTCGAGACCCTTCCTCAAAATACACTACCTATTGTTAGTCACTGACAGTCCCCATTAAGAGTTATTCACCCTCCCAGCCAGATCATTATCAACTCCTTTGTCCGTCCAACTGCTCTTCTCTCACTTTGGGTTCTATCCCCACCAATCATTTACTCCTACCCTCTGCCCCCATGCTATCTTCTGTATATAAACCAGCATTTTCCTAGCTACTATCAAGGTCACTGAAATGAAACTTTAACTCTGATTTTTCTTCACAGATGCTGCCAGCCCTGCTGAATTTTTCCAGAAACTTTTGTTTTTTTTATTCCTGAGTTGAAGCAAATTGGGCTTTAGCATTTTCTCTTCCCTGGATAGCTCTTCATCAGCTGCTTGCAGTTGTTGGATTAACTCTCAATGGAGTGCTGTGAAGTATTGTCAGTCTTCCAGGTTGGAATCATTCCAGTCAATCTCTTTGCTTTATTCACTGTGTTATTGGCTACTGCCTAAGTGTCCTGGATCTGTAAACCGTTGTTACCATGTGGTAAGATCAGGTCTGCACTCAAGTGATAATACAGTTCATTCAGGAGGACAGTGAATAGACTGAGACTCCTACAGAATCAGGCCCCATTTCCATCTTGTCCTGACATTGTCTTGGTACAGTTAGATATGTTCAGCCGCTTTATCAGTGTAAAGTTATATTCTTATGAACATGATATTTGGACAAATAATTCTTGGGGCGGCACGGTGGCCCAGTGTTTAGCACTGCAGCCTCACAGCGCCAGGGACCCGGGTTCGATTCCAGCCTCAGGCGACTGTCTGTGCGGAGTTTGCACATTCTCCCCGTGTCTGCGTGGGTTTCCTCCGGGTGCTCCGGTTTCCTCCCACAGTCCAAAGATGTGCAGGCTAGGTGGATCGGCCATGCTAAGTTGCCCGTAGTGTTCAGGGGTGTGTGAGTTATAGGGGGATAGATCTGGGTGGAATGCTTCAAGGGCTGGTGTGGACTTGTTGGGCCCAAGGGCCTGTTTCCACACTGTAGGGAATCTAATCTAAGTTATGGGTAACCCATTACTCTACAATCACTGGTTCTCCCATTCTAACAACAGAAATATACTTACACATACCTTGCTCTTCTCCTGTTGCTGAAAGTTGATATTTCTTTACATTCTTATGAACATGATACTTGGACAAATAATTCTTGGGCATACATATTACACTGTCTGTGTTGTCTGTAAGGAAATGAGAATATTGTATATTATCAAGCTACTATACGCAAGAATTTGCTGAGACCTGTGAGGTTAATATTGAAATCTCCTGGATTCCAGGTGCACTGAGTTTCAGGTTCCAATCTTGGCTCTAATTTGGCCTCCAGCATTTTCTCCCAGAATAATCAAGAGGTTAACCCAAGGTTAGATACAAGATCACTGTTCTATAGAGGGTTCTTATTGTTTAATCAATTAAAAATTGAAGTATTTCCTTCAAGGATTTAGTTTTTACATGTCAGTCATAATAAACTTATTGGAGATGTATTTTACTGATTACATTTTCCAGTTAATCTTTAAACGGAATGAAAAGCATTATTGTCTTTATGACTTTAAAGAGCCAAAGTGGAAATGTATCTCTCTGTGCTATTCCAAATGGAGGATCATGGGCCAGATTTTCTGAGGTGTGGCAATCTCATGCAAGCTGGAGCTTCTTGTTTATGAAAGAAGGGAACTCCACATTTCTCAGAGGAGCTTCTGATCAGGGCACCCTCAGAAATGTGGAACCGCATTTCGTTCTGACAGTTCTCTAATTGCACAGAACTATCGGTGGAAGGCAAACCATTTTCTCATTTCACAGCAGACAGCTGCTGTATTCTGACATTTAAAAATCCTGACAGTCACTTTGACAGCTGCTGTGGAACCATAAATACATAAATCAAGTGTAATGTTAGGGTATGGGGAGAGTAAGGTGCCAGATGGGTAGGGGTGTAACATGCCAGATTAGGACGATGTCAAGTGAGAAGTGGATTAGATGCCAATTGGGTAGGGGTCCAGGATGCAAGACGGCTCGCTAGCTAGGTATTTGATGAAGTTTTCAGAGTAAGTTGGGAAAAAATCCGATCCATTGTGGGGTGGGGAGAGTAGGTGGGTGTCAGATTTGGGGGTAACAGTTCAGCAGTGGGTCATGTGCTGCATGCTGGAGGGGTGGTTCAAACAGGTCCAGTGGTGAGGCTATGTGTAGGATCCGGTACGGCCCAATGGCAGGGTTCTCGAGTTGAGTCAGGTACCCCACCGTGAGGAGGGAATCAGGTCCAGCCCAGTGGAAGGGAGGGTCAGGTCCAGAGGGGGTGATGGGTGGTGAAAGAGATTCTGCTGTGGAGCAGGGTAAAAGTGAGGGGCAGCATGTGTTATGAACAGGCGAGGTGGTATGTTTTAGATGACGACACAGTGACAAAATCTCAGGACATGTTGGCATTCCAATGTGAGTTGAGGCTAGTGAAAATGGGACCCAGTGTGACCAAAGGATTGATTTCCTGTTGACAGTCCAAGCACAGAGAATTATAAACATTTACAGTTAAAAAGGAAATTGTATTTCTATTAATTAAATGTGACATTATTCTAATACAACAATTAGCCAGAAAGTGTTTTGACATTATAGGTCAGCATTATAAAGGCCTGTCAAATCAAAGTCCAATTTTTGCTTGTATTTAACAAATTAACCTGTCAGATATTTCAAACATTCAGGGTCTACAGTTGCAACTGAGTTGAAATGTTACCCTGATTAGGTAGGAATGGCACAAAAATGGGTTCTTTTGTTCCCTCACGGCTTCCAAGAAAAATCCTTTACACGTTTCAACTTGTCAAAAGGAATACTACAAGATATGAGATAATTTTTTAAAAAGTTATATATTTTTATTTTACTATGGAGGTCTGTAGGTCACAAACTATGTTGGTACCTTTCAACGCACAACTTGTTGTATAGAAAGAGTAAACATGGGCTATTGAATTTTAACGTTCATCAACTGATTGTTGTGCCTAAGATTTTTTTTTAAAGAGGCAGCAATATGTATCTGAAATGGTTGTCGTTAGCACAGATTGAGGCAAGCCTTGGGAGACCTACATAGAATAAACCATGCCACCTACATTGAAATTATCATTTTTGTGCAAAGACCAGGCAATTGAGTCAGCAGAAAGAAATTCAGTTGTTGTCCATGCTTTGGACACTCTGATTAGTTTATTTATATAAAATGCTTTACCCCATAAGCACTCTGATCAGCAAGGCAGACAAAAAGACACAGAAATCAATTTGTGGTTTACCTGGATTTTATTAATAAAATATTCAGTTTTAGAAAATACCACGTGAGCACTTTGAAAATTCCCCCAATATTTACTCTCTATCTAGTTGCATCCATTTGAGAAAGGGTACTATCTGCAATGATGCATGTATTTGAACTGGCCCGTTGGAATCCCTTCCATGAACGTGGGTCCCTCAGATCAGGGTTCATCTTCTCCTGGGTCTTCTTGGATTGACACATATTCGTTCACCACGTGTCTCATTGCTAGTCTTCTCTGCATCGTCACTGAGTCACCACTGTGTAATCATTGCATCTTCACCGAGGGGCTAGCTTCCAGGTGTGTATGTGTGTGTATTAAACCTCCCTCATCCTTGTACTTTCAGAATGCTCTGTGGCCTTTGGCCATAGGAGTCATGCACTGGGTTCAAATCATCCAACTGGGTCACTGCTTCACTGTTGCCACGTGAGAGGTGTAAATTGCACATTCTCAGGCAATGTGCCAGAATGTCTAATCGACACTTCTCCAATACATAACCCTTGGGCTGGTTTCCCTTGAATGTTTTTGACCTCTTTGATCTTTGTTCCCACTGTTTTCTGTCACTGATAGTTGCTGGATGCAGTTTCATTTAGCTTGGTCAATTTTCTGTCAGGCCTGATTTCTCTAGCTGTTGCTCAATTTAGCCTGTCCAATTTTGTGACTGTGATCAATTGACCACATGGCACTCCTGTTTCATTCACAAATATATGATGATTTCATATACTGAGAAATGAAAGGCAAACCTGCCAATTAGGCATCTTAGAAAGACAATGGAGCTCAGCTCCTGAATACACACTGAACTATATTTGAACAGGCTGCTTTCGAACAGCAGAGCAGAGATTATGAAAAATGAATTTGAGACAACAAGAGCTGGAATTTCCACATCCTGCCTGTTTCTCTTATAATTTCAAAAAAAATTACACTTGTTGAAAAAGCACCTTGGAAAAGCAATCATTCACCAAGTATTCAAAGATCCCTACAGATTCTGGTACTGTTGCAGATATGAATGAACAATTATTCAACTATGGCCTCAGGTTTTAAACATAAAATCTCAGAAACTACAAGGATGTTTAAACTGTAGAGCCTTACTTCTTTCTGTACTGCTCTTTTCTTTTCAAAAATCATCTTGTTTTTATTTGCTTTATTATTTTTCTCAATCAGAGTAGATAATAAAATTCTTCTTTTTGTTACTCAAGAAAACCTTTGTAATTGGCTCCCTAATTTCATACTGAACTATAGATTAACTGATGTCTGATAGCAGTCTGCTAAAGAGAAATAACATTTATTTGTTGCAACAAACTGAGAGGGGCTTAAAAAGAGGAGAGCTAATTCCGTCTGCCCATCTGATTATAATACATCTAATAGTGCTTATATCTTCCATGAAAAATAATTTAACCTTGAACTGTCTTGCTCTAATGCCACCATTTGACCTTTCCTGATGATATGCCATTGTCATTGAGAGAACAGCATGTAACTGCTTTGATAGCATCATTTCTTTCATCTAGTTTTTATAATCCCACCTCTTGAATTTTAGATGAGATTGTTGATCCGGCGAAACACCACTGCCACTCTCCAACCACCAAGAAGATGCAATTTATTTTCAGGCCTTAAGATTTATTTTGTGCAATAGAAGACCTGTGCTTTTGCTTAGTTGTATAATTTTTGATATTAATATCAGTTGCTAACAAATTAGAAAAGATGCTTGCTTTTCAATTCTTCAAGGATTTTCCAGTTCTCCTTGTACAAAGGGAACTGTGGAGAATGGTTCCAAGATAATAAAATGTGAGGCTGGATGAACACAGCAGGCCAAGCAGCATCTCAGGAGCTCCTGAGATGCTGCTTGGCCTGCTGTGTTCATCCAGCCTCACATTTTATTATCTTGGAATCTCCAGCATCTGCAGTTCCCATTATCTCTGTGGAGAATGGTTGCTTGTGGTTCTTCATGTGTTGCTGGCTTGTTTCCCAGATCAACTCATTGTCTTCACTGTTAGCCTATGAAGCCAGCTTGAGTAGTTCCTCATTTTGACTTGGTCTTCTTTTAGTGCATCTTTATTAAGTCTACTGTCCAAACATTTCATTTCTCCTCCCTTAAAAATCACTGTTCTTCAAAAGACATTCACAACAAACTATCATTCAAATACAAGTGAGAAGCTGATCAGCAGAGTGAAATCTTTATTCAATGCAATATATTAAAGTAATGTTTTGTACCTGTTATTATAGATCAACTTTTTTGTTAGTTTATGAAGAATATTATCCATAATTCTAACCTATCACATTTGAATATCTCATTTAATGAAGCATTTCATGCCAACACGCAACAAGAACTTGACAGCATCCAGGGCTTGGGTTCGTAAACAACTTGGGACATTCACTTTACACAAGTGACAATTCGTGACTATCTCCATACAAGGGGAGTCTAACTGTCTTCCTTTGACATTCACTGACATTATCATCACTGATTTCCCTACCATCAACACCCTGCAGGATAAATTACTTTATTCAATGCATTGTCACATTCAGTGAATGCCTCGAGTCAGTTTGGACACTGTTTTGTACAAAAACATTCTACCAAAAAGCTTGTTAATATACTTCTTGACAAGTCCCTTTATGATGAGAGGTTGTTTCCTGTAGTATTTGACTACTTCATTTTGGTTTGTTTTGATGATTCATTCATCCTCATTGTGCTCTTGTGAATCTTGTTACAAGGTATATATGGAGGATCATTCTAGTATCCTGAGTATTTTATATCCACTTGGTACAATCTGAAACATTGCACTGTATTTCTGACAAAAGACAGATCACCAACCTAACTGTACATCTTACATTTCTCTCTCCATAGATGCTATCTGGCCTTTCGAGTTTTCAGTTTTAATTTTAAATAAATAAAATCTAAAAAAAGTTCTACATGTTATTCATAGAATATATTAAAATAAATTTCTGTTTGCTGTTTAAAATGACTAGTGAGGCTCTGGAATTCATAGAATCCCTACAGTGTGGAAATAAGCATTTCGGCCCAACAAGTTCACACTGATGCATCCCCCTATAGCCCACCTATGCTCCACATCCCTGAACACCATGGGCAACTTAGGAAGGCCAATCCACCTAGCTTGCACATCTTTGGACTGTGGGAGGAAACCGGAGCTCCCACAGGAAACCCACCCAGACAGGGAGAGAATGTGCAAACTCCACACTGACAGTTGCCCAAGGGTGGAATTGAACCCAGATCCCCAGTGCTGTGAGGCTGTAGTGCTAACCACTGAGCCACCGTGCTGCCCTTAAGAGTGGTCTACTTGACAATCAAATAGTTTTTCTAAAATTATTTGAAGGATATATTGCTTCATGTGCTCTCCTAGCTAGGTCAGTATTGACTGCCCACCCCTAATTGCCTTGGTGGTGATGAGCTGCCCCCCTGAGCCACTGCTGTCCATTTGGTGTTAAGTACATGTATAATGTTGTTCGAGAGTGAGTTCCAGGATTTTGATCCAGCAATAGATATATTTCAAGTCAGGATGCTGAGTGGCTTGGAGAGGAATTTGCAGGTCGTGGTGTTCCCATTTATCTGCTGCACTTGTCCTTCTACATGGTATTGGACATGTTTTGGAAGATGCTGTCTGAGGACCTGAATCTGGTGAATTTCTGCAGTGTATCTTGTAGATGGTACACACTGCTATTACTTTGCATCAGTGATGGAGGACGTGAATGCTTGTAGATGTGGTGCCAATCAAGCAGGCTGCTTTGTCCTGCATAGCGACAAGCTTCTTGCCAAATGTTGGAGCTGCACCCATCCAGGCACGTGGGGACTATCACATGCCTGGCTTGTGGCTTGTAAATGATGGACAGGCTTTGGGGAGTCAGACAGTGAGTTAGTTGCTACATGTTTTTTTTCCCCCTAATCATTCACAAGACTTGGGTGTTGCTGTCTAGGCCAGCATTTATTGCCCATTCTTAAGGATCTGGAGTCACATGTAGGCGAGACCAGAATGGCTTAAATGAACCAGATGAGTTTTTACAACAATTGACAACAGTTGTATGGGTTTCTTACTTCCAGATTTTCACTGAATTGAAATTTTATCATCTGCCTTGGCAGGATTTGAACCCAGGTCTCCAGAGCTTTACCTGGGTCTCTGGATTATTAGGCTAGTGATAATACTACCAGGCCATCACCCATAAGGTGGAACCAGTAGATGTGGTTTATTAGGACTTCCAGAAGGCTCTCAATAAAGTCCCATATGAGAAATTAGCATGTAAAATTAAAGTGCATAGTATTGGGTATAGTCTGCTGACATGAGTAGAAAACTAGTTGGCAGATGGGAAACAATAAACAGGTCTTTTTCAGAGTGGTAGGATGTGACGATTGAAGTACCATAAGGACCAGTGCTCGGACCCCAGCTATTCACTATATATTAATTATTTAGACCGAAGAACTAATTGAGATGTCTCCAACTTTGCAGACAACTCAAAGCTGGTTGGGAGAGTGAGCTGTGAGAAGGATGCGTGAATTGGAAAAGCTAGGGTAAATGCATTGGAGTTGAAATATGGTGTGGATAAATATGAGACATCCACTTTGATCATGAAAATAGGAAGGCAGATTATTATTTGAAGGCAAATAGATTGGAAACAGAGGGGTGCAATAAGAACTGGGTGTCCTTGTACACCAGTCACTGAAAGTAAGAATGCAGATGCAGCAGGCAGTAATGAAAGTAAATAGTATGTTGATTTTCGTAACAAGTGGATCTAGCACAGAAGCAGGGATGTCTTGCTGCGAATACACAGGATATTGGTGAGGGCACACCTGGAGTATTGTGTGCAGTTTGGTCTCTATCTCTTTGGTCGCTTTGGACAGATAGCATGGTGTCTACTTTTGCTGTCAGTGTTCTGGAAAAAATGCAACATTGTAAACATGTCACAATGTGCAGATATGAGTTATAAAACTGCAGCCATCTCTTTGCACAGTCTTTTTAGTTTAAATCAGTGCCTTCCTTTTTTAAAGTCTACAGTCCACTTTAAAATGTAATACCAGATGTGGTCTTTACAGTATGTTGCTAGTGACACACACAGAATGGAGAGTATTAATGTGAAGACAGGACTTTTGTCTCCTCAAGGAATTTACAGTTGTTACTCCTTTCAATGCTGACATGATGAGATTTATCTGTGGCAGATCAGACGGTGAGGATGAAGTCAAGGATGCCTTTCCCTCTTGATGGTTCTCTCACCATTTGCCACGGACCCAGTCTAGAAGCTATGTCTTCCTGCTAGAATAGGCAGGAAGACAGTGTGCTCTGCCACTCAATTACCTAGTGTAACATTCAGTTGTTCTGCCTTTGAATCTATAAGGCTATTTACTATTGCTGCTCCCCGTGATTTATCACTTAAGTCTGGATGTGGATTCAGAGAAAAGTAAACAATCTGTTCCAGTTTTTATTATTAGCACAGTCCAGCAAAACATTATGTCAGTCTTGTCCGAAACCAAAGGCATACCCAAACTACTTTACAATGTTGTTTCCATGGAGATAAGAAAGCGGAGGACGGTCAGCAACTATCAGCTGAGCTCACTTGAGCTGTACAACACAGTTTGATGCTCAACAAAAACAAATAAACATTCATGGAATCTCAGATTGATTTTCCAAGGCATATAGTGATAGTAGCTGGAGGAACATCTGCACACAACATCATCAAATTTGTATGTTTCCAACATCGTCCTAAATAAAAGAGGTGGCACTGTTCCCATATCACAAATTCAGTGAATACTGAAAGAACTGTGGATGCTGTAAATCACGAACAAGAACAGAAGTTGTTGTAAAAACTCAGCAGGTCTGGCAGCATCTGTGAAGAAAACAATCTAGAGTTAACCTTTCGAGTCCGGTGACCCGCGTCACCAGAGCTGTGTGTTCTGCGGCAGGATCGCCGGACCCAAAATGTTAACTCTGATTTTTTCCATCACAGATGCTACTGGACCTGCTGAGCTTTTCCAGCAACTCCTGTTTTTGTTCATTCATAAGTGCTCAGATATCATGGAAACTCTTCAAAAGCAACTGCGCAGAGATAATTATTGTGAATGGATGATTACACAGCAAGCAGCATTTGGCCTGAAAAGGCCAAGGTAGAATCCCTGCCAGTTCTTGCACATTTCAACCTGCACATGGAAACATATGTCCCAACAGACTCTACAGGAAATTTAACTGGAGCTGTCCTCTCACAGTACATTGTTGCCAGCAAACAATCAATTGCTTATGTACCACACCCTTTGATGGAAACTGCAAATACTTTACTGGAGAGTATAAATCACTTGGCTGCATCTATGCTTGTGGACATTGGCACGTTGGCTTACCTGGGTGATTGAGCATAGAAGGAACCTGCAAGGAAATATGACAGGGACAAAGACGATACAATCAGAACACAGGGCCCGAGGCCGATGAGAGGGTGCAGAGAGCCACTGTTGTTGCCACAGCTCCAGAACACAGGGTGTGAATATATAACCAATTGGTGACATCACAGCAGAGGCATCAGTTACCTACTTCGTAAGGATCCGAGTGAGTGTCTGTTTGAAAAGAGCAAGACCAACTGGGCCCAATTGATGAGTAATTTTATTTTCTGCTTGTGCAGTTCCAGCTTGAAGTAAATAGTCTGAAAGTAGACTGAAGGCATGGAAGGATAAGTTGCCTGCATGGAATTCCCATGTGGGAAGTCAAGGATGTTTCATATGGCTGAGATGATCACATGAATGGGAAATGGTTCCATTGCATAAAGTTAAGCTCTGAGTATTGAAATACGAGTGGCAGCTGGAGACACTGTGGTGCATCTGTAAAGCTTAGAACAATGTGGATAGCAAACTTTACTATGTGGCCACACTGCCGGATGAGAGCAGGCAGGTGGAGAGGGAATAGGCATAGCAAGCCTAGAATGACGAGGCAGGTAGTGCCCTGAGTCACTCACTAACAGGTTTTCAATTTTACTACTGGTGAGGGCAATGATTCTTCAGAGGAATGTAGTGACAGCCAAGCCCAGGGCATTGCAAATAGCTGAGCTGTTTAAGCAGTGGATAAGAAGGAAAGCAATAGTAAAGAGTGATTCGATTGTTAAGGAAATATACAGACATTTCTGTGGATACAGGTGAGAATCCCAGATGGTATGCTCCCTCCCTGGTGGCAGGGTCAGGCTGTCATAGTGAGGCAGCAGGACATTATTTTAGGAAAGCATGAAGAAACACAGGTGGTGATCCTCATTGGCACTGGTAACCTAAGTATAAAGAGGGATGAGGCCTGCAAATTCAAATTACGAATTGGAAAAGTCGGACTTCTAAGGTAGTAGTCTTCAGATTGTACCAAGTAACACATGCTGCATAGTGAGTTTAGGAATACAGAGATTGAGGGAATGAACACACGGTGGGAGGAAGGACTATTTTATTACTGGGGCATGGGACTGATTGTGGGGCAGCTGAGACCTGTATAAGGAGGACAGGTTGCACCCTAGCAGGACTGGGACTACCATCTCCATGGGGGGATTTGACAATCCTGCAGGGGACAGTGTAAACCAGCTTGTCAGGGTAGGGTGGCAACTGAAGAGGAATGTTACTGAAATAAAAACAAAGCTGATTAAGGGAAGTAGAAAATTTAAGTGGAAGTTGAATACAGCAGAAACAAATCCCAGAATAAACCAGGATCAAATGATCAAACATTGTCAATATGGCAGAATTGTGAGTAAACTAGTAGAATACACATGGCATTCACTACAAGATAGACAAATTGAGAGAGCTGGTAGAGGGAAAAGCTATGGTTTAATTGCCATTGCGGAGACCTAGCTGCAGTACAATCAAAACTAGGAACTGAAGATTAAATATTTTAAACAATGACATTTAGGAGGTTTAGCTAAAAAGAAAAAGGTGGGGTGGTGCTGATAAAAAAAGGAAGAATCAGTGTACTAGTTACAAATGATCTCTGATTGGCACAGCAGGATGTAAAAACTTTTATAAAAGCAAAATACTGTGGATACTAGAAATCTGAAAAAAAAATAGAATAAGTTGGAGAAACTGAACAAGTCTGGCAGAGTCTGTGGAGACATAAATAGAGTTAATGTTTGAGTTTGATATAACTTCCTCAGAAAGTTTTTGTATTCTCCATTTTATTTTTACCTCCCAGCGAGTTGTGACAAGGAGAGTGATGAGAAATATGTGGCATGTTTTGACTGGGCCAAATCTGGATGGGTCAGGCTTTGGTTTTTTTTTAAATTTCTGGCTTCAAATATTTGCTCCTCTTGTTTCTGTTTCTCTTTCTAAAGCATTCTGTTTGATTCAGACTGTGCTACTTCAAATTCCAACACCATGTAGACTTTTAATGTTGGCGCTTAAGAAAAATTAACACGTTAGAGTTTTAAAATATGGAGCCAGTGTCCCAGACAAAATAAATGTAACATTTAGTGTAATATTTATAAAACAAGTGGTACCCTAGGTGTTGATTGCAGAGTTATAACTACAGTTATATTTGCCTAGATCTATTTACAATCATCACCATGATTAAAATGTAAAAGCATACACAAAGGAAGAAGCGCTTTCTTATAATAAACCAAATTGGAAATTGTATTTTATTGACCATACACAATGCTTAGATCACTATCCCTTTAACAGTTATACTTATAATCGGGTGTGCGTGCAAGTTTGTGCATGAGAGACATTAGGTCAATGTATATTTGTTGGCTGAACTAAGCACTGTGCATTTGTCAACATGTCAGACTTAATATTCAGGCAAACTGTGCAGCTCAATAAATTCAACATGGCAGAAAAAAAACAAAAGTTTAATTACATTGAACAATTCTTCACTGCAATCCATTGGTCAAAATGTAAGAAAACATAATTTTCATTCCTCCCCAGTAAAGCTTCCTGGAAAGATTATAACGACTGATGTTTCCTTTTCACTGATGTCACATTGTAAATCAGCACATGCCTTCTATTTTTCATTCTTCACATTAATCTCTGTCATACTTTTAACCAATAAGATAATGTGTTGATATCAGCTAGTCAGAACACTTCATTGCGCCAAACTGTTGCTGCAAGAGTCGGCTTTTCCATTTCCCAAAGGAAGTAAGAAAATAAATATGACTTTTAACGTTATGTGAATCAAATGAAAATAAAAGTACAAAAGCTGTTCTTGTCAGTAAAAGTGAATATAACATAGCTTGACATCTTGAAGCTGGGCAGGCCATCTGTGGAATCATCAAGAAGAGAATGGGAAGTAGATAGAGTGAGACAAATTACAGCAACTACTACATCTTTCTGGCTTCTTCAAAAGCATGAAAGAAAATCTTAGAATAAAGCTTGTCCAATCAGCTAGGATTTCTTTTCTTTGTGTGTTGTGTGTGTGTCAGATGAGAAAATTATGAAAGAAACTTCAAAGGGTAGGGAAATTAATTGTAAAAAAAAATGGAGTTCAATGGAATACTCTAGGTTAATTCTGTTTTATCTGTAAAAAAAGCTAATTTTTACAGAATTTTCAAGCAATATTGAAACTGTGGGGTAAAAAGGCCACCGCTACCAAATATTTGTTTGCACTAAAGATCACCATTTTGCTGACACTTGGATTTTTTTTGCCAATATTCACGAAAGATGAATGTCAGGGATAATGGGTGATGTCCTGTTTCTGGAAGACCACCTGTAAAAGTACTAAGGACAGTTGGGAAATTTCCAAAATGATAAGTAACTGGAGAACAAGACAAGTAGCAACTCATGTGAATTTCTCAGCTTCTGATTTAGTCCAGGCCCCACTGAAGCCAACAACTTCTTGCCACTGTAACCTGTTTAGCAAAGTTATGACGGCAGTTTGAGGAACTCCCATGGATGTCCTACCAGCAGGGTCAGCTTGCTTTGTTGTCTTTTTTATATCTCAAACCATTGTCAATATTACATACCGGCTTATGTGTGCTTAGGAACTTTTCTTACAATGCTTTGGGCTGCCCACTGTGTGCTTCAGCTCTAGCTTCTTACTCTTTCTACAGTATGTTGACATTTCTCTGAGTTCATACCCAGGTTTGATTAATCAAGCACAGTGAACATCAATAGTAAACAGACTCATATATTCAAACACAGAACAATCCAACACAACATGCAATTCATTCAGCAGTTCAGACATTCAGGCTCTGATTCTGAAGTTGGAGACCGAGATCTCATTCCTAACTCAGAGCTTTAGCAGACTTTTCATTGTTCTACTGAGAGTCCTTTATTACTCACTGACTTTCAGATAAAATGTTAAACTAACTCTCCATCTGCTTGCTCATGTGGATTTAAAATTTCCATGCCAATTTTAAAGGTAAAGCAAGCATTTTTCTATCTTTCTAAGAGGACGTGCAAACTTTACTTCATGATGCCAAACCGGAGTAATCAGCATTATTTTTACTGTTTATGGAACATTGTTTTGTGTAAATTGCAGAAAGCAGGAAAAAAACAATAACTGAAATTCGAAGACCATTTATTTTCCAGAGACATGAAGTGGAATTTATGATGTGATTCTTTCTTTCAAATGCAACAATTGCTGATGGAACTGTTTGTCTCATCCAAGAAAACAGATACCAGATGCAGAAAAGAGACACATAACCACCAAAAATATGCTGAGGTAAAATATATCCAAATAAACAAATACACAAATAGACAATTATTGTAGCATTCTATTGAATGAATTGCTGCATTCAAGTAGTCTGATAGTGTCCAATACTGAATATCCAAATCTTGACCAAATTTGAAAACTCTAAGTTTGAAAAAAAAAACACATTTGTACTATTTATGACATTAGACAAGAAAGAGAGTGTCTCACGTGATTTTATGGATTAAAAAGTGCCATTGATCATATTAGTGAAGGAAAATTAAATACGTTCATGCACCATTCCTATCTGCTGTTGTCAAAATATTAAGTTACGTGTTTGAAAGTATGAAGTAGTGATCAGCTCAATGTCACAGGGTGCATTGAAGTTCCTTTCATTAATACCGCCAGTAGTCATTCCTGGTTTAAGTATAAACATTTTCATCTAGGGGACAGATATTAGTGAAGCTTGAGTCAGGCAAAATAAGTGTTACTGTTAATTTTTCATCCCTGCCCAAGTTTCTATTGAAAGATACTCCCAGCATTTACAGAACGAGAAATATACTTTTCACTTGTGTAGTATGGGAATTCTAATGGTTAAAAAATAGGATCTCGTCAAGATACTGCTGAAATTTAAGAACTTCAAAAAGACAATTCCTTGGCTACAGAGTTAAAACTGTCACAAATCCTGTCTTCTTTGATTACTGCTTAATTACAGATTAATCATAATCATAAAAATCAACATAGTTGTAAACATTAAGACACCTGAACATGATACTATGAATGTATCAGAATATGAACGAAAATCAGACAGAAAACAGGCAATGACCCTGGTGTAATTTTGTATTCTAGAACCGTGACATGTTTGCTGAAAATTTGTGATATATAGGAACATTCTCCGTGCAGAAATAACAGCTGTCAAACACCATTTTAATGTTTCAATAAATCATCCCAGAATGTAAGGAGAGGTGCTATGGGAATGGAATGCTCTTTTGTTGAAAGCACACATTCCAGCTATAGCCTTTCTGGTTGAGAGGGCTACAGAAGTCTGAAACAGTTGGTTACCAGGATCATGAAGATTTATAATCTTTAGTAATGATGCCTGAGCTACACAAGGCAGAAGCTCAAAGTTCTTTGTGTTTCTGAAATACAAGCTTTCATAAGAATGGTGTATAACAAATAAACATGTCCAATGGGGACCACAGGCACCTCACTGACATGGCACTGTATCGGCACTAGTTTAATTTGCTCGCCTCCTGCAGTCATGGTATTGATTTTCTGATGTGGCATAGTTTTGTGGGCACCAGATGCCCTCTAGAGCCTTACCATTTCTCAATCTGTTCCTTGGTAATGAATATTGATGGGGTATTTGTTCAGGGCAAGGATTACTGGAGACGCCTCACAGCTGAGCCCAGTCTTGCCCTCTCACGCTTACTGCCAACTTTCTGTTCAATAACCCAAAGAGCTGAGACTAATTGTACCAATCTGTCACCTTGGCCAATCAGCTCAACACAAACATGAAACACTCCTAACTTATACAAGCCAGCTATTTCCTGTATAATCTGGCTGAGCCACCAGAGAAATCTGACACAATGGATTCTGATGTTAGTAAATGTATGGTGATTCAAAAGAATTTGTCGAATGTCTCAAAAGCTTCATTTATAATCCTTTCCATGTCCATCTGAAGCAGCCTTAGCCCCCACCCATCCACATGAAATAAAATGCTGGGTACACTTTGTAAAGCATCACTCCATTACAGTTAGGTCAAACCTGATATGCTTTCATCTTTCAGCCTCCCAAAGCATTTTTGGGGAATCCAGGCTTGAATTGTTCCCTCCCCCCATCCCCCTCTCTGATGAAGGGTCTAGGCCCGAAACGTCAGCTTTTGTGCTCCTGAGATGCTGCTTGGCCTGCTGTGTTCATCCAGCCTCACATTTTATTATCTTGAATTGTTCACTGTCAGAAGCCCGTTCACTAAGGGGGTTGGGGGGCTGCAAATGTCAACAGAAAAAGGAGGTAGTAGCTTGTGCAAAACAAAACCAATCAATGACGACGAGACTTGAGACAGTTTTAACTCTGTAGCTGAGGAATTGTCTTTTTACGAGGTTCTAATTTTCAGAGTATGTTGAAGAGATCCAACTTTTTGACCATTGAGGGTCGCTTTCCCATCCACGGGCCGGTTAAGGCTCTTATTTGGGCAATTAGTGATTAGTTAAGGGTCTCCTCCATGGATCCCATACCTGACTGCCTGCAGTACCAGCAGTGGTCATCACTCTGAGGGACACTGCTAGGAGTAAAGATTGACCAGGCCTCCAGCTGAAGGTGACGGAAACCCCAACACCAAACAGTTTTTTGAATTAAAAACATCGAGTAGCATCAGAGCAATTGGAAACAACTTTCTCTACCATTGCTGAGGCAACTGCCACAGATATTAAAGTCAGCTATTAGTTGTGACTGAAATGATTTATGAGCCAGACTCAATGATGTAAAATCAGAAAGTTCTGTTCTGCAGTTTGGTAGTATCTGTGGAGAGTGATAACATTTCATGTCAAATATGACTTTTCTTCAGCATTGAGAAGGGTTTGACATTTTTGTTTTTGTGCTGAAGACAGAAGGGCAAGAGGAGTAAGTGGAGCAGTTTGAAAGGATACTCTGTGCCAAAGTCAAATGGATTGCTAATGGCGTTTAGGAAAGGAAGAGACATTAAAAAGATGTAAATGAAGGTGTGAAAAGGAGAAAAGGAGAAAGTGTGTGTTTATGTATGTCTGTATGTATGTGTTAGGATGTAAGAAAAATGGAGGATACAGAGATCAGAATCTGAAGTTATTGAATTACATATTGAGCCCTAGAGACTGCAAGGCAGCTGAACAAAAATGAGGTGTGGTTCCTTCAGCCTGTGTTGAGCTTCATCAGAACACTGTAACAGGCTGGGAACATAAGTGATCGCATTAGGGTAGGGCGCTTCATTGAAATGCCAGTGACATCCTCATCCTATGAATGAATAAATAATTTTTTTTATATGTAGGGCAACTGGAAGATCGGGGTCATTCCCATGGACAAAGCAGAGGTATTCAATAACATAGTCACTCGTCTGCATCTGATCTTGCCAATGGAAGGGAGATTGTATTGTGAACCGTGAATACAGTAGGCTAGATTGAAAGAAGTACAAGTGAAATGCTGCTGCACGTGAGAGGTGTTTTTGAGGCCTGGAACAGTGGAGAGTGAAGAGGTGAAGGGGCAGGTGTTATATGTTGGGAAATTGCATGGGAAGTTACAACAGGGGAATGAGGGAAGGTTAAGGGTAGTGGAAGAGTGAACCAGAATGTCACAGCGGTAACAGACCCTGTGGAGTGCTGACAGGCAAGGCCAGGGGAAGATGTGTTTGGAGTATCCTTTGAATATTGTTGGGGTGGAAGGTGAAGACAAAGGGAACCTTATTGTTGTGTAGAGAAGAAAGGGTTGAGTGGACGGCAGAAGTGTGAGAGATGGGTTAGACATTGTTGAGGCCCCTGACAAACACAATGCCGGGTGGTGGTGTTGTCCTCAGATGATGGAAAAGGAGGTCATTTTGGGGCACCCTAGTGGAGAGTGGCATCAACGGAGAGAGAGAGATACTGAAAGAATGGATTGGAAATAATGGAATGGATTGATGGAAATCTCCTTTCCTTGAACTTAGTGAATCAATTAGCTTTGTGCAAGGAGTTGTTAGGTTGCATAGACTGCAAATTACATTTAAATTCCTCCAGTTCTGTTGCATTAAAAATGCAGATTTTATAGCAGTTCCTACAAAGTTGCAGCAATGGAGCAGGAGTATCTCTCAAGAAATCATATGCAGTTAATTTTGCTGATCCTAACTGAAAGTTCAGCAAATTCATTAAATTCTGTTATCACTATTTTCCATGAGTGCAATTTGAACTTATTACCTCTGGGTTTTTCGTCCATTATCATAAGTCAGTACACTACCATGCCCTGAAACAGGCAATGCTTCAATTTATTGGTATTAAGGTCAAAAACTGATGAAGGAATCTGTTTGTACAGAAAACACATCCGCGTTTGAAGTAAAATAGTGCAGATAAATTAATCTAGATGCACAAGTAATTTGTAGCAATGTGATATCTGAAGCCTTTGAAGGTCTCTGAGTTTTTTTTAAAAGAGGCCTGTTTTCTTTCAGTGAGCAGGATCTGTTGTGGATTTAACTGTTTTAAAAGTTGCATCACATTTCGCTATAAATATTTACAGCATGAGTTACTAGAAATGGTTTATTTTGTATGCTACAGCTTTAGACACATTCAAAGATATAGTCTTATCTGATAAGCTTGGACAGTAACCTGGCTGAACAACAATAACTAGTTTGAGAAACCAAATCAGGCCAAAGTAAGTTTTAATTGCACTCTCAGGAGGAGGTAAGATACCATCCATGTGTCTTTTTAGAGACAGACTGCCCCTTTAGAACTTACATTGCCTGTGCTAGGCATCCTTCATTCTTCCCCTTTGTCAGTCCTCAGCACAAAGGCAGCTTTGGCCCACAGTGTCACAGTCTCTACCACAGTGTGGGCAAACTCCCAACTTCACTCCAGTCAGAAAAGGGATTGAACCAAAAAATACTAAAGAGCTGTGGGTGCTGGAAATATGAAATAAAAACAGAAATTTCTGGGAAAACTCAGCAGGTCTGACACTACCTGTGAAGAGAAAGCAGCGTTAACATTTCAGGCCGAATGACCCTTCTTCAGTGACCCTGAAGGGTCTTCAGTCTCTCTGAAGAAGAGTCACTGCAGTCAAAAAGTTGTCTGTTTTCACTCCGCAGATTCTGCCAGACCTGCTGGGGTTCTTCAGCAATTTCTGTTTATGTGTCAGAGATTGAACTCTACATTGTTGGGAACCAAGTCTGATTTACTCCAGCCTACCAGCCAAAAAAGCAGCCTGAGGCGTTGTGGTAACATGTATTGTATACAAATGTTGTAGCCCAGAGGTAGTGATAGTAGAGGCTCCAGTTTCTTTCCATGACAATGCAAACCAGGAACCTCTCCCATTCCTACCACTCATATATTCTGGAATGCTGGACAAGGTGATTCTCAGCCTGTCTGTTTGCATTATGAATGTGTCTTCCTTCACCATCAAATTTTGGAGTATTACATTGTGCCTGAAGTTTTAGTCTCAGAGGCAGGGACCCTATCATTGTGGCTCAAAGCCTTCATGCCAAACATCAGTTAAGTATTACTGAACTTTAGCGTTGAACTGTCTTGATCATGTTTTTGTCTTCTCACAAACTCTCTGGCATTTGGTTAACGAAGCTGAAATAATGACCTTTAAGCAGTTATCAGTTATCCGTATTTATTATGGTAAAACTGTAAAACAATACGAATATCCTCAAGATAAATGTTATTGATTGAGGTATTTTGTGGATTGCTTTTCATGATTTTTGAAATGGCAAAGAAATGACTGTCTTTATTATGTCATTTCCTCTAGTTATGACATTACAATAATTCAGCAGGTTTGAAGAAAACAGATTTATGGATTCACATTTGATGCTAATCCACTCTTTAAATATTTACATAATTTCTTGAGCCTATTGGCAAACATTCATAGATCAAATCACATGAAATGGATTTATGTTGGAATTCTGGATAACTTTATTTTTGTTACTAGGACTAGAAAGAATGTTAAAAATTGAAACATAAATATAAGCAGGATGAAACTGGACAGCGCTGACCGACAAAGGTGGACCAGACAGAGGGAATGATCCCAGGATCCGATGGATATGCCCAGGATCTATTCAACTATATATCTCAGACTTCAAGTCATTAAGAACAGGCGAGCTAGATACGGCTGCTGCACGTTCCCAGACAGCTTGCTGAAGATGCTGATGTCAATCAGATACATCCTGAAAGCAGGGAGCTGATCGGAAGTGAAGGATCAAAAGCAATGCATTTACAATAACGCTAAAGCAACCATATTCTTACCAGGCCACAGGGCTGCTCTCTCTCAATAGATAGAGACAACTGGTGGGGGTTTAACCTGGCAGTCACCATTCCTTAGGTGGGGAGTGAGGTTGAAGAGACCCCTCCATAGTAACCTCAGCTAGTTCATGACTTGAACCTGTGCTATTGACATTGTTCTGCATTGCAAACCAGCAGTCTAGTCAATCAAGCTAACTGACTGCCATGCATTTATGTAGCATAATGAATAGTCAGGCAGGAAGTGAGCGAGTGGGACATTGCATTCAGGAACCAGGGGAGATTAAGGGATAAGCCAGACCTGGGAGAAGAGTTGGTGAATAGATAAAAGCCAGGCCAGAACCACTGTGGAAACAAGATGTACATGATTGAGGTAACAAAGTGTGGAGATGGATGAACACAGCAGGCCAAGCAGCATCTTAGGAGCAGGAAAGCTGACGTTTTAGGCCTAGACCCTTTGTACATGATTAAGGTTTCACATTCAAATAAATGTTTGAACTTACATCTTTGATTATAACTTGTAAGGTTTGCCAGTTAGGCCAACGCAGCTAATACCTGCCTGAATGCACCAGGCACATGCTGACTAAGTTTAAAGTGGCCAGATTTCGAGAACTGAATCCTAGAACAAACATTAGGCACTATGTTTGTATATTTAAAATGCCAAATGAATATTTCTGATACAGATATGGATGGGGATTAAATGTTTGTTTTTAAGGAATTTTCTTGAAATTCTCTCAAGGATTGTTTTGTTTTTAAATTAGGGGGCTGCCTTTTGGCTTTCAGAGGCCAGTTTCACATTCTCAGTCGCATATTTATTAGGAAATTCACATAATAAGAATACCTTCTTTGTTTGAGTTGACATAGGGTGTATTTGGACTCACACAAAAGCAGAATTAAAAGACTTCATCATTATCCTCAATAAGCCATACTGTTCTATGAATTATTTAAAATGACATAACTTAAAAGGCACAGGTTAGCACCAAGTGCTTTGAAGAAAATACCTGACACACATACATATACACAATAAGATACCACCTGAACACACTTTCCAAAAAATGTGTTGCATTTTGTCTCAAACATAGTTAGTGCAATTTACAGAATGTCAAACGTGATCATTCACAAATGCATATGTGATGAAATAAAACTATTCAGTATTTATGATTGATTATACGGTGATATATACCATATATTCATTATAAAAGCAATAGCTAGCACAACATCTTCCCCATATTATGGCTCCTGAACCTTTGTGGCTTTAATCTGGAGACTCTACATTTGTTTTGCGTTGAATTAATTACTTCAATGACTCCAAGTTCTCCTGTTATCCAGTCAGCTGACAATTGTATTATTAAAAGTTTTAAAACTGTTTCCCCTCTTTGCAGCCCCAGAGAGCCTTTGCGGATCCTTTCTCACGTTTTAACTCCTTGTATCCTTTTCAGCACCCCTCCCCTCCATTTATAGCAATTTTCTCCCTTTACAGTCCTTCACTAACTTTTTAGCCCCTTTACAACTGCTCTCCTCACTTCGCAACTCCTCACTCCACTTTTCACTTTCTTCCCCTCCATTGCAAACCAGTTATTTTTATTACAGCCACTCCACCTCATTGCAGCTTGCGTATCCCCCAGATTCTCAGCATGCAGCTCCCCAGCATTTCCTCAGCCTAGTAGCCTCCCCAACAATAGTCCTGGTTTTGGCCTCATCAGTCTAGCTGCTTATATCACTCACCTTTGTCACCTCTAGCCTACTTTCTTGAGCCTCGATGGCCTTACTCACAGTCTTCACTCACCTTCTCTATGCTGCAGTAACTCCTGTGTAAACCATCATCAGTAAATTTCCAAGCCTTATTTTGAGTTGACATACAAATTTCTAGATCATACAGATCATATAGAGCTAGATGAACACAGCAGGCCAAGCAGCAGCTTAGGAGCAGGAAAGCTGATGTTTCGGGCCTAGACCTATCACTGATACAGGTTTCTGTTAAACCTTCATGCAGGTTTTTTGACCTAAAAGTGAAGTGCTTTGCTTGTGCCCCATGATACAGTATGGTAATCTAGACAGAGATTTCCATTTCAGAATAAATGCAACAACCTTTTTTATTGTTGTGAAGGAAAGAGCTTTTGATTTGCTTTGATTTGATTTATTTCTTGTCACATGTATTTTATTACAAAATACAGTGAAAAGTGTTGTATAGTATTGCTGCTTTCCAGTGCCATCTTAAAACACAGAAAAATAAACTAAAAAGTAGAATATAGTGGCAGTAAAATGAAATAAAGAAAAAGTGTTACATTTTACAGCCCTTCTTGTTGAGAGCTCTGTCATCGGCCATGGGTTTGGTGACCAGGCACGGGTACCTTTCCCTGCACTGCCATCCACATTATTTTCAACATTGTTATTCGTGAATAATAGCTTGCATTTCAATTGAATTCATAGTGTGAAATATTAGTGAGTAGAATCAGAGACTTGGAGAGGAAATATAGCATGAGCCTTGCCTTGACTGTGTGACATGCTAATGAGATACAGAAGCCATGGCAAGAAGTGATGCAAGATCACACAATTTTGCTCTTCCATGCAGCCCAAAGGTAAGATGAAACTACAAGAAATTGTTTCTTTAATAATTATACTGTTTCCTATATCTCAACTGACTGTCTGAATGCTCTTTAGCAGTACAACAAGATCAAGAATAAAATAGAGTGATGTTCTTCTGTTTGATGTAAGCGTACCAATCGAACGTCAAGCATATGTAAGGCAATAAGCTAGGTAATTAATTTGAAAATGTGACATGCATGAAGAGTTAATTTGCAGGCTATAAATGCCACACTGTCGTGGCATTGACTATCACAGTGTGGAGATGTGCAGTCATGAAAGCAGTTCATCCTGTCTCAGTGGGAATGATTGACAACATTTTAAAAATATCTTTACATTGTTGCTCAACATCCCATTTTTTAATAAATTAGAGAGTTACAGTTTGAAAATCAAGCCATTTTCATAGCAGCAAGGCAAATAACCTTATCTTTAATGAAACCATTATACAATGCAGGTCTCTAAAATGTATCACTGGTGTGTTTATCTGTCTAGGCTTATCAATGATGATCTTTGCTGGAGGCTGCTGTATGTTTTCAGATGTTTTGTTTGTTTTGCATCTTAGGCCGTGTTCTGTTCACACCAGGATTTATTCAGTGTCTCTGTAATATTAATTTTGATTTGGCATCTCATTTGTCTTTATGTCAGGCCATTTTTCGCCATTAATTCATATGATCTTAGTTCTGGGAAAATGACAATGATTTCTATTGGATCTCACATGACATTAGATGGATGTTGAATTCAAATCTTTTTGTTCAACAATCAGGTTGGGTAGTTTGTTACTTACACTGAAGGAGTAAAAGAGTAAAGCTGGTTTGACTAATCTTGTGTACTTCAAAATGGTGGTCCTGTACAACCATTAGGTTTATTTCTAAGAATACTGTTTTATCACTGCTTGTTCTCTTTGTGTGCATGCCACGCAAGGGTCTGTTTCACTCACTGTTGTTTCTTGATCAATGCATCTTGTAGTTCAAGCAGTGTTATTGCAAGTACTGTCTATGAGATGCATTGCAGAAATTCACTAAAGATCCTCAGCCAGCACTTTCCACACCCACAACCACTTCCATCTAGAAGGACAAAGGCAGCAGACATAAGGGAACACCACCACATTCAGGCTCTCCTCCAAGCCATGCACCATCCTAATTTGGAAATATATCACCATTCCTTCAGTATCACTTGGTCAAAGTCCTGTCATTCTCTCCCTAATGGCATTGTGGGTCAACCTTTAGCTGATGGATGACAGCAGTTCAAGAAGTCAGCTCACTGACATTAGGGCAACTAGGGATGGGCAATAAAAGCTTGGCTAGCCAGCCACGCCCACCTTCCACATCCCAGAAATGAATAAAACAAAATGAGTGATGACCGAGGAAAGTCCTGTCTGGTAGGATCTCAGGATTGAGCATGATCTTCTTCTAATCTGGAGTTGTTGGGTCCTGAGGTGAGCAAATAGTCCAGTGCTGGAACTGCACACCCCGCCACAGTTTGAGAAGCTGGTGTTTACTGAAGCAGGTGGGCGAGAGGTTTGGGTTTTCATTTGTTTCTTCTACTGCTTGCACTCTCCACTGTGCCTTCCCCCCACTTGAAATCATTAGCACCGTAGCAGATACTTCTTCCCCAGTTTGTGCAGTCTTAGATAGGAGTTTCCCATGAGTTGGTGCCAATGGTGATATTTTTCAGGAAGGGTGTGAGGATGTTCATGAATATTTTCCTAAAGTTCTTGCGGCTAGGGAGCATTGTTCGCTGTTTTCTGCAATTCCATGTTTGTCCTGCAGTATGAGATTTGCAAGTTTAAATGGATATACATTTTCAGTTCAAACAGTGTTTTATATTCTTAGCTGATGAACTGTATTGAAGAGTTAGTTGGTCTTCTTCCAGTATGGTGCACTTTGTGGTCTATCATACTTGCCCTTGCCTTTAAGATACCATGAATAGTGACCTGATTCCGATGTCTGTGCACTGGTGTGCCTGTGGTGCCTGCAGTGTCCACAACACAATACCTGGGTTGAGCATGGAGATATTGTCATAACTCTTGGGTGTTTAAGGCCCCAGACATGGAATCTCTGAACCATTGTACACGGTGAATTGGTAGTAATTGGTTGAACAATCACTTGTGTTAGACGTGGGCACATAGATTTGAGTGGGCACCTTGAAATAGAAGGATTGTCTTCTGATGCCACATGCCTTGTAAATATTACGAAAAGCTGGCCAATTTCTGAATGCATATATGAAGCCACACTGCTCACATTGCTTACTAAATTTGCTTGTGACTATCACATCAATAGTGAATGAATTACACATAGCTCATAGGCTCTGTCTATCTCTAGTGCTTTGCAGTATTGCTTCCATGCTGTAACATTTGGTCCAATCTAAGAAGTCTTTTGAAATGCTTCCATTGCTGTAGATAATATCATAAATTTGATCTGTGGAGAGAAATCAGAGTTAATGTTTCTGGTCCATTGTCAGTCACTAATGGTCCCCATTAGCAGCTATTCATACTCCAAGGCTGATCCTTATCCACTCCTTTGTCTGCCCAACTGCTTGTCTGTTTGTTTTAGCTCTATCTGCACGTATTGTTTATTCTTCCAGCACCACTACTAACCCACTCCACCCACTACCTTCTTCTGCATAAATACCAACCTTTTCTTTAGCTGCCTTCAGTTTTATATAAGGGCCACTGGATTTGAAACATTAACTTTTATTTCTCTCCACAGATGCTGCCTGACCTGCTGAGTTTTCCAACAAATTCAGTTTTCATTTCTGATTTCCAGCGCCTGCAGTTCCTCTAGCTTTTTTTTAAATATTCTATCAGCTGGCTGTACTGCTCTGAAATCACAACACAACCCAATACTCTGCACATACGTTTGAATTAATCAATGATCTCTATCAGTTCAGAAATGTGTATTTGGAAATTAAGACTTCACTCATAACTAATCTGTGGTGTTGATCATATTTTGTATGGAATTTCGAAGAGAGATTTGATAGAAGTGTTTCAGAGCATGAGCGATCTGGACAAAGAATATAGGATGAAACTGTTGTCACCGGCAGAAGGGTTGAGAACTAGGGGACACAGCTTGAAGGTAGTTTGCACACAAAGCAATGGTGAAAAAAGAAAAAAAAATGCAGTGAGATTAGGATCTAGATTGTTTTGCCTACGGATCTGAAGGTAGATTCAATTATGGTCTTCAATGAATTTTCTGAAGAGAAGAATTTTGTAGGATTACAGAAATAAAGGTGGGGTGTCAGACTTGGTGTGTTCTTACTGAGTGTAGAACTAGTGTACATATGACAGACCAAATGGTCTTCTTTTGTGCCATTAGTTACCTATAATTCCACAGCAGTTAAAATCTGACATTACGCAGATCACAATATAATTTAATTTCTTTGAATACAACATGTGGCACTTTGAATGATATACTACCATTACAATTACATGTTATATTACAATATGTATTTAATTTCAAATATTGACCAAATATTCTGGTTTATGGATAGTTGGAAACTGGATGTACCACAAATAACACACCTCTGGCCTCCTCAGAAGTCTCAGCCTACCATCTCTGCAGCAGTTGCCAGGATGTTGAAACTTTCAGCTCCCTGGGATCCTGCATGCATACCTTTGAGTCTGAGTGAAAGTTGGAGACTTGGAAGAGATCCAACTTACTTACCTGGATAGTTGCCCAGGAATTTTCAGATAGATTAAAACCATGTCTAAGGCTGAGTAATGATACAACTGACCACAGATTGCCTTCAATTCCCAGCCCCCAAGAACGCTCACAGCTTCCATGAGCTAACCTAATTCTCTGACAAGCTCTGACCACTTGACTCTCCATCACTCATTTTTACAGCTCTCATTCTAGTCGATATAACCATTAATAGGGAAATCACCACTCTCCTCTCATAGTTGAGAGTGACAGTTGAACTTTGCCTTTTATATAACAGTGCTCCTTCATATGTCACCCCTTCTTCAATAATCTATTCTCTAACTATTATGTTGTCTGCACTACCACCTATGACTTACAGAAGGGCACTGATATTTCCCTTGCTATGTTTTATTGCTGTTCCATCCTCAGAAATCTGTGAAACCAGTTCAGCTACTTTCAGAGATAGTGGGAACTGCTGATGCTGGAGAATCTGAGATAAACCAGGTATAGAGCTCGATGATCAAAACAGGCCAAGCAGTATCAGAGGAGCAGGACCTGGGTTTCGGGTCTGGACCCTACTTCATTTTCTGAAAAAGAGTCCAGACCCGAAACATCAGCTTTCCTGCTTCTCTGATGCTGCTTGGCCTGCTGTGTTCATCCAGCTCTACACCTTGTTATCTCAGTGACTTTCAAGCTTGATTCAGGCCTTCCGTATGTTCAAACACTGATAAGGGTAATGCTTTCTCCATTGCTTATTTTCACTTATCATAGATCATAGACCATGGAATCTTTACAGTGTGGAAACAGGCCCTTTGACCCAACAAATCCACACTGACCCTCACCGCATCTCACCAATACCATCCTCCTAGCCCTCACATCCCTGAACGCTATGGGCAATTTAGCATGGCCAATCCACCCAACCTGCACATCTTTGGACTGTGGGAGGAAACCAGAGCACCTGGAGGAAGCCCACGCAGGCACAGGGAGAATGGGCAAACACCACATAAACAGTCGCTGAGGGGTGGAATGGAACCTGGGTCCCTGGTGCTGTGGGGCAGCAGTGCTAATCACTGAGCCACCATGCTCCACTACTTTTCTTTCTGATTGCTAGCCAATTCTTTAAGTTTTTTTTTGCAGTTTATCGCAGTGCCCTTGTACTCATTTTACTTGATTCTTCTACAGTTACTGTGATTTTTGTGCTGCCTTCACTATATGAAATTTTCACTCTGTGTTTTTGTTTCTGCTGTTTTATCCCTGGTTTTACTGCTGTTTCTACTGTTTCCACCATCATTGTCATCACTATATGCCCTAGTTTAGCTTCTGGTCTTGATTAGGATCAATAACAATGGAAGGTTAGGCTGATGGTAAATTTTATTTTTTAATTGAAAGTTATCTTCTAACTATATTCAAGAAAACTCGTAGCACAAGGTTTCACATACAACCATTTCTAAATAGAGTCTGTTCTGTGACCTCATATCACTGATGATGTTTTAGCTATCCCATTTACGTATTAAATATTAACCATTCATATAATTATATCAATGAGGCAAAACCACAAAAGCAGGTTTGTTCTTTCCATTGATGGGCCTGCCTTGTCAACACATGCTTCATGTGAAGATTGGGGTCAGTTAGAGCCAAAGAGTCATACAGTACAGAAACAGACCCTTCTGTCCAACAAGTCTATGGCAACCGTAATCCCAAGCTAAACTAGGCCCACCTGCATTCATTTGGCCTATTTCCCTCCAAACCTCTGCTATTTGTGTACTTATCTAAATGTCTTTTAAATGTTGTAACTGGACTCACATCCACCACCTTCTCTGGCAGGTCATTCCACACACTAACCACTTTCTATGTAACAAAAGTCGCCCCTCGTATCATTTTTAAATCTTTTTCCTCTCAGCTTAAAAATATGCCCCTAATCATGAATTTCTACCTCCCTAGGGAAAAGATAACTGCCATTCATCTTATCTATACCTCTCACAATCTTAAAAGACTCTATAAGATCAATCCTCAACCACTTACACTCCAGTGGAAAAACATCCTATTCTATCCAGCCTCTCCAAATTACTCAAACCTTCCATTCTTGGCAACACCCTGGCAAATCTTTCCTGAATCCTTTCCAGCTTGACAATATCCTTCTTTTGTAATAGGGTGATCAGAGTAGTATGCAGTATTCCAGAAGAGGCCTCAGCAACATTCTGTATAACCTCAACATGACTTCCCAACTCCTGAACTCAGTGGTCTGAGCAATGAAGACAAATGTGCCAAAAGCCTTCTTAACCATCCTGTCTACCTGTGATGCAACTTTCAAAGAAATATGTACCTGAATACCTAGGTCTCTCTGTTCTATAACACAACCCAAGGCCCTACTTTTAATTGTATAAGTCTTACTCCGGTTTATTTTACCAAAATGCAATATCATGCTTTTATCCAAATTAAGCTCCATCCGTGCTGTTACTTCTTTCACTAAATTATTTCAGTCTCAAAGCTTCCACTACCTATCATGGGATCATAGCAACATGAAAGGGTTACTAAGTCTGTTGAGCCACTTTCACCACTCAGTTAGATCCTGTCTCATCTGCGAACCAATCTCTTTGCTTTTGCCCCATAAGCCTTAATACTTTAGATGACAATTTCAAGTTTAAATCTTAAGATCTAGCATCAATTCTGATTTCTGGAGGAGAAATCTGAACTTATGCCACCCTTTCTGTGTCGAAATGCTTCCCAACTTCATCCGTGAAATGTTTGGCTCTAATTTTTAGGTTGTGACCCCTCATATTAGACTTCTCAGCTCTCAGATTTCCCGGGAAATTGTGACTTCTAATCCACTTTATCAGATCTCCTTAATATCTTGTAAAACATCAATCAAATTGCCCTTTAACCTTTGAGATACCAGGGTTACAAACATAAGTTGTGTTGTATCTCCGTGTAAATTATCCCTTGGATTTCAGGTATCATTCTGGTAACAGTACAGCATGTTCCCTGCAAGGCCAATGTACTCTTCCTTAGGTATGTCCACAAGTGTTCACAATACTTCAGCTGTGCTGTGAACGGGGTTCTGTGTAGCTGAAGCATGACATTGACTCTCTTGTATTCTAGTCTTGTGGGTACAAAGATCAGCAATTTGTTACCCTTCTATTTTCTTGGTTTTTCATTTAAATGATCTTTACACTTGGATTGCCAAGCCTCCCTGAAAACCCATTGTTTCCAGCTTTCTACCATTCAGAAAATAGCCTGTCCTATGCTTCCTAGGCCCAAAGTAAATAGTCTCAAATTTGAATGCATTGAAAGTTGTTTGCTCCTGAACCATTTAATATTTCTTTGTAACTTTGTGCATTCTTCTACACAGTCTGAAATGCCACCTGTCTTTGTTGCATCAGCAAGTTTGAAGATATATGGTTTGCTATTCACTTATCAAAGTCATTAATAAATATTATGAATAGTTGAGGTTTCAACATAGTTCTTTGTGAGACACCACTAGTCAAAGAAAATTAGAACAGTCCTGATTTAATTCTTGTTGCTTTATGCTTTGTTAGCTTATCCCGGCTCCCCCGGCTCCCATTCCAGCCCCTCCTCCTCCCTTCCATTCCACCTACTGACCCTCCCTTCCAGCTACCAGGTAGATTCATCCTTCCCAGCATCTGCAGTTCCCATTATCACTGTACATGCCACCGGTGTCTACCTATCACCACCATTCTGCTACGCACCTCCCATCTCTACAACTGCAGGTCCTCCTATCCTCACATCCAGTCCTGAAGGGTAATACCTGAAATGTTGATTTCTCCTTTCCTCCCAATGCTGCCTGGCTCACTGTGTTCTTCCATCCTCTTGTTTGTCTACCTAGGAATAATTGGCCGCGTGTCCCCAGGCTCAGGACGAAAACCATCAGTTAACATTGCTGCACTTTATTGTTAGGCAGTAAAACTTGAAACAGCAAAAATGTGAAACTAAATGATAGACTAAAGACTCTAAATTGTCTATTGCTCGGGTGCAGACAATCATGATTTGGAAATGACATGGAAGGACTGTCAGTGCTGACAGAACTTAAAATTGGAAGTGAATGCCAAGGTTTCTCCTGAGCACTTGGCACCTCATCTGCACAATTTACATGAAGAGTCCCTGTGATGTAAGTTGAAGTTCCATCATTCATTTTTAATTTATTTTTCCTACCCATCTCCTCAACTTAACGTTTTTAAAAAAAGTTTCGGTAAGGTGAAAAGAAGTTGTAATGTCAGCATCCATCTTTGGCACAAAATGGACATTTGGTCTGAAACATCAAGGCAGGAGCTGGGAAGTGTCTGATCTCCTCTGCTTTTATTATTACATTTGTGGAACGAATAAGTAAGAGGTTTATTCTAGCAGGAATTTGAGCAACTATATTCAACTTTTAATTTGGGCTTGGAAGGAAGGCAATAGATTAAATCTCTTGAAGTGTAATGTGAACCATCACATGTCCTGAATTTATCTAGGGGCACCACATTTGCTGTAATGAAGTTCATTTGTACTGAAGTTATGGGTTTATTTCTGGTTTGATTCTTTTCCTGATGTTGTGGTGATGGGTATCAGATTTCTCAAGGTCTGCACATAGTTTTGAGCATTTAGACTTTCTGTTCTCTTCAGTACAGGGGAGACGCTGTGCCCTTATACATTGCCAGTCTGCTTTCAAACTGAACCTGTTGGCTGCCTCAGCTATGGAGGACAGGGTATTCTTGTCACAATTAAAGAGCAGCATCTGCAGTTCCCATTATCACTGACAGCATCTGCAGTTCCCATTATCACTGATACATTTTTAACCTCACTGCGAAGCCTCTTCCAGGGATGCCTAACCTGAAGAAGTTACCCTCCTCTCTCCGGACCAACCTCAGGGAATCTCTCTCCCACTGCAACTCTCTTGTAATCTCTTCAGACCTGTCCGTCTTCTCCAGACTGACCTATCTGCTCCCTACCACCCCAACTATATTCTCCTCTCCACCTATCTTCTTTTCTCTCCATCTTCAGTCCGCCTCCCCATCTCTCCCTATTTATTCCAGAACCCTCACCCCATCCCCCTCTCTGATGAATGGTCTAGGCCTGAAACGTCAGCTTTTGTGCTCCTGAGATGCTGCTTGGCCTGCTGTGTTCATCCAGCCTCACACTTTGTTATCTAGGTTACAAATATAACCCTATTATATCAGCAGGGAAGGAGCAAACAGTGGTTTGACAGGGCAGGGTCAAAGTGGAAGGGAAATCATGTTCAAGATTCTTCAGGATATTACTCACTGGGTCAATAAGGGGAACCAATGGATAACTTGTATTTTCATAGAAACTCAGAAAATAGGTGCTTGAGTAGGCTATTCGGCTCTTTCAACTCGCAGCACCATTCAATATGGCCACGGCTGATCACGCAATTTCAATACCTCTCTCCATACCCCTTGATCCCATTAGCCACGAGGGTCGCTCCCTCCCTGTTGAATGTATCTAATGAACTGACCCCAACAGCTGCCTGTGGGAGATTCTGAGTGAAGAAATTCTTCCTCATCTTGGTCCTGAATGGCTTACCCTTTATTCTTAGGCTGTGACCCCTAGTTCTGAGCTTTCCCAACATCAGGAACATTATTCCCACATCTAGCCTGTCCAGCCACTTCAGGATTATAAATATTTCCATGAGATCCTCCCCCATTCTTCTAAATTCCGGTGAATACAAGCCCAGTTGATCCAATCTTTGCTCATATCAATCCTGCCATCACAGGAATCAGACTGGTGAACCTTCACTGGACTCCCTCTATAGCAAAAACATCCTACCTCAGGCTAGGAGACCAAAACTGTGCACTATGCTCAAAATATAGCCTCACCAAGGCCATGGTAACCACAGCAAGACAACCTTACTCCAAACTCAAATCCTCTTGCTATGATGGAGACCACGCCATTAGCTTTCCTCACAGCCTGCTGCGCCTACATGCCAACCTTCAGTGAAGGTTCCACCATGAAACCCAGGTCTCATTGCACCTCACCTTTTCCTAAACTGCCACCATTCAGATGATAATCTGCCTTCCTGTTTTTGGCACAAAAGTTGTTAGCCTTACATTTATCTGCATTACATTTGCCAAGTCTTCTTCCAATCAGCCAGCCTGTCCAAGTCACCCTGCAGCCTATTAGCATCCTCTCCACAGCACACACTGCCACCCAGCTTAGTGTCATCTGCACAGAAGCTTCAGTAGCTCCTAAAATGTTCCAGAGATTCATAAATAAAATTAGAGCACATGGGATAAAGGATAATACTTTGCACAGATTGAGGTGATATAGAGAGGAGGAATAAATGGGTCATTCTCAGGTTGAAAGGCTTTGACCAAAAGATCACTTCTTAGTCTTCAGCTGTTCACAGCCTCAATACTTTGGGTATGAAGATTAAATATATTTCCAACTTTGCAAATGACACAAAGTAGGTGAAAATATGAGTTGTGGGGAGGATGTAAAAAGGTTTCAAGGGAATTTGGACAGGCTGAATGAATGGAAAAAGATGTGATAAATGGTGTATAATGTTGGTAACTGTGAGAGTACCCACTTAGGTAGGAAGAAAAGAGGTGAAAGGGATATCTTAAATGTTGAGAGATTAGACAGCTTTAGTATCCAAAGGGAGCTGTGTCTTCTTGTTCTTAAGTCACTGAAAATTAACATTAAAGTACAGCAAGCAATAAGGAAAGCAACAGCATGTTCAGCATTTTGTTTTGAGGAAAGATCACTGGACTCAAAATGTTAATTCTGTTTTCACGTTATCGTTGGAGCCAGACCTGCTAAGTTTCTTAAAAAGTTTCTGTTTGTGATTCAGATCTCCAGCATGTCGCGTTCTTTAGTTTTATTTAGTATGTTGATCTTTATCAAAGGGGATCAGCACTGGTGGAAAAATGTTTGCTTCAATCATATAGAACCTCATCTGGTGTATTCTGTGCAATTTTGGACACTTTACCTAAGGAAAAATATACTTTCTATCGAGGCATTACACTAAAATTTTACCATATTAATTCCTCTGTGGCAAGATTGATAATAGAGGGCATGCATTTTCTGGAATTTAGAAGATTGAGAGTTGATCTGATTGAAACTTACAAAGCTCTCTAAGATATTCAATTGGGATATGGAAAAGACGTTTGCTTGGTTTTGGGTGGTGGAGGGCCCTAGAATCAGGGGCTCAGAATAAGGGCTGAGATGAGGAGAAATTTTTTTATTTAGAGGTTGTAGTGAAACTTTTGAATTCTCTACCATAGACAGCGATGGAAACATAATTGAATATGTCCAAGTCAGCCACAATTCTAGATACCAATGTGATCAATGGATATGGGATAACATGGGAATAGCATGGGGTAGAAAGTAAGCCATAAAAAAATGAAAGAACTGCGAATGCTGTAAATCAGGAACAAAAACAGAAGTTTCTGGAAAAGCTCAGCAGGTCTGGCAGCATCTGTAAAGGAAAAAGCAGAGTTCATGTTTCGGGCTTGGTGACTCTACCTCAGAACTGATGGTGGCTGGAAAAACGTCAGTTTGTATGCAGAAAATGGGGAGGTGGGTGGGGTAGGGAGTAAACAATAGAATAATGTGTGAAGAGAGAGAAAGACAGTTGGACAGACAAATGAGTTGCTAACGATCAGGCTGGGAGGATGAATAGTTGTTAATGGGGACTGTTGGCGACTAACAATAGGTAGTGTGTAATAGCAGGCTGTGTGATAACAAGGTCTGATGTGTGGAGTAGGGGGCCTGGGACATGGGAGAGTTTAACCCCTGAAATGATTGAACTTGATATTGACTCCGGAGGCCTGCAGAGCTCCCAGGTAGAAAATAAGGTGTTATTTCTCCAGCTTGCATTGGGATTTGCTGGAACACTGCTGCAAGCCAAAAACAGAGATGTTGGCCAGGGAGCAGGGTGGTGTGTTAAAGTGGCAGGCAACAGGTAGTTCAGGGTCTTTTTTGTGAGCAGAACGTAGATGTCCCGCGAAGCAGTCACTTTAGAGCAGCACGGTGGCTCAATGGTTAGCACTGCAGCCCCACAGCGCCAGGGACCCGGGTTCAATTCCAGCCTTGGGTGACTGTCTGTGCAGAGTTTGCACATTCTCCCCGTGTCTGCGTGGGTTTCCTCTGGGTGCTCCGCTTTCCTCCCACAGTCCAAAGATGTGCAGGCTAGGTGGATTGGCCAAGCTAAATTGCCCATAGAGTTCAGGGGTGTGTGGGTTATGGGGGGATGGGTCTGGGTGGGATGCTCCAAGGGGTGGTGTGGACTTGTTGGGCTGAAGGGCCCGTTTCCAAAACTTAGGGAATCTAATCTAAGTTTACACTTGGTTTCCCCAGTGCAGAGGAGACCACATTGTGAGCAGTGAGTGCAGTAGACTAGATTCTGGGAAGTGCAGGTGAAGTGTTGTTTCACCTGGAAGGTATATTTGGAGACTGGGGAGGGAGGAGGTAAATGGGCAGGTGTTGCGCCTTCGCCAGTTACAGGGGTTCGTGCCATAAGGCTGTGGGGGGTAATAGGGGTGAAGGAAGTGTGGACCAGGGTGTCTCAGAGGGAATGGTCCGTGCAGAAGGCGGACAAGGGGGGAGGAGGGGAATATCTGCCTGACGGTGGCATCTTGCTTAAGGTGGCACAAATGGCATCTGATGTGTGTAGAAAATAAGACCATAAGACCATAAGATATAGGAGTGGAAGTAGGGCCATTCGGCCCATCAAGTCCACTCCGCCATTTAAATCATGGCTGATGGGCATTTCAACACCATTACATTATGATAACTACTAGAACAACTCACCCACGTAGCAGGTATGAGCCCCAAGAACCGCTCCTAAGCCATCCCAACAAGGCCTCCCCAAGCCATGGCCTACAAAGATGGAGTGGGACCAAGAGACTAATGATCTACGATCATGGGAACTGCAGGTGCTGGAGAATCCAAGATAACAAAGTGTGAAGCTGGATGAACACAGCAGGCCAAGCAGCATCTTAGGAGCACAAAAGCTGACGTTTCGGGCCTCGACCCTTCAGCCCAATGGTATCAATGTGGACTTCACAAGCTTCAAAATCTCCCCTTTCCCCACTGCATCCCAAAACCAGCCCAGCTCGTCTCCTCCCCCCACTGCATCCCTAAACAAGCCCAGCTTGTCTCCGCCTCCCTAACCTGTTCTTCCTCTCATCTATCCCTTCCTCCCTCCTCAAGCTACACCTCCATTTCCTACCTACTGACCTCATCCCGCCTCCTTGACCTGTCTGTCTTCCCTGGACTGACCTATCCCCTCCCTACCTCCCCACCTGTACTCTCCTCTCCACCTATCTTCTTTTCTCTCCATCTTCGGTCCGCCTCCCACTCTCTCCCTATTTATTTGAGAACCCTCTCCCCATCCCCCTCTCTGATGAAGGGTCTAGGCCTGAAACGTCAGCTTTTGTGCTCCTGAGATGCTGATTGGCCTGCTGTGTTCATCCAGCTTCACACTTTGTTATCTTAGACTAATGATCTACTCCTGTTTTAGTCTTCCTGGGTTCTTGTAAGTCGCCGCTTGCAAAACAGAAAGGGAGGATTGTGGAGAAAGGGGAAAATATTCTGCGAAGATTTAAAGAAGGAGCAGAGAAAATAGTTGCTCGGGCCTACTGTTTTGGAATTATCTTCATTATGATGTAAAAATATCATGGGATGACCATGAGTCAGCAATCCAGGTTTATTTTACCAGTTTCCAATGTTATGAAAGGTGATTGGGTGTTGAATTTGGAAGCTTATTCATCATTTTGAAAAAAAAACACAGATAAGAAACAGTCAACTGCTATGTTCATAGCTCACTCCATTTTCTCTATTTGGATGGGAAATGGGTTCAGAGCAATTTACGCCAGCCAAGAAAAGGCAGCATAAAAACCTGCCACCAGGACCATGACTGCATGTTGTAGCAGACCCTGTTGGTGAAGGGGCAGTGTCTGGATGTTGTCACACTTTAATGTAGTCACTGTTTTACAATTGCTACAACACAAAGGAGAGAATAGGAGATAAGGGCACCTTTCAGTTGGCGGCTGTGACTAATTTTCTGTTCATGCTACGATTCTCTGCTGCCTGATATCCTGGCCCTGATTGGGTGCTTTGGGAAAATGGCAAGAAAGTAGACATGAGAAATGTTGGGTTAGCGATGATCCTTTTGACTCACAGTGTAGGCTTGAGGGGCCAAACAATCTAATGTAGTCTTATGATGAAACATCAGTGATCTGAAATGTTAACTCTGTTCCTTTTATTAATGTTGCATAAATTGTTGGGTTTTACAAGCATTTCATGATTTGTTTCAAATCTCTTGAATTGTTTTATTTTGATTCTTATCAGTGAATTGTGAGTTACTCACAACTGTTAATTTCTTTCAGCTGCTGCTGAACCATAGTGTTGTTCTTTTTTGGTGTAGTTAAATAATTCTGAAGATAACACAGATATAGATAATTGGTTTTATATTTGAGGCATCAGTTATCAATGACAAGCACCTAAAGGTAACTTCTACTAGGGTGAAAATGTCATTCTGAAGATCTGAAATAAGAGTCGAAGATATGGGGTTGGAACCTTAGACTACAACACTTCAAACAAATCTATCTGTTCATTGATTTTTTTTTGTGTTCGCCGTGAAGATAGTTTTTGGTAACTCTACTGAGTTTCAAGATTTCTAAGTGGCAGATTTATTAGTGATTAGCTCAGCCAAGCTGCTTGCCAAAATGCTCCATTGCTCGTCAATGTTTCCTTTTTTGGTCACACGTGTATTTTTTTTCGAGGTTTTCAAACAATCTTGTACATATTTAAGTACATTTGAGCTAGACAGCATGTTAATTCATGTTTCTCTCTAGTATTTCTCTCCCAAGGCGCGTTATCCAGAAAAAAGTGTAACCTTTCGTTGAATTAATATAGCTAGAAACCGATGAACTTTCACTTCTAAATTACAAGGGTGTTGTACATGGTTTGTTTTGCTTTTGGTAACTTCATAATGCCATTAGAAAGCTATTTCAGGATTTTAGCCCTGAAGGAACACTGATATATTTCTAATTCAAGGTGATGAGTAACTTTGAGGAGAACTTGCAGTTGGTGGTGTATCTGCCCACCCTTAATCTTCTAGATGGTCATGATTGTGGGTTTGGAAGCTGCTGTCTTAGGATCTTTGGTGAATTTTTGCATTGCATTCTCTAGATGGTACATACTTCTTGAGAGGATGGGAGAGAGAATTTTCTCCAGCTCTGCGGCCACAGATTCATTTTGTTCACTCTGCCAAAAGCAGTTCTCTGAATTGCAAGCTACTGCAAGGTCTACTTCAATGTCTGAGTTCATTGTTTCCAAGCCCAATAAATGCAGGTAATGTTTTTCGTCCTGAATGCAGATGCAAATGTAAATAGGAGATGAAGGCTGTTTCAAATCTGACTCCATGACTTTGTTTCAATATATTTTGATGGATTATTGTTCAGTTCATACTATTTCATTTATTGCACTTTGAATTCATGAAGCTTGGCTAATCTGTGTCATCAATTGATTGCTGTATCCGTTTTTACTTAGTGCCTTTCCTTTCCGGCAGGCCAGAGTGGCAGTCTTGTGGGGGTACAGTCCGTACCCTCACCCAGGAGCCATGAATTGAAATAAGATGGACTTTTTCTTAATTTTTAAACATATCTTCTTGCCTATGCCTTCTGCTATTGATATTAGTGCCATAGTATGGTGACTCAAGCACTTCACTAGACTTTTTCAGTAAACAGTATAGATGACAATAAACAACTACTCTATTCTTTTTGAAACCATTTCAATCTGTGGAAGTCCTAGGTAGTAGTGATGGAATTGAAAATCAATGAACATTATACATAGAATCCCTACAGTGTGGAAGCAGTACAATTGGCCCATTGAGTCCACGCCAACTCTCTAAAGAGCAGCCCACCCAGACCCCCCCCACCAATTCTTGGAACCCTGCATTTCCCATGGCTAATCCATTAGCCTACACATTCATACACACTAACAAATCCATAGACACCAGCACTGTGGGCAATTTAGCATGACCAATCCACCCAAGCTGCACATTTTTGGCCTGTGGGAGGAAACCAGACCACCCGATGGAAACCAACACAGACACGGGGAGAATATGGAAATTCCACACAGACAAATGCCCAAACGTGGAATTGAACCTGGGTCTCTGGTGCTGTGGGGCAGTAGTGCTAACCACTGAGCCGCCGTGCTGCCAGAATTCATGAAAATGATATGCTTGCAAGAACAATGATAACATTTCAAAGATTCATTTAAACAAAATATTTTTACATCCTCATACTTTCACCAAAATGCTTTATAAATTAATGAAATGGAGTGAATTTAACAACATCCACTCATTAGTCTTGTTTCTGGCATGGAACACATAAGGTAGAATGGCCCACTCCTGAGTTATCCCTCAAAATCCATGGGGAACACAAGACATCAGCCAGTCCTTCTGCTTTTATGCCTGATAAGGACCGGTTAAGGACCATCAATGCTATAATGTGGTAGAGAGTGGGAGGTGGAGGAAAGAACCCAATCCACATTTTCATTATCTGAGATGAAAAAGTGGGAAGGATGAGGGCATACCTCCATCTGGAATAGTATCTTGTGTGCATGAGGGGGATTCACCCTTTTGCCTCCTTACTGCCCTCCAAAACCTAAACACCCCAAAACCCTGACCTTTGATCCTTCTTTACACAAAATCGTCAACTTACCTTAGACCGGCATCCATGAACACTGTTCCTGGTGACGTGTAGTCTCAGGAAGAACACTACTCAATTCCAAATGTTGAGCACCAGCTCTCAATGGCACAGCTTTCCCTCATGGCTGGATGACCCACAGAATCACAGGAGTGTTACAACATATAGTGTCTACAACCAGCTTTTCAAATGAGCACCGTGATTTAATGCCATTGTCCTGTCTTTCCCTCTTTCCTTATGCATTGTTTCTATTTAAATAATCATCTAATGGCCTATTGAATGCCTCAATTGAACATATGTCTGACACATTTCCAGGCAGAGCATTCTAGACTCAAACCACCGACTGTGTGAAAATGTTCTTTTTCTCACATCACATTCGCTTTTTTGCACATCACTTTAAATCTGTACCACTTTTTTCTTGATCCTTTTTTGGGCATGAACAGTTTCTCCCAACCTATTCTAACCAGCCCTCACATGAGTTTGATAACTTCTGTCAGGCCTTCCCTTAGTCTTCTTCCATCTGAGGAGACCAGTTCCCAAAATTGCCAATGTACCCTGAAATGTGAAGTTTCTCATCCCTGGCACATTTCTCACCTTTAAGGATGCCCCTGACATGTTAATACTGAGGGATAGCCTTCTCTTTAAGGTATGTCAGATCACATGAACCTTTATTGATGGGAGAACCCCTGCAAAATCCTGCCTGATATCTGTGACCTTGAAATATTTTACTTTTTTTGTTTAACGGGGAAATGTGGCAGCTAATTCTCACACAGATTTCCATGTACTTGTTTCATTGGTGAATCACTGTTGACCAGCCGAATATCTGATTAAGTATATCTAATCAAGCAGAATAAATTGTGTTGTTCATTGTTTTAATTCAAAGATTAAAAAGCTCGTAATGTTATCTTTATTTCCTAAACAGGATTTTTGATGTTTACAATGTATTGACCAGGGTGAATTCTACAACATAAAGCAGAATAATCCATTGTGTCTAACAGATGTAAGTAATTGTGTTAAAAGCTAGAATGCACAGGCAGTTAGCCAAAAAGAGTCAGAGAACGACAACTTGCATTTCTATGGTAACTTTGACATGGAAGACACTTCATAAGCGCAATCAGAAAATTGACTGACAACTATATAGAATCATAACTTCTCATTGCGACTTTAGCCTGACATCTGGACCAGGACATTATTGGTTTCAATACAGATTGTGCCACTTAAATTTGGTGAAATCTATTGTCTCCTTTGTGATAAGAATGTAAATGCTGATAACAGTGGATAACTTTGTTGTCCAATACACTGGCTATTTGAAACTCAGTTGTAGTTAATTACATTTTAAATTCGTAAATAAATGATGAAAAATGAAAATTATAATTGGATTGGTGAGTTCATTACTTCTATTTGCAAGTGATATGTGCTCTTCAGGCTGTCAAGCATTTTTTTGTTAATCCATTTTTCGAGTCAGCCTATTCAGGGACTTTATTACACACCACTAGAGCAGGTGAGACTTGAACCTGGGCCTCCCGGTCCAGGGATAGCATATGGTAAGATGAAAATCAGATTCGAGCAATTATATTGCCAGCTTCACTTTCTTAGCTACTGAGTGGTAGTTAAGACAGTGTTACATGACTGTGTATCACTGAAACACTATCACTAGCCTCATTTGTGGTTATTCAACAACTTCTATCAGATAACACTGCTCTGGGACAGCTGCAGCATGTTTCACACACTCAGAGTAAAATATCATTTAAAAAACAACTACTTGTACTGATACATTATAGATGTGCCCGTTATTGAAACTCTCTGATTCCTCACCTGCATGTGGATTCACAATCCCAAGTTTCAGCCAGGTAACAAATTGAAAATCTATACCTGGTGACGTCAGTTTCCTTGCAGTTGATCCCATTTCACTGCTGTAATGGCAGTTACACACTGAGCCATGGAGATGTCCAGCATGGAAACAGATCCTTTGTTCCATTTCATCCATGCCATTCAGGTATCCTAAATAAACCCGATCACATTTGCCAGCATTCGGCCCATATCACTCTAAACCCTTCCTGTTTATGTACCCATCCAGATGCCTTTTCAAATGCTGTTTAGTTGCACATGTAAACAAGATTTGTGTTGCATTTCTGCAAAGTGGCATCAGCAGATTAGAGGCAAATCTGAGGAAATTCCCAGCTGATGTCGACAGCTCAACTTCAGACAAGCAGTCTTCGACATCACTGAGGTCTGATAATTGAGGTTGTGCGAGGGGAATTTGGTTGGCATGTACAAAATCACTTTCAGTTGAAATGCTGGCAGACATTGAATAAGTGCCTATCATTACATAGAATAAGTGCTTATCCACAATTAAACCCAGATTGCAAAACTGAAAGCATAGGGCTTCTTTAGCGTAGCCAAAATCTCACTGATGAAGGTCCATTCCATTCTGAAATAAACGTACTTCCCTCAGGAGAGCAAGCGAACACTGTTCACATTTGATTGGCAAAAATACAGTCAAATGGCTACTAAAGCATATTCTGAAGCACATTTTCATCTTAGCACATTTGCTAATTTATCAGCGTGGTCATCAGTTTATTTCAACATGGCCACTAAACTTATTCGATCTCTGAAAAACGAACTTCCATTTCATGACCTCTCTGATTCCTCTCTGATACATTGGGTTTCCCACTGCAACTCTGAATGGTTTAATACTTATTGGGTAGCACCTGGATAGCTAGGCTTTCTTTCTCTGGTACAATTGCCAATGACAGCCACGTAAATGCTCCTGCACTCAAAACTTGGAATGCTTGCTGAGCCGAGCCACATCTGAAACCTCATTGTCTGTACCTGGTTATACATGCAATGTTAATCTGCTGCATCTGGTTGTGTGGTCAGAATTAGCTTGCGGTATAACATGCATGTGAAAGTTAAATTATTTTATCAAGGAAAACCACAGAAAATCTGACTTCACAAATTTGAGGATGGAACAATCAGTACAGTTCTTGTGCACCTTCTTGTGGTTACACAAAAAAATCCCGTGGAAAATGTTGAGATGCCAAAGGACAAAGGATGAAACTAGGGCTTAAAAGTTGTTTCTGCATTGCTTCATCTCTTTAGCACGAAACCAAATATACAATTTATTAGTGCCTCTGATACATATTAAACAAACACTCAAGGGCATCACAAGAGATATAAACAACTCCCCTACCAAATGGGAAATTTGAGTATTCTCAAGCATTCCATGGTGTCACAGAATCTGACATGTGTCAATTGTTCTGCAGAGCAAGTCTTGTACACGCCTCATAGTGCCCACTATAATTGTGATATCACAGTCCTCAGGCTTCACTCCATTAACTGGGGTTTTGTTCCCAGAACAAGAAATATTTCTTTTTGGTTGGACCAATTAATTCAAGAAAGGCATAATTATCATGGGGTTTCTCCCCTCCCTTGTTTCTGTCTATCCTTCTTACCCACATTCCTCATCCATCCTGTTATGATATTGTAATATCAGTGGAGATAAATGGTATACATTTCTGTCAAAGTTTGATGTAAAGTTGAAAATAATTCAGAATTGTTTCAGCAAACTGAGAATTACAAGCTGATGCTACAAAGTCAGAATTCCCAAATTATATGACTCACATTTTGAAACTGTGAGAGCTCCCATCAATGCTCAAAAGTAAACTTTATTTCCCCAGTATGTAACAGAAGACTCAGAACATTTGGCCAAGAATTTTATTTAAGAGTTTATTGGTTGCATTTACTAATTAACCCAAAGTGTCACTTTAACTTAACAACAGTGCTGCAATTTTGAAATCAACCACAATTTGATCTGAATAGAAACAAAGTGCTGGAGAAACTCAGCAGATCAGACAGTATTTGAGGAGAGAAAAATGGAGTTAGAGTTTAATTCTTGTGTGACTTTTTCAGAGCTGTTTCAAAGAAGAGTCATATCAGACTCAAAATATTAACTTTATTTTTGTCTCTGTGCCTGCTGCCAGACCTGCTGAGTTGCTCTCTGTTTTTTTGTTCAGATTTCCAGTATCTGCAGTATTTCGCTCTCATCAAATCTTGATTGGTACGGTTTTATGATAACACGCATTGTTCTTCTTCACCATCTGTAAATGTCAGAAAGAAGCATGAGCCCTAAGTTGTTTCCTATCAGCAACATATGAATGAACTTACCTTGCCCCAGAACTCCTGAGGCTTCTCCAGAGAGTTCGAGCCATATCAGCCAGGGCTGTCTTGGAGATGTAACATTCCTAACCCTCCTGCCTCCCTTTCCACTTGGACCAGTCAAAACCTTGGTTATTAGTCTCTCAACCTACAGTCAGTCCTATAGACCAGCGGTTACATCCCTCACCTTGCCAAAACGAATCCAATGTTAGAATGGGGTGTTCAACCAGACCATCAAATAAACTCAGCCAATACAACAGTGACATTTTGAAGTCTGAAATGCGTGCCAAGGATGCACTTCAGCAGTACACCTGATCATCTTTGCCCATTTGCTAACAGTATGTTTATCATTTCATTTCCGTATGGCCACTAAACATATTTGACCTCTGAAAAACAAGCTTCCACTTCATGACGCCTCTGATTCCCCTCCTTCTCCCTATCCAGCTCACCAATTCTTTCAAGTTGCCGTCTCTTTCTGAGCCTTTGATTTCCTGCCTCTCCCATACATTTCCTCTGGCTTCCTCTCAGTCACATTGGCCCTCTCTCTATCTCCACCCTGCAACACTCATGGGCCCTCTCAACGTATAGGAGAGCTGGGGAGGGCAATGATGAGCCAGGCAAGGTGGTGTGTGGAGGCAGGAAGTGGCAAAACATGAGGTTAAGTTTTTCAGAGATGTTAAGTTAGTTGGAGCTAGTGAAGAATCTTCAGAGCAATTAGATACAAAGCAGGCAACAGGTGATTAATGTAAAAGTTATAGGCCAGGAACCTGGCTGACCCTTGATTAATATTTTCTTGTGGAAAAGTGAATTTAAATCAGCACACCATTTTTAAGAGCACATTGGGAATGCTGAAGAAGTGGTTGCTGTATTTTATCCATCAGTCCATGATTTTATTTTTATAAAAGTAAAATATTGTGAATATTGGAAGTCCAAAAAGAGCTTTCCAGCCAAACAGAGGCTGGGATCCTCAATGGGAAGAGTGGCTGCACTGAACCCAGCTAAGGTTCAAGACAGTTGAGATGAGGCATAGCAGTGTGTGGGACACAGTGGGGGCCATGGCAGCAATGCCAAGGAGAAGGGCACCTTTCCCAACACTGGATCTCTCCATCAGGAAGTGAGTGGCTTTGAACCTGCCAGCAACCTGGCCAGGGATTGTTTTTCAAACTTCCCACATGGAAAATGTTATGAAGCATCAGGACCCCAAAGTACCGTAGGTGTTCCCAGCCCTTAATTCTAAAATATGTTACAGAGACAAAGTGACTGCCGCTGTACAGTCAGTAGCTGGCTGGCCAAGATTCTGTTTGGGATTGATGGAATGTACAACCTTAAGGTGTCAAAGGAATTCCAAACATAGAGAGGGAACACAACATGATATAATGAGAGGGGTTGACTGTCGCCGTTCCGCAGTCAGTAAACAGCCCTCGCTTGCAGATATTTTGTAGATTCAGAAGTCAGCACTTCCTGTACGATCACAAAGTGCTGTCCAACGGTTCAATAAGGACTGCATTTGGAATATTGTGAGAACTTTGGGCCCAATATCAAAGGAAGGATGTGCTGGCCTCAGAGGATGTTCAGTGGAGGTTTATAAGAATGATCCTGGGGATGGAATAGTTTGTCAGATGAGGAGTGGTTGTGGCCTCTGTATCTGTACTTGGAGTTTAAAAGGATGGAGGGGATCTCACTAAAATTTAAAGAATACTCAGAGGCCTGGATAGTGTGAACATAGAAAGTATGAGAGACGAGGACCCAAGGACGCAGTTCAGAGTGAAGGCATGGCCCTTTAGAACTGAGATAAGGAGGAATTTCTTCAGCCAGAAGGTAGTGACTCTGCGGAACTCACTGTCACGAAGGATGTGGAAACCACAGCATTGAGCATTTTTAAGACTGAGGTAGACAGGTTCTTGATTATTAGGGGGGGGGCATCAAGGGTTACAGGACGAAGGCAAGAAAATGGGGCTCAGAAACTTAACAGCCTTGGTTGAATGGTGGAGCTGACTTGATGGGCCAAATGGCCTAATGTTGCTCTTATATCTTATGGTCTAAGGAATCAGGATGAAAGAACTTCAATAATCTTACAAAACCGAAAAAATCAAAAACCAACTGATCAACTGTTGATGTAAGCTTGACTGGTGCGACCCAATCACAGCCACAGTGTTATCTTAGATAATGGGAACTGCAGATGATGGAGAATCCAAGATAATAAAATGTGAGGCTGGATGAACACAGCAGGCCGAGCAGCATCTCAGGAGCACAAAAGCTGACGTTTCTGGCCTAGACCCTTCATCAGAGAGGGGGATGGGGTGAGGGTTCTGGAATAAATAGGGAGAGAGGGGGAGGCAGACTGAAGATGGAGAAAAAAGAAGATAGGTGGAGAGGAGAGTGTAGGTGGGGAGGTAGGGAGGGGATAGGTCAGTCCAGGGAAGACAGACTAGTCGAGGAGGTGGGATGAGGTTGGTAGGTAGGAAATGGAGGTGCGGCTTGGGGTGGGAGGAAGGGATGGGTGAGAGTAAGAACAGGTTAGAGAGGCAGAGACAGGCTGGGCTGGTTTTGGGATGCAGTGGGGGGAGGGTACTGCTTTGCAGAACACCTCCGCTCGGTTCGCAATAAACAACTGCACCTCCCAGTCGCGAACCATTTCAACTCCCCCTCCCATTCTTTAAATGACATGTCCATCATGGGCCTCCTGCAGTGCCACAATGATGCCACCCGAAGGTTGCAGGAACAGCAACTCATATTCCGCTTGGGAACCCTGCAGCCCAATGGTTTCAATGGTGGACTTCACCAGCTTCAAAATCTCCCCGTCCCCCACCGCATCCCAAAACCAGCCCAGTTTGTCCCCTCCCCCCACTGCATCACACAACTAGCCCAGCTCATCCCCTCCCCCCACTGCATCCCAAAACCAGCCAGCCTGTCTCTGCCTCCTTAACCTGTTCTTCTTCTCACCCATCCCTTCCTCCCACCTCAAGCCGCACCTCCATTTCCTACCTACTAACCTCATCCCACCTCCTCAACTTGTCTGTCTTCCCTGGACTGACCTATCCCCTCCCTACCTCCCCACCTATACTCTCCCCTGCACCTATTTTCTTTTCTCTCCATCTCCGGTCCGCCTCCCCTTCTCCCCCTATTTATTCCAGGACTCACCCCATCCCCCTCTCTGATGAAGGGCCTAGGCCCAAAACGTCAGCTTTTGTGCTCCTGAGATGCTGCTTGGCCTGCTGTGTTCATCCAGCTCCACACTTTGTTATCACAGTGTTATCTTTTCTGCTCTTCATAAACAATTCAGGGAATGACTGTGCTTTTAAGTTTTATTGTTTTGGCCTTACATCTTATTTCTCATCTCTGTATATGTGTGTTGCATTACTATTCCTTCCTGTATTTAGTAATGAATAAAATCACACATCTTGTTAATTCAGGAAAATCTGCTTAAATTGTAATGTAAATGTCTTTTAAAATGTAAGTTCATTTAGATCATTTCTCAATTAACCTTGCTGCAACAAATTGAAAGGGATGGGTCAATATAAAAGCAAAGGCAATTCTCCCCTCTTCAACCCAGCGACTAAACATTTGTGGTATCCTATATGGAAGAGTAATAAGTCATCATAAAATGTCATCTAGGGTCTGGATAAAACAAATTAGGGCTCTTTCTGCAATTTGAGGCAATAGACTGTCATGATCAGACCTTGGGTGAGGTCGCACAATTTGTTATGATTTAGAGGAGATACCTGACAATGTGAAGCTCCCAGGTGAGGAGGGATAAATTTTATTTAGCTGTCACCGTATTTAGGAGTTGGAAAATAGAGAAGAGGAGATGGTTCGTCTCTTTTCACCCAGGGGCGTACAGTTTTGGGACCCTAATGAATTGGGGGGAAACTCAGGCAGAGTCTAATTGTTAATACCAGTCTTCCATCCATCATGGGGTGAATAGCAGAAATGGTGGGATGTTTGCTTCCATTAGTGGCAGGTTGGTAATTATGATGGGGTTATAAATCAGAGGTGAAATGAAAGAAATCCCTGACAATCACTTTATAATCAACAAGTATTTATTTATCTAACTCTAACAGTAAATAAATTAACAGAATGACTAACAAACCAAACAATTCCCCCTCACCTACTAACTATTCCTGATAAAACAAATTTCTAATGGTATCTTGTCCCAATAAAAAAGAAGTCCCACCTATATAAACCAAAGTAATACAAAATGTAACTTAAAACTTAGTCTCTCAAAATTAGATCCAGGATAAGTCTTCTGGAATGCTCCACCCCCTTTGTGTTGATCCTCAGTCAGGAGCACCTTCTATCATCAAATTTTTGCGTCAGAAACATTAGCTAAGTGTGCCACTGTACCTTTAGTTAGATGATTGTTTTCTGAGAGCTTAGAGATTCTGTGAGAGCATGTGATTCTTGCTTTTATAGCTGACAGCTGTTCTCTTGATGAATGACAGGTGATTCTTACACTGATTTTCAAATGCCCTCTTCTTTTATACCCTTGATGACTTATTAATTTCTTATAATAAGATTGCCCCTAAGTTGTCAAAACCATCAGATTTAAAATAAATTTGGTTTTGGTGTCTGGGACCTGGTTTAAAGTAATTGGCTCAATTCAAAAACCTGTTGTTTTGACAAAAATGCTGATTTGCCTGCTAGCAGTATTGCAGTTTGATACAATGTTTTGATTTCTAAAACTCTGTGCATCTGCTGCTGCCTGTAGACATTTTTAAAAGATCTCCAAGCCTTAAAAAAATCATCATTTAAAGGGACCACACACTCTCTCCCCTCCCCTATCATTTTACAAACATCAAATACTCTACCCAATTTCCCAACGGTGTCAGCCTTCTCATCCTGGACTGAGTTGTGGTAGAGGCAGTAAGAAGTTCGATACCCCACTTGCTAGCTCCCACCAGATTAAAATCCTCCCATCACTAAACTCATCTCAATGCAGGGCAATAAATTCTGCCCAATCTTTCAGGTTACCAAACTTAAAATTTAGCATTCCTTCTCTTTCCAAAGGGAATGCCAGAACTGTTGAGAAGATCCTTTTTAAGTTTCCTTGCAGAATCCAAATCTCAAATAACGGTGCTTGCAGCTGATTCCATTCTTCGCAGCCCCCTGTGGATAAGTCCCCTGGAGGCAGACATACATCATCGTCCCAGTGTGTTGTGGCTCCCCCTAATTCCTTAATTCCTCCTTCACTGCTTTCAGACTAGTCACCACAAGGTGGGTTGGCTCAAGCAATATGATTGACACTGGAATGCCCTCTGGGTAATTTGGGATGAGCCTAGCCAGTGACACCCTCATCCCATGAGTGAATGAAGAAATCAAAAGTCAGGAAATCTCAGCCACACATAACATTTGACTCACAACCTGCTTACTACACTTGGCATATTCTAAGCCAAGTACCAATAGTAATCCCCGTCCATTCACCTGCTATACTTCTTCGCTGCAAAATTTCATAAAGCAAAATGTTAATCATTGAAGTCTACAGCACAGAAAGGCCATTTGACCCATGACCTCTCTGCTGATCAAAAACAACCACCTCATTGTTCTAATCCCCTTTTACACTTGGCCCAAAGCTGTGTTTGCCTTGGCATCACAACTATATAACTAAATACTTCTCAGACGTTATGAGGGTTTCTGCCTCTGCCACTCTCACAGGCATTGAGTCCCAGATTCCCAGCAGTTTCTGAGGCAAACAAAAAAAATTGCCAAATCTAGACCCATATTCGTTTTAGAGATAGTAGGAACTGCCAGTGCTGGAGAACATGAGATAACAAGGTGTAGAACTGGATGAACAGAGCAGTCCAGGCAGCATCAGAGGAGCAGGAAAGCCAACACCTCTAGGCTTAGACACTTCTGAACTGAAACGTCAGCTTTCCTGCTCCTCTGATGCTGCCAGGCCTGCTGTGTTCATCCAGCTCCACACCTTGTTATCCTATATTTGTTTTATACCAGCATAACATAATCAAGGTTTCAAAATATAAGAACAGCTGAGGAAGAAAGTATTTAACAAATTTATCAGAATGGATTTAGAAAATATAATTCATTTGTAAAAGAATTTGTAAACTTACCAGCCATGTCTGTTGAAAAGTTTTGTATTTTCAATATCAACGTTGGCATCCTGCATAACAGATTGCACCTTCTGTGTAAGGTATTCAGATTGACATTGTCTTCCTTGTTACTATTGTGATGTGCTTTTAGAAAGAAGTGATTGCCAGGGAATGGTAAATAATCAACATATTCTAGATTCTCTTGATAATTCTATGTAATCATCCAAAAAGAAAATAATTTGGTGTATTGAAATTCAATGATTTTATGAATTTATGGGTAGCTGAAGCACATACTCATTCAAAATTGACATATCTATGGAAAATGTTTCTTATTCCAGTTTTATAGATAGTTCTGGTTTGATTATAATGAACAGTGTAATCAGTAAATGTTTTCTTTCTCATGGAACCTCAGCATAAGTTTACTTACATTGATTACGATAATCCAGTGAGGTATAACTTGATTTTACATTTCCCTTAATAGGCAGTTCTAAATGCAGCTGTTTTATCCATTTCTGGGAATTTCATATTTTTTCATGGAACTCAACACTGGCTCAGTTATTTTTGATGTGCCTGAACATTTTCCAATCAAAACAAAGAGAAGTCAGAATGTTTCATTTTCTACATGTTCTGGTTGCCTGGCAAATCAAGAACACAGACACGTGATTTTTATTTTCATTCATGCTTGGAAACTGTATTATAATTGTTGACACTCAAACATATGTTTGTTGCTCAGGTCTTTCCCATTTTTCTTCCATTAGTTCCAAGGGTTCCAGTTTCTCGGTTTCTTTTGTTTCATTTTTTATGAACACGTGGGAATGGCTCACACAGACCAGTCATGAACAGTGCACTCAGAAAAGCTGGGGATGTGGGAGGCTCTGTTGATTTAACAGTATGTCTACACTTGAGTAAAACATCCAGGAGTTCTGACTGACTCCAAAACCAAAGATCTATCTTGGGGTTTTCCCCGCCTTCATCTAAACATTAAATTACACGGCTGGTGGTGTCACTGAGCAGTGGCTTTTGATTCTCCAGTCGGCCCATTCTGCTCTTAATGAAAACTTACCCCAAGTCTCAAATCATCATTTGTGACCTTAACAGGGCCAAAATGTCTTGGGAGCAGGGTCTCAATTCTTAAAGATTTACACCCCAACAATGTCTATCCTCTCTCGTCCCTTTGGAATGATGGGAGCGAAGGAACATTCAAATCAAATTTTTGATTTCTGAGCTTACACTTTTAAATTAGTTTTCTTTTCCAAATAGGAAACAGAATTCAGGAAAGACTCGTCAACTGGGAAATGTAGTGAGCGAGTTAATTATGGGGGAGAATAAAGATTGAAGTTACCACAATGGATTCAGAATGAAAAACTAAGTCAGCAACATGACAATAATGGGCCGAATCTCATACTGTTCCTTGACCAGTTTGTAATTGGAATAAATCTGTATGCTTGAACAGTCATGATATTAAAACCTTGTCAAATCAAATTATTTCCTTTCTTCAAGGATCGTGGAATATTCTGCTGCTGGAGGCAGTGGAGTCTGGGAGGCTGTTTAATTAGGGAAGGTGACAGTGCCCCCAGTCCTGTCTCCACAAGGATGAATGAGTGATAATGGGAACTGCAGATGCTGGAGAATCCAAGATAATGAAATGTGAGGCTGGATGGACACAGCAGGCCCAACAGCATCTCAGGTGCATCCTCTCTGATGAAGGGTCTAGGCCCGAAACGTCAGCTTTTGTGCTCCTGAGATGCTGCTGGGCCTGCTGTGTTCATCCAGCCTCACATTTCATTATCCACAAGGATGAAGTTCTGTAAGTCTGCCCAGGGTTGACCCTCCTGCCCAACTGCCAATTGAGATCCTTAAGTGGCCAATACATAATCCCGTAAGGTCCTTAGCTTCAGCTTGACATGACTGTGACTGATTCAAATACAGTGGTTTGTTTCCAAGCAGAGCCTACATCCTAATTGCCAACCTGCCCACCTTGCCTCCAACCTGAGAAATCAGTCCCCTTTCCCTGCCCAGCATCACTAACCTGTGCCTTGGATCCTGGATCTTAGAACTCCCAGCAACCATATTCTCCTCCATGACACTGCTGAGCACACCAATGACCACAAGAGGTTAGGCCTCTGACTGGCTCACCAGTTGCCAGGCAACACCCCTGGCAACTTGACAGGATTTCCACCCAGTGAATTCAGAGGGATATGTGAATCTCACAGCACTGTTTCATGTTTGTTCAAAGTTGACCTGCACAGGGTGCCTTTGAACAGATGTGTTTGAGGTCATCAGTTGTTTGTTGAATTGCTAAGCACCAGGAAGTGGGAGTGGGAAAATGCCAAATTCCATGTAAGATTTGAACCGACAGGTGGTGGTGGGGTGTTGGAGGGGGGGGCGCGGTGGAAGTTGGAGGGGAGTCATGATAAGGATGATCTCGGCTTAGGACATGGAGGGCTGGAAGATGGCTTTGAGGGACATGAGTTCAGGACTTGGAAGTGTGGATTGGGAAGGCCTGATGACTTGGGTGTGGTCAGAGCAAGGTTGGAGGCAGTCAGTGAAGATAAAATGGGAGGCTTATTGGGGTAATGTTAGCACTCTTCACATGCCAGTCCTATATTAAAACTCCAGGAGTCAGCTGTCAAAGACAACATTCATATTCACAATGGAGATTTCAATTCAGTAAGAGGGGAGTAAGTCTCATCTGAAGGCAGTCAATGCTTTCGGCAGGTGGGCCACAGAATCTAACAGAAACTCCATAGGTGAGGTGGGGAAGGTTGAGGATCAGAAGAGGAATCACAATGGTGACAGGGCAAACTTAGTAGGGAGAGATAGAATGCTCATTTCTACACCTGATAGCATCCACGGTAATAGGAAAAATTCAAGGATTACCGGCAGCATCAAGGATAACGGGAACATAGCCAAAAGTGACAGGAGGGCGTGGGTAAATGGGATGATGAGCACATGAATGTGCTTGATCCTCTAATGGATGACACACCGTGAATATCAGGGACAATCTCCTACAATTCCCCTCAAGATCTGGGCAGTTTTGCCTGCTCTGGGTGTCTATCAAGTTCTCTAGCCTCCTACTAGGTGCCGCCTCCAGGCTCACATCTTCTACCAGTTGGAATGGCAAGGAAGTGGACATCTGTTACCAATCGAAACTGATGACTCCTGACCTGCAGAACAGATGCACCAATATGCAAATGTCCATCAGAGCCTATCATTCCCAAAGCAGTTCCATTGTCTTTGTGGAAGATAATCTCACATAATCTCCTTGACTGTTTATGTAATGGTGTGTTTGTAGAGCCCATGTATTCCCACAGACAGGCCAACAACAAAATGGGCACATGCGTGAACATGAAATAAAGATTAAGTGCAAACATGCAACACCACAAACAACAATTGTGTAAATGACCTGCAGCCATAAATGAATGCCAACCATGGAACCTGGCTGCATTATTAGGTGAGTGATAATGGGAACTGCAGATGCTGAAGAATCCAAGATAACAAAGTGTGGAGCTGGATGAACACAGCAGGCCAAGCAGCATCTCAGGAGCACAAAAGCTGACGTTTCGGGCCTAGACCCTTCATCAGAGAAGTACCGTCAGCTTTTGTGCTCCTGAGATGCTGCTTGGCCTGCTGTGTTCATCCAGCTCCACACTTTGTTATCTTGCATTATTAGGTCACCGATTAAGTAATTCCCAAGAAAACGCCTGTGGCTGGCTTGTGCTGTTTTAAATTCTTAAGCTTTCTTTTTCCAACACTGCTTCTTGGTGTGACCCTGACATCAATAGTTGAGGTGGAGGCAGTCTGCTTAGTGTAACACTATAAACCTGTGGTATCTTTGGCAGCTGTATATTTGAGGGCTCCAGCTTACTGGATGATTCCAGCACTATGCAGGGATAACCTCCCTAGCCATGTCTACTGGAGTGTGTACTGGCGGCATCTGGAAAAGAAATCCAAACAAAATGTATTGAATTCCATAGAATTTATGGAGTACAATTCCTTCTGTTGTCTGGGAAACGGGGTTGGGTCCATTTTCATTCCAAAGCCTTGCCACTCCAGTTTAGCCATCATCTTGGACTTGTCCAATCCCATTCTCTTGTAAACAGGAGGTGTTCCTGATCAGCAGATTGAGGATGTGGAGAATGAGTATTCTTCTGTCTATCTTTGTCCTTCCTCCTGGTTATGGATCTGCCTGTTCTGCAGGAGGAAGTGGAAATTTATTGAATTGGCAAATGTCAATTTGACTGTGCGTATCACCATCATACATATTGATCCATCACCTCATTGAAGCCAAACAGGCAACATTGTGTCCTCAAATGGCATGTGGCTCTGGGGCTGTTCCAACATTGGCCCAACTAACCTAGCTTCACATTTGCACAAAAATGTAGACTGATGCCAGTAGGAGAAAGTATCCCAATGCCATTTACCCATGTGAAATGAAGGTGGTCATTGACCCTTTTCTGGTACTGCAGCCAAAATCTTCTGTGGACTCCATGATCGCTAAGCCTCCTCTTCAATCTTTATTCAAGCAGCATTGGTCAGTCAGAAGTTTCTTCTGCTGCGATCACTCAGGAAGAGAGTTACCCTTTATTCCAGTGCACAGTGTCATCGTTGAATCCTGGGGCTAGTCTATGGCTTGCTTTTGATGTCTCTAAAGTGTTGTGAATGGAGTTTCTTAGACCTGATGGGTGCTCCAACCACAATAAAGAAGAAACAAGGATAAAATTCAGGGAGGAGCTGAGAGGATGAAGTGGGTAGACAGAAAAGAATGACTGAGATATCTACCAAAAAGGACATTGACAAGAAAGTTACGCTCTTAATGGAAAAGTAAATTATGTAAGAAAACTAGCACAAAATATAAAAATGGATAGTAATAACTTCTATAAGTATATAAAAGGGAAGAAAGTAACTGAAGTGAACATTGATCCTTTGCAGGATGACTCTGAGGGAGTTAATAGTAGGAAACACAGAAATGATGGTATCACTAAATCAATATTTTGTTTCAGTTTTCATGGTGGAGGACAGTGAAAGCATTCCAATAATATCAGGTAATGCAGGAGTTATAGAAAGACAGGAACCTATCAATGTCATCATCACTAGGGAAAAGGTACTGAGCAAACTGTTGTGATTGAAGGTAGGCAAGTCCCCAGGATCTAATGGCATATATTTTAGGACATTAAAGTGGCAGCAAAGCTAATGGATGCATTTGTTATAATTTTCCAAAAGTCCCTCGATGCAGGAAAGGTTCCAGTGGCTTTAAAAAATATTGATATGACACCCTTATTCAAAATGGGAGGGAGGCAGAAGGTAGGGAAATAAAGACCAGTTAGTTTAACATGTCAATAGAAAAATGTTCGCATCCATTATTAAAGCAGTAATAATAGGCATTTGGGAGTCAAAATGCAATCTATCCGAATCAGTAAGGTTTTATGAAGGATAAATCATCTTTGACTAATTTGCTGGAGTTCTTTGAAACGGTAGCAAACAATATGAAAGATGGGGATCCTGTAGAAGTATATCTGGACTTCTAAAAGGCATTTCATAAGATGCCGCATAAAAGGTTTTTATACAAGATAAGATCACATAGAGTTGGGGTAATTTATTAGCTTATAGGATTGACCCACCTACAGAAAGCAGAAGGTTCTCCTTAAGATGTGTTACAGGGTTCAGTCCTCAGCACCCAAATATTTCATATCTTATATTAATGCAGGAATAGAAACATACACTAGCCACGTTTGCAGGTGACAATAAAATAGGTGGGAAAGTATGTTCAAATGAAGAAATAAGAAATTTATGGACATGGATAGTTTAGGTAAATAGGCCAAAACTTGGCAAATGACGTTTAATGTGAATAAGTATGAGGTTATCCATTTTGGTCAGAGTTTTTAGGAAAACAACTTATCATCAAAATTAAGAGAAATTTCAGAATCATTCAGTTCAGGGAATCTGGGTGTCCTCATGCATAAATCTCGGAAAACTAGTATGTAGACACAGCAGGTAATGAAGAAGGCAATTGAAATGTTGGTATTTACTGCTAAAAGTATGGAGTATAAAAGTAGGGAATTGTTGCTGTAACTGTACAAGGCTGAATGAGAGAGCACCTGGTGTATTATGTACAGTTTTGGACTCCTTACTGGAGGAAGGATGTGACGGCATTTAAAACAGTTCAGAAGAGGCTCGCCAGATAGATTCCAGAGATGAGGTGTTTGTTTTGGGTTGAAAGATTGAGTAGTTTAGGCCTATACTCTCTGGTATTCAGAAGAATGAAAGGAGACCTAATTGAGGTATATGCGACCAAAAAGAGGATTGACAAAATCGTTGCAGCAAGGATGTTTCTCATGTGAGGGGAAGCCACAATGATTCATCATAGTTTTAGGATAAGGGGTAATACATTCAAAACGGAGGGTCATGAATTTGTGGAGCTCATGACCCCAGGCTGTGGTGGATGGCAGGATGTAGAGTAAATTTAAGGAGGAGATAGACAGATTTAAAATTAACAATAGGTTGAAGGGTTATGGAGAATGAACAGGAAAGTAGAGTTGTGGCCAAGATGAGATCAGCAGTTAACATATTGAATGGTGGAGCAGGCTTAAGGGGTTGAATTGCCCACTCCTACTCCCAACTCTGGTGATCTTACAAAACTTAAATTGGTTAACATCAGTAGAAAGGAAAAACTGACCATACATCCTGCAAATTATGTTGACAAGTAGCAAAAATATATAGTTGAGAATGAGGAGGAACTCAGGAAGAATCCTTGAGAGTGTGGAATGGGAAGGCCTGGTGCCTTGAGTGCTGTCAGGGCAAGGTTGGAGCTAGTCAGTGAAGATAAAATGGGAGGCCTAATGGGGCAGGGTCAGTACTCTCCACATGCTGATCTTACTTTAGAACCCCGAGTATCAGCTGTCAAAGGCAACATTCATATTTAGAGTTGGGATTACAATTCAGTAAGAGGAGAGTAAGTCTCATCTGAGGCTGGTCAATGCCCTGACACTACCATTGATTAGGATGCCAGCGAGGACATATTTTGTTTACAATCCTGACTAGGGCTGTATCCTTCACCTTGGATAATAAAGAACCTCTACAAATGTGCTGAAATTGGTTTGTTAAAGATGGAGTTTAAGCATTCTTGAGACTGTGCGTGCATCATCAATTTTTCTGTGGGCGTACTGGCTCTTCACAGAATGCACAATTTTTCATTCCAATCTATTCACAGGAGATTGAAACCTACCGTTAGTTGCCTACTACACACCTCACTGTGTTTCTCTTTGCACGCACTTTAATTACCTCATTTATAACTGGCAGCAGCTAACCATCTAGTAATTAGGCCCTAACTCCAACAGAAAAAAAAACCTGCATATGTAAATTCAGTCTTTGTCCGGCAAAGTCTTGTGTGAGGCCAATGGAATGCCACACCTGAATTCTATCAAGAAAACATCAAACAGAAACAATCTGAACAAGACAAGGTAGTGAGGGAACTGATACCATTTTGCTGCCAGCAAAAGGTCACCTCTAGCCAACATACTTATTTCACCCTCCAGGAATGGGCATAAAGGGGATAAAAACTAACTATAGTGCTAGTCTGTGTGTATTATTGGCTGGATATCTTAGTGTGTGAATTGAGGAGCTGTGAGGGCCATAGCTGTGAGAACAATCATTAAACACCCCTGCATTGCAGGTAAAACAATTTAAGGCTGTACCCCTGAGTGCTGCCAGACAGTTCAAAAGGAATTTGGAAAAAGGAATTGCCATCAACTTCCAAAACCAAGAGTCTCAAGGTCAACTGCTCAACTGTCAATGTTAACACCACCACGACCATCCAATAACAGCTAAATTGTCTTCCACTTGCTCTCCACAAACTCTTCAGAGAACGACCCTTCCTCCATATTTTCACCATTATGCACTTACATCTCTTTTTTCTCTGTAAGATTGTGTGTAGTGTTACTATTTCTTCCTGTAATTAATAAACTCATTCCACTTGGAATTCAACAAAGACTGGGTATATTGGCTCCTTTTAAGACATGAGATCATTTGGGTCTGGAGGAAAGACATCCTTGGTCCTTTTAAGCTAAACTTATTGTGAGCGACCAAAGGCACATGTGAATAATCAAGCGGAATTAGTTCATTCCTCCTCAAACAAAAGCTTAGTGATTTGGGTTATCATACCTGAAATCACAATAAATTGGTGAACCTTGCCAAGGTCTGGTTATAATACAATACAGCTACAACACTGGCACTTGGCTAATTACCAGGGTAGGTTCCTGTCCACAAAAAGCAGAACAAATCCACCCTGGCCTATAACTGCCCCATCAATCTACTATCAATATTAACAAAGTAATGGGCGGTACCTTTGACAGCGATATCAAGTGGCAATTGCTCAGTAATAATCTGCTCAAACATGCTCAGTTTAGGTTCTGTCAGGGTCTCTCAGATCCTGACCCTGGGTCCAAATATAAACAAAAAAAGCTGAACTCCAGAGGTGCAGTGTTGGTGATTACTGTTGATATTAGGGTAATTTTTGGTGGATTTTGGCATCAAGCAGCCTTTGCAAAATTGAGGTCAATGGTAATCAGGGGAGAAATACCATTCTGTTAGAGTTGTACCTGGCACAAAGGGAGATTGTTGCGATTGTTGGCAATCTCAGTCCCAGGCTATCACTACAGAAATTTCTCAGGGTAGTGTCTTCAGCTGCTCCATTGATGATCCTCTTTCCATTAGAAGGTCAGAAGTGATGATATTTACTGACTGTTGCACAATTTTCAGCATACTTTATAATACTTCAGATACTGTCTGTGTCCATATGCAGCAAGACCTGTATAATTATAAGGCTCGTGCTGATTCGTGGCAAGTAATATTCACACTTTATCAGGTAATAACAGTATCCAAGAAGACCAAGTCTAGGCATCGCCCCTTGACAGTCAATAACGTCACTACTGTGAATACCCCACCATCAACATTGACCAGAAATTGAACTGGACAGAGCCAATAAATACTCTGGTTGCAAGAAAATTTCACAGACTAGGATTGCTGCAATCTCCTAGCTCTCCAAAGGTTGTCCACTGTCTCTAAAGCACAACTCAGGTGTGATTAATACTCTACTTTCTTGGCTGAATGCAGCTGCTACAACACTTAAAAGCTCTACACCATCGAAGCGAAAACAACCTATTTGATTGACACCTTCTCCACTAACTTCCATGTTTACTTACTTCACCACTGATGAACAATGGCAGCATTGTGATCCATTTATAAGATGCAGTGCAGTAACTCACCGAGACTCCTCCAACGGCATATTCCAAACATGTGACATCAATTCTTTAGAAGGACAATTGCAGCAGATGTTTGGGAAGACCGTCCCTGCAGGTTCGCCTCCAAGCTGTTCCTTCACTGTTGCAAAGTTAAAATCCTGGAATTACTTTGCTAAAATCACAGTGGGTACACCTACATCTCAAGGGCTGCAGCAGTTCAAGAAGGCAACTTACCATCACCTTCTTCAGAGGAATCAGGGATAGCCAAGAAATGCTGGCCAGCCAGCTACATCCACATCCCATAAGTGAATTAAAACAAAAATAAGGTAACATACATCTCATTCTTCAGTCAAGGTGTTTTTTACGAATGAGGTAAGAGTTGAGCTATTTGCACTGCAGGAATGCAACACTTAGAGCAATTTTATTGATGCTTTTAACTTCTCCTGACTTATACTTCCTGCTGTGCTTGATGCCTCTTCATCCCGACTCCCCATTGATTCAGATACTTGAAAACCATTAGTAAACAATGTAAATATCCTCACAAACTCCTGGCCCCAGCAAACAAAGATAGCAAGGGCAGTGTCTTTTCTGGCCTCATGATAAACATGGGATGAGGCAGGGGTGGGGAGGTTTTAAGACTGGTGAATTCCATGTTTAGAACTTCGGGCTGTAGGCTCCCGAGGTGGAATATGAGGTGCTGTTCCTCCAGCTTGTGGGTGGGTGGTGTTTTGTAGAGCGTCTGCACTCTGTATGACCAAGTGTAGACTCGGACACTGTTTTGTAGAACTTCTGCACTCTATACACAACAAATGACAACACCTTTCGGTTGTGAACCATTTCAACTTCCCCTCCCATTCCCTGGGTGACATGTCCATCCTGAGCTTCCTCCAGTGCCACAGTGATGTCACTCCCAAACTGGAGGAGCCTCAGGAGCCTAAAACCCGATGGCTTAAATATGGATTTCTCCAGTTTTAAAATCTCCCCACCCGTGGCCTCATCCCATGTCCAACCGTCCCTCTCATCCCCGCCCCCTTGAACTGACACAATCTGTCCATCTTTTCTCCCACCTATCCGCTCCTCCCATCTCACTGACCAATCCCACTAATCCCAACCTGCACTCACCTATCACCATCCTACATGCCTTCCCCAGCCCCAACCCTCTATTTATTTTGGAGCTCCCTTCCCACTCCCTAATTCTGAAGAAGTGTCCTGACCCAAACCATCAGCTTTCCTGCTTCTCTGATGCTGCCTGGCCTGCTGTGCTCTTCCAGCTCCACACTGTGTTATCTCTGACCCTAGCGTCCGTAGTTTTTGCTATCTCTAAGAAAAAAAATCCATATTGCTGGTGGCCTGATGGTGGATACATATACTTCCTTCAAGCAGAGCAATAAATTGTGGCTCCCTGAAGATGCACTCTCATAACAATTAGTTAACCAGCTTTTCACAAACAATATACCAGATATATCTTTACTTTTCAAAGATGCATAATAATTACAATGTCATTTATAGTGTTAATTGAGCTCAGGAAATACAGCTAAATTCTGACATCCACAAGGAAAGCTGTCTCCAGCTCAGTTTTCCCATTCTTCTCCTCAGATGATTATTCCCATTCTCCCAGTTCCTTAACATTTATCTCACTGCCTCATTACGTTTTCCAGCGCTGTCCACCAGGAAGGGGCTGCACGCTCAGTCTGGGCTTTACTAGAAGCTCTCCTCAGACAGCTCTAATCTGCAAAAGTACAACTTCAGTATCCCTGTCGCCTAGTCGCAGCACATGCACCAATCTGGTGAAGGTACCACGCCAGCTGAGTGCCCAACACATCACATCTGGGATGGGAAAGGGTTTGGAGTACTCACTGTGTTCTAAACCCTTTCTCATCCCACTCCGACATCAACCATTCCAATGCCCACTGCATTTATTATGGTCAATCATCAAAGTGACATGACACTGATACAGTGATGTAACCCTCAGCCCACAGCACATTTGGAAGTTCCCCAAGTGATGGGCGTTCTCGACTGGCATTCACCTTCTTATAAGTTGCTGCTACTAATCTCTGCATCAGTGAGGTGACAAGGTTAATTTAATTCACATCACTGGCATGGTGTAGTCTGCCTTTGACCAAGATATGATGGATAAGCACGTTCACTCTGTGTGGATTGCACATGTGCAAAGAAATGTTTGCAAATGAAATGTAGGTTGCATTTGCAAACCATGTTCATGCATGTTTAATGTCCTAATGTCTAGCAGATATGGATGCTGTGTTTTTGTCTATTAAAGTAACAAGTGTGCACCCACCCTGGGCATACCTTAACCATCTTTCAGATGCACTGCACATCTGGAGAACAAAAAGTAACAGCAGGGAATGCAGCTCATGGTGGGCACTGTCACTGCCATCCCTTCCCCACCTGCCCCACAAAACACCTGCCCACCCCTCCCAGTTGCCAGGTACTTCCCCAGACCCTCCATGTCACCTTTTACCTTGCTTCAACAAACTATTTCCATGAATCTCCCCCAGTGGTAATGCTCCTCTATGCTCCCTCTGTGGAAGCCACGGTGATGGTCACTGCCAATAACTTCTGGTCAAATAGCCTAGCACATTCTCCAATGTTGTTCTCCACATCCCAGGTGTGCCTTGAGAATTGCCTGGGTTACTGTTCTTGCTCCCACCCCCAGATGTCTCTGCTTTACACAAGCTCCAAACCTCTTTTCCTGCATTCCTTTCACTAGGATTCTATGCCCCCCAACTGCCGTGACATACCCTCTTTTGCACCCTCTAAACAACTGGGGGATGGACACTTGAGAATATTTTCACTGCAGACCTTTGACTGAATTTGATGAGTACTCACTTGCCATTTCTGACTTGACCTGTGACTGCTGTCTTTGTAGCTTTGCCACTGCCAATGGGAGACTCTCCTGACTGCTGATGATGGCCCTCCAGAATGGACATTTGCCCATTCCCTGGAACTTTTCTTCTATTCATTTTATGGGATGTGGGCATTGCTGGCTGGCCAGCATTTCTTGCCCATCCCTAGTTGCCCTTGAGAAGGTGGTGGTGAGCTGCCTTCTTGAACTGCTGCATTCCTCCTGCTCTAGGTTGATCCACAATGCTGTTAGGGAGGGCATTCTAGGATTTTGAACCAGCAACAGTGAAGGAATAGTGATATATTTCCAAGTCAAAATGGTGAGTGACTTGGAGGTGGTGGTGTTCCCATATATCTGCTGCCCTTGTCCTTCTAGATGGAAGTGGTCATGGGTTTGGAAGGTGCTGTCTGAGGATCTTTGGTGAACTTCTGCAGTGCATCTTGTAGATAGCAGATACTGCTGATCTTGAGCGTCAGTGGTTGAGGGAGTGAATGTTTGTGGATGTGATGCCAATCAAATGAGCTGCTTTGTCCTGGATGGTATCAAATTTCTTGAGTGTTATTGCGGCTGCACTCATCCAGGAAGGTGGGGAGTATTCCATCACACTCCTGACTTGTGCCTTTGTAGATGGTGGACAGGCTTTGAGGAGTCAGGAGATGAGTTATTCGTCACAGCATTCCTAGCTTCTGGCCTGCTTTTGTAGCCACTCTGTTAATGTGGTGAGTCCAGTTGAGTTTCTGGTCAATGATAACCCCCTGGATGTTGATAGTGGGGTATTCAGTGATGGTAACACCATTGACTGTCAAGGGACAGTGGTTAGATTGTCTGTTATTGGTGATGGTCATTGCCTGGCATTTGTGTGGCATGAATGTCACTTACCACTTATCAGCCCAAGCCTGGATATTGTCCAGATCTTGTTGCATGTGAACATGGCCTGCTTCAGTATCTGAGGAATAATGGATGGTGCTGAGCCTTGTGCAATTATTGGCAAACATCCCCACTTCTGACCTTATAATAGAGGGAAGATGGTTGGACATAGGACACTACCCTGAGGAACTCCTGCAGAGATGTCCTGGAGCTGAGATGATTGACCTTCCACAATCCCGTCCATCTTCCATTGTGCCAGGTATAACTCCAACAATCGGACAGTTTGCCCTGATACCCATTGATTCCAGTTTAGCTAGGGCTGCTTGATGCCATGCTCGGTCAAATGCAGCCTTGTTATCAAGGGCTGTCACTCTCATCTCACCTCTGGAATTCAGGTCTTTTGTCCATGTTTAACCAAGGCAGTAATGAGGTCAGGAGCTGAGTGGCCCTGGCAGAACCCAAACTGGGCATCACTGAGCAGGTTATTGCTGTGCAGGTGTCGCTTGATATCACTGTTGACGACACTTTCCATCACTTTACTGAAGATTGAGAGGAGACTGATGGGGCAATAATTGCAGTCAGGCAGACTGCTTGATACTGAAGACTAACTGTGGCCAAGCCCTTAAACTGTGTGCAGACTCGGCCCCTGACAATCAGTATTGGGAACCGCAGATGATGGAGCCTCCCCTTTAATTGGACTGAGGGCGAGCCTCCACACACTTTCCAACATAATTATTTAGTCGAGTAAACTTGCCAAATGTTTGCAGCACAGGCAGTTGGCACATGCTGTTGGCATTAGTTAGATGTCCTGGTATGCTGTACAGTATGATGTCTCCCTCAGATGGCCACAGACAAGCAAGGGAAACAGCACGACAGTGTGCCAGTGCAAAAGAGCATATCAATACAGTGGCACTGAGAGCCTTTGGCTCTGGCTGAAGTACCAGCGCACTGAAAACCATGGAATGGTGCTAAGTGATCAAAAGCTAACATAGGAAGCAAAGCAGCCTTGAGATACAGCCTGGTCCAATCTCTGAACTGGGTGCCTGTCTGTTCAAGCAATGTGTCTTTGCTGCAGCCTTTCAATGCTATTTGCTGTTATGCTCTGCAATGCAGATCTGTGGTCCCACGATGATCTGCAATTGGTTCAGAGAGATGCCATGTTATTGGCAGGTTTTGGCAAATGCTGGATACCAATGGATTAAGCATGCATGAAGGGTTTCTCCTGGATTATGCCCCTAGATGCCCTGCGTACTGGTGGGCCTTTGCAGACAGCATGAAGTGAAGGCACAGGATACAGGCTCTGGTTCATGTTTTCTTGATATCTCGCTTGTTGGCCAAGTTTGATAAGGTAGAAAGCCGAATATTACTGTGGCAATTCAGGCCATTAATAAAGGGCTTAACAATGTCTAATCATAGCTGGCAACTCACCACTGCCTAGTGAGAAATTTGCCTTGCTGTTGCGCTAAGTCTAATATTGCAGTGAGATGCTGCTGATGTTGAGATAGGCCTCAATTCTTGATTGAGCCTGCTACTCAAATCTTGCTGTAACTCATGTTGTTCAGACCACTATAAGATTCCACTCTAATATCAATGAAGTGAAAAGACAATTTCAATGATCTGGTTGTAATAGACCTCAGGTTCTAATCATACAGGCACTGCATGTCAGAATTCAGGTACCAAAACACGGAAAAACCCTGGATTCCAATATAACAGATAATGGGTCAAGACAAATTCTAAGTTAAGTGCTCTGATTAAGACCACACACAACTCTCAGAAAGCATACCTGTTTCCTCATTAAAGACAAGGATAGAACATATAGTTGAAAGAGAAAGCTGAACTAATGGTCTTTAACTTCTTTCTCAAAATGGTATTAGTCATAGTAAAAAATAATTAGTAGACTGAAATTGTGCAAACTGACAATCCTGAGGAAATCTATTCAGGGCAATATAGTATTGGTGTAGTATAAAAGTTGCCAAAAGAACATCTCATCTAACCAACTTAACTATGTCTTTTGAATATATTTAGTGAATCTGAATGTCATTAAATGTGGAAGGATTATATACAAAATACTGGATAATTGAATACTGGATAATTGCTTTGGCAACTCATTTAATACATCACAGTTTTAAATCTAAAACTTAGCTTGGCCTACAAAGCAGGGTGAAGCATGGAGCAGTGTATTTGAATGTGAAGTATTCACACTTGTGTATTTGTTTTGCTTTATCACTGATCTCGAAATTAAGTAATTAGCTGGAATTTGGTCTGGTTAGCTAGATTTTCTTGCACCGACACCAGGCTTGAGCATTTGGGCTCCCCTTCCTCAAATACTTGGAAAAATTCACACTGATGCAAGATCACTTCCAGATTTTGAGATGCACACTTAAATTTTAAACCTGCCCCCATCACTCAACCACCAAATACGGAGCTGCAGAAATGGATTTGATTAAGACATTCTTAAGCAATTATCTTTGAATGTGACAGTTCAGTCTTTGCTGGTTTTATATTCCATTCTTGAGTCTTTAATCATCTTTTGAGGTCAGCATTATTCTAATGCCCTTCTACCACTTTCATGCCCTATGAATGGTGTTTGTGCTTTAAAACATGAATAGCCGATTCAGCTATTGTCTGGCTTAAATTAAGCCACCCACAAGATAATTTTTGAAACAGATTGACGAAAACAATTGTATCTTTGTAGCTTTGAACTCAACAGAAGTTGTTTTTAATGATAAAGCATCATATATATTGTTAGCATTGTTTGGTTGATGGTTGTTTTTAAAATAGGATGCAAAATCTTTAAAAGTGTTACACAAATGTAACCTATATCTAGCAACACATTTCTGAAGTAAGTCATGTGTGAATACAACAAACCATTTTTTCCATATAACAATATTATTAAAAACATTGGTATTCCATTTGTTGAAGATATAACAATTAAAGTAGCACTCTTCAGCACTAACCAACCTCACTCTATTCTCTAAACATTACTAAATATATAAAAGGCTTCTACTTGGTTTTGCTGCATATACTCTAATCTGAGGGAAAATTGAAACCATGGAATATTTCTCTCTCTTCCCATTGTGAAGTCTTTGTGCATTAGTATTAGCTTGAAGTAAACACTGAATGGTTGCAAGAAAAATAGTTTTCCTTCAATGTGTTGTGGCATCAAATAAATTAAAATAAACTCATACTCGCTGTTCTATATTGCAGCAACTGAGATTAGAACATCTTAAAAGTTTTTCCGTGGATGTATTTTAATCTTTTACAGGAATCTTTTTAAAACAGTTAAAAAATATTAAATAAGAATGTGGGGTTTTTTCGATTTAAGAAAGAAATAGCCCATTGATTTATTTGTTTTTTCATCACTTGTACAACTTCAAGTAATACTCTTCAAGGAATACAATTACATCCCACCAAGAGATAACAAACTTATGCCACGGCTTAGGCCTTGATACATGATGAGACTTTCAAATTTGATTAGAATAGAATGGATTTTATGCAAAGTTTACTCATGAAGGACATTAATGACTTAATAAAGTACTTGTACTTTGAGAACCAGTTTTAATAAAGACACAGGTCTGCCCAAACTCACCTTCAAGTTGCCACAGAGATTGGATATTTCTGAGGAAGGGTCACTGGACCTGAAACGGTGACTCTGATTTTTTTTTCTCCACATATACTACAAGGCCTGATGAGCTTTTCCAGCAACTTCTGTTTTTGTTCCTGATTTACAGCATCTGCAGTTCTTACGGTTTTTATCGGGTATTTCTGTCCCGCTATTCAGAATTAGTGGGCAAGCTGGATCACTTCTGCCAATCCTTACAACAAGGTACAGACAGATCTTCCTCCTACAGTCATGTGACCACAGGCCCAAAGCTGGACATTCTAAACTGACCCACAGCCGGTGAAATTGGGCCTGACAGAAAATTGACATCAAACTTTAGGGGGAGCCAGTTACAACCAGCCCAAGGGAACGTATTGGTGTATTGGAAGTATTGGAAACGTATTGATGAGATATTCTGGCACTTGACTTACAGCCAGTGCCTGACAATGTGCACTTCATACCTCCCTGGCAAAGTGACAGTGAAGGGTGTCATCATGACCCCATTGGATACTTTGAACCCAGCTGACAACCTCATTGGTCAAAGGCCACAGAACATTCTGGAAGGTGTGGGGTGTAGAGGGGGAAAATAAATCATATATGCACCTGGAGGTCACCCTCTCAGTGAAGACTCACAGCTAGACTCATGACGAAAGACCGTGAGGCAACTGAAGAAGACCCAGGAGAAGATTCACCTTGACGTCCCACCTTCGTGGAAGAGAGCTTGCCCTATGTCAGAGAGGAAGGTGATTCTGATGGCCCAGCTCAAACATGTGCATTGTTGAGGATAATACTCTTTCTTGGACTGATAGAGCTGGATAAAGAGCAAATACTGTGGGAATTTGGGAAATTCTCTCATGGTGTTTTTAATAAAGAATATTTTGTTAATAAAATTGAATTGAAGCAGAAATCAAATTTTGTGTCCCTTTGTCTGCCCCACCGACAAGAACACTTGGGTAAAATGTTTTTAACACATAATCTGTTTGAAGTGTCCTAAAGCACAGACAACACTGTGTAAAAACGCTAACACTCCCATCATTTTCAAAAAGAAAACTAAATAAAAATAAAGCAGGAATGAAAGTTACAATTAACTACACGGGTCACACAGTTAGGGTAGAGACGGTTCCCCAGCTGAGTTGACTGCCATACATTTCATTTTTCTATGAGTTCTGTTGTGTAATCTAAAATGCAATCACTAAAATATGATATGGCCAGGGGGAGTGGGAAGTAGCAGATAAAATAAATAACACTCTCCCCTTCACAATTCATCTTGGTTACTGGAGGAATATCTTTAGTTTTGATGACTGATCTCAAGGAGCATGAACTGGGACATTCCCCACTCAAGCCCTTAAACCAAATGTCATTATGAGTTGTTCAGAGATGTAAGAGATAAACCTTCAGGGAATCAATCAATCCTTGCAATAGCAGCTCATGTATAGATGTTTGACAGAATTTGAACAAAAATTCATGAAGTCAGGGTTCTTTTGAGCTCAGCATTTAACTTTCTCTATAGACGATGAGTCCGCGTCACAGATAATAACTCAGGGAGGCCCTGTTATCCAAATTTACGAAAATATATCCAATTGTCACATGCTTTCCTGTGAATGCTGTTTATAAAATCCTGACCATGCATTTAATTATACACTAAGCAAGCTTACATAAATATTAAGTTAACCAACAACACAAATATTGTTAAATCTCTTCTTACAAAATATCTAATCAAAGTAATCAATCTTGCCATCCCATACCAAAACAAAACATGGAGAATTTAATAAAATGATACAATAACATGCAAAAGGTTGGCATGAAGACCAGCAGCTGGTTACTTTGTCAAGTGGGTTGGAAGACATGATGGATTGAAAGTAGGAATCATGCAAATTCCGAGATGTGAAAATCGGCACTTGTTTTAATGAGACAGGGACCTGTCGTTGGGCCAAAATATTAAGAGTCAAATCCTCAGTTCAGCCAAAGATCTTGGTTCTAGTTAAAAGAAAATCTTTACTGACCTTTTCACAAATACACACTTGTGATTGAAATTCATGGGATTAGAATGTAGAACAATCCAGTACAAGAACAGGGGCCCAAGATGTCTGTGCCAACCATTATGCTATTATAAACCATTTCCATTTGCCTGGCTTGTATTCCTCTGTTCCCACCCTATTCAGTGTTTAACTAAATGCCTCTTAAACGTTGATATCAAAGCTTCTTCTACGATGCCTCCTGGCAATGCAGTCAGCGGAACTGGCTAGTTTCTGTGTAAATTACTTTCCTCGCACATCTCCTTTAAACTTGCCACATATCTCCTTAAAGCCATGTTCTCCAGCATTTGACATACTTACCATGGAAAGAAAAGGACTCTGACTATCCACCTTATCCATGTCCCTCATTATTTTATATATTTCTATCAGCTTGCCCATCAGCCTCCGATGCTGTAGCAAAAACAATCCAAGTTTGCCCAACCTCTCCTAAGAGCTAATACACTCCAATCCAGGTAACATTGTGGTAAAGCTCTTTCGCACCCTCTCCAAAGCCTCCACATCCTTCCCATAGTCCAGTGAGCAGAACTGCATGCAATACTCTAAATGTGGCCCGGCCAAGGTCTTATACAGTTGCATCATCATTTGCCAGTTTTTATACTCAATGACTTAAGGCTTTGGAATAGATTTGTATCTCAGGTTGCGGATGATGTCGTTCGTTGGCTTGCTGAGCTGATTCATTGTTTCACAGACGCTGCGTTACAGTGCTGGGTAACATCATCAGTGCAGCCTCCAATGAAGAGCCATTGTGTTTTCCTGCCTGTTACTTAAACTCTGGAGTATGTTGAGCTGGATTACCACACTTCCGGTTTCCCATCGTGGTCGAGCGTATATGGGGTCGAGCTCTATGTGTTTGTTGATGACTTTCTTCGTGGAGTACCATGATCATAGAAATTCCCGTGCTTGTCTCTGCCTTGCTTGTCCCAGGATTTTGGTGTCCCAGTCGAACTGGTGGTTCTCCTTATCCATGTGGATGGAGATGAATTGATGTTCATGTAGCCTGTTGTAAATTTCCTTCCTATTTGTCCGATGCTGTGTTTGTCACAGTCTCTGCAGGGAATCTTGTATATGACATTGGCCCTGTCCATAGTGGGTAGTGGGTTTTTGGTTCGGGTGAGCAGTTGTCGTAGGGTTGATGTGGCTTTGTGTGCTACTCTGATGCGCAGTGGTTCTAGCAGTTTCAAACCAACCAACTACAACTCAATGACTTAACCAAGCATATTGTATGCCTTCTCTATTACCTTATGCACCTGTGCCAGCATTTTCAGGCAGCTACGTAGTTGAACCCCAAGATCTTTCTGTATAACAATGCTCCCCAGAGTCCTGCTATTTACTGTGTACTTTCCTCTTGCATTTGACCTCCCAAAATGAATCACCTCACACTTTTCCACATTAAACTCCATTCCCATAAAATTTAAAACCAGAGCTTCTCAAAAAATGTAATTAATGTGTAGCTAAGTAAGGTCTAATTGCTTAATGATCAGATCTGGGCAAAAGGTTTAATTACCTTGAAGACTTTTGCCCTTTTGTCACTTATATTTCAGAGTTTCTTTTTGTTTTGAAAAGTAGCTGACAAATACTTCAGCATTCATTAAATCAGAATTAAGGACGCTTACCACCACATTTCAACTATATCCCCAGCAGTGGATTCCGGAGATCTTGGGCCATCGATGACAATTATATTGCAAAGGATTTGAGGAACTTGGAACTTGCAGTTTTATTCAAGAGAACTAGTGAAGCATCAAGGTTGCTCCTGCATTTTAAACTGATTGAGTAAACCTTACAATGAGCAATATGGACTGCCCAAACTGCTCCTCAAGAGGACTGCAAGGGTTTGGGTTTTTGAATGGACACAGGTCTGGGCCACAAGATTACACAGTGCAGAGAAACCCTTTGGCTCATTGAGCCTACACTAACAAAAACCTCTCCAGCACTTGTGCCATAGTCTTGAATATCATGAAATTTCACGTGCTCATCCGTATGCTTTTCTTAAAGATTGTGTGTTTTCCTGTCTCAACTGCCTCCCAAGCAGTGCGACCCAGATTTCTATCAGCCTCTGGATGGAAATGTTTTTCTTGAAATTCTAAACCTTCTGTCTTTCACCTTAAAATTCTGCCCCCTTGTTATTGACCCTTCAACTAATTGGAACAGCTACTTCCTGTCCACTTTGTCCATGTCTAGCATAATCTTATACACCTCAATCAGGTGCTTCCTCAGCCTTTTCTGCTCTGAAGAAAACAACCTGAGACTGCCCACTCTCTCTTCATACCTGAACTGCTCCCATCCAGGCAATATCTTGATGAATCCAGTATGCTCCCCTCTAGTATAAGGACATCCTTCTTGTAGTGTGGTGACTGAAACTGCACATTGTACTCCAGCTCTGGCCTTACCAAAGTTTTTACAACATTGCCTTCCCACTCTTATGATCTACCCACATAGATAAACACAGGTATCCTGTATGCCTTCTAACTATCCTATTACCCATCCCTCAGGCATCTATGGACAAGCATCTCGATCCCTCTGTTCCACTGAGCTTCCTTGTGTCTTGCCACTCATTGAGTACTCCCTTGTCTTGTTACTTCTTTCAAAGTGCATCACCTCACACTTATCATGGTTAAATTCCATCGGCAGCTGCTCTGTCATTCTGAGTAATCTGTCTATATCCTCCTGTAACCTAAGGCCTTCTACTTCACTGTCAATTAACTATCCCAGCTACCTATCATCATAACATTTCATATCATGTCCCCCACGTTTTCCTCCACATCACCTTGCACATTCTTGAGAGACCTTATAGAAGGAGCTACCGAGGTCTATGCCATCGGGTGGACAGTAGAGCTTTGGATTATAGAGAGGTGTATAATGAACTTGAGGCTTTGAGAGAACTATGCAGTGTCTGGATCATTGAGAGGACTATTAGATCTGCTTCATCAACAGTAGGATTTCTGGTTTATTGGAAAAACAACAGGGTGTCTGAGTCATTGAGGGGAGAATAGGTTTTCTGAGCCATACCATCACAGAGATGTATAATATGCAAACAACCCTTTGGTCCTTTTACCAGTCTCCACCTCTTCCTCTGGCAACTCATTCCATACATGCACGACCTTCCGCATGAAAGTGTTGTCATTTACGTCCCTTTTCAATGTATCCCCCCTCACATTAAACCAAGTCCCTCTAGTTGCGGACCCCCTTACCCTGAGGAAAAACTATTTATCCTATCCATGCCCATCATGATTTTAAAATCTTCTATCAGGTCACCCCTCAGTCTCAGGAAAATAGTCCAACTTGTTCAGCCTCACCCTATACCTCAAACCCTGGCAACATCCTAGTAGGTCTTTTGAATCATAGATTCCCTACAGTGTCTGAAACAGGCCATTTGGCCCATCATGTCCACACCTATCCTCTGAGGGCCACCCCACTCCTCTACCCAATCCCTGTAACAGCACATTTCTCATGGCTAACCAATCTGGTCTGCGCATTCCTAGGCGCTATGGGCAAATCAGAGTCATAGGTAAAGCCATAGAGTCCTACAGCATGGAGACAAGCCTTTTGGCCCAAACTGGTCTATGCTGACCAAAATGTCCATCTACACTAGCCCAATTTCCATGCACTTGGCCCATATCCTTCGAAACCTTTTCTATCCATGTATTGATCTAAATGCCTTTTAAATGTTGTTAATGTTCCCTCCTCAATCAGCAGCTCATTCCAGATGCATAACGCCCTCTGTGTAAAAAAGTTGCCCCTCAGGCTCCAATGTATTATTTCCCCACTTACGTTAAACTGATGCCCTCTGATTCTCAATCCCCTAACCCTGGGAAAAACAGAGTGCATTCATCCTATCCATGCCTCTCATAATCTTATCTATTTCTATAAATCCCCCCTCAATCTCCTATGATCTAAAGAAAAAGGTCCTAGCTTGTCCAATCTCACCCTATAACTCAGTCCCTCAAGTCCTGGCAAAATCCTTCTAAATTTCTTCTGCACTCTTTCAAGTTTAATAACATCCTTCCTATAGCAAGGTGGCCAAAACTGAACACAATACTCCAAATGCAGCCTCAGCAATGCCATGTGCAACTGTAATGTAACTTCCCAGATTCTATACTCAATGCCCTGACTGACAAAGGCCAGTGTGCCAAAAGCCTTCTTCACTGCCCTGTCTACCTGTGACTCCAATTTCAGAGAACAGCGCACCTGAAACCCAAGGTCTCTCTGTTCCATTACACTCCTTAAGACCCTACCATTCACCATGAAACTCCTACCTTAATTTGACTTTCCTAAATGCAACACCTCACACTTATCTATATCAAACTCCATTGGCCATTTAGATCAGATTAGATTCCCTGCAGTGTGGAAACAGGCCCTTCGGCCCAACAAGCCCACACCGCCCCTTGAAGCATCCCACCCAGATCCATCCCCCTTTAACCCACACACCCCTGAACACTACAGGCATTTTAGCATGGCCAATCCACCCAGCCTGCACATCTTTGGACTGTGGGAGGAAACTGGAGCACCCGGAGGAAACCCACACAGACACGGGGAGAATGTGCAAACTCCACACAGACAGTCACCCGAGGCTGGAATCGAACCCGGGTCCCTGGTGCTGTGAGGCTGCAGTACTAACCACTGAGCCACCATGCTGCTTTCTGGATAACTTCTCCAGCTGATCAAGATCCTGCTGAAATTTCTGATAATCCTCCTCACTGATCATGATACCGCCTATTTTAGTGTCATCTGCAAACTTACTAATCATGCCTTGTACATTCCCATCTAAAACATTGATATAGATGATTACTCTAGGTCGAGTCAGCATAAGGAGGGAGGAAGAGTTGGGTATCCTAAAAGGCATCAACGTAGACAAGTCCCCAGATCTGAATGGGTTTTGTCCCAGACTAATGAGGGAAGCAAGAGGGGAAATAGCCGGGGCCTTAACTGATATCTTTGCAGCATCCTTAAACACGGGTGAAGTCCCAGAGGACTGGAGAATTGCTAATGTTGTCCCCTTGTTTAAGAAGGGTAGCAGGGATAATCCAGATAATTATCGACTGGTGAGCCTGGCGTCAGTGGTAGGGAAGCTACTGGAGAAGACACTGAGGGATAGGATCTATTCCCATTTGGAAGAAAATGGACTTATCAGTGATAGGCAACGTGGTTTTGTGCAGGGAAGGTCATGTCTTGCCAAATTATTAGAATTCTTTGAGGACGTGAAAAAGTTGATAGATGAGGGAAAGGCTGTAGATGTCATTTACATGGACTTCAGTCAGGCAGTTGATAAGGTTCCCCATGGCAGGCTGATGGAGAAAGTGAAGTCATGTGGGGTCCACGGTGCGCTAGGTAGATGGATAAAAACTGGCTGGGCAACAGGAGACAGAGAGTAATAGTGGAAGGCAGTTTCTCAAATTGAAGACCTGTGACCAGTGGTGTTCCATAGAGATCTGTGCTGGGACCACTGTTGTTTGTGATATACGTAAATGATTTGGAGTAAGGTATAGGTGGTCTGATCAGCAAGTTTGCAGATGACGTGAAGATTGGTAGAGTAGCAGATAGTGAAGGGGACTGTCAGAGATTACAGCAGAATATTGATAGACTGGGGAGTTGGGCGGTTAAACGGCAGATGGAGTTCAATCCAAGCAAATGCAAAGTGATGCATTTTGGAAGATCTAATTCAAGAGTGAATTATGCAGTAAATGGAAAAGCCCTGGAGAAAATTGATGAACAGAGAGATCTGGGTGTTCAGATCCATTTTTCCGTGAAGATGACAGTGCAGGTCAATAGAGTGGTCAAGAAGGCGTAAGGCGTGCTTTCCTTCATTGGACGGGGTATTGAGTACAAGAGTTGGCAGGTCATGTTACAGTTGTATATGACTTTGGTTCAGCCACATTTAGAGTACTGCGTACAGCTCTGGTCGCCACATTACCAAAAGGATGTGAATGCTTTGGAGATGGTGCACAGGAGGCTCACCAGGATGTTGCCTGGTATGGAGGGTGCTAACTATGAAGAAAGGTTGAGTAGATTAGGATTATTTTCATTAGAAAGGCGGAGATTGAGGGGGGACCTGATTGAGGTCTACAAAATCATGAGGGGTGTAGACAAGGTGGATAGCAAGAAGCTTTTTCCCAGAGTGGGAGACTCAATTACTAGGGGTCATGAGTTCAAAGTGAGAGGAGAAAAGTTTATGGGAGATATGCGTGGAAAGTTCTTTACACAGAGGGTGGTGGGTGCCTGGAACGCTTTGCCAGTGGAGGTGTTAGACGCAGACACGATAGTGTCTTTTAAGATGTATCTGGACAGGTACATGGATGAGCAGGGAGCAAAGGGATACAGACCCTTAGAAAATAGATGACACGTTTAGACAGAGGATCTCAATCGGCGCTGGTTGGAGGGCCAAAGGGCCTGTTCCTGTGCTGTAATTTTCTTTGATCTTTGTTCGTAACAAGTAGTAATGGACCCAGTACTGACTCCTGAGGCACAGCCACTAGTCATAGGTCTGCAGTCAATTAACATCCTTCCACTGTTACACTCTGCTTTCTATGATCAAGCCTATTGTGTGTCTTATTTGCCAACACTCCTTGGATTCCATGTGATCTAACCTTCCAAAGGTCTTACTGAAATCCATATAGATTACATCTATTGTCCTGCCCTCATCAACTTCCTGGTCACTTCATCAAAGAACTCTGACAAATTTGTGAGTCATGATCTCCTAGGCATGAAGCCATGCTGACTACTGCTAATCAAACTCTGTCTTTCTAAATTCATGTATATGTTATCTCTTGGAATCTTCTCAAGTAACTTACCCGCCACAGATGTTAAGCTTACTGGTCTATAACTCCTGTATTTTCCTTTGTAGCCCTTCCTGTATAAGGGTACAACATTTGCCACCCTCCAGTCTTCCAGGACTTCATCCTTGGCTAACGATGATACAAATATATCAACCAGGGCCCCCACAATCTCTTTTGTAGCCTCTTGCAGGGTTCTTGGATATATCTGATCAGGATCAGGAGACTTCTCCACCTTCATACTTACTAATACATCTAACACCTCCTCTACTGTAATATGGACTGTCCCCAAGTTCCCAAGTTTTCACGTCTTTCTCCACAGTAATTTAGCATGGCCAATCAACCTACCCTACACACCTTTGGAGTGTGGGAGGAAACCCATGCAGTAACAGGGAGAATGTGCAACCTCCACACAGACAGTTGCCCGAGAATGGTCTTCAACCTGGAACTCTGGTACTGTGAGACAGCAATGCTAGACACTGAGCACTGTGCCACCCCTTATCTTTTTTTCTGTTTTCTGAACCTTTTCAAATTTGATAATATCCTTCTGATAGCAGGGATACCAGAGTTGAAAGCAATATTTCGAAAGTGGCCTAACTAACATCCTGTACAGCTGCAATATGACCTCCCAACTCCTACGTTCAATACACTGACCAAGAAAGGCAAGCATGTCTTGTTCATCCTCTCTACTTCTGACACCACTTTCAAGGAACTATGAACCTGGACTCCAAGGTCTCCTTGTTCAATAACACTCCCCAGGATTTTACCATTAAACTTTTAAGTCTTGCCTGGATTTGCCTTTCCAAAATGCAGCAGTTCACATTTATCTAAACTAAACTCCATCTGCCCCTGCTCGGCCCATTGGCCCATCTGATCAAGGTCCCATTCTACTATGAGATAACATTCCTCGCCGTCCACTACACCTCCAATTTTGATGTCGTCTACAAAATTACTAACGATACGTCTTATATTCGCATCCAAATCATTTATATAAATAACAAAAACCAGTGGACACAACATTGATCCATGTGGCACACTGCCGGTTACAGGCCTCCAGTCCGAAAAACAACTGTCCACCACCACCCTCTGTCTCTTACTTTCAAGCCAGTCATGTATCCAAATGGTTAGTTCTCCCTGTATTCCATGTGATCTAACCTTGTTACCCAGTCTACCATGTGGAGCCTTGTTGAATGCCTTACTGGAGTACATACAGACCATATCCACTGCTCTGCCCTCATCAATACTTGTCATCACTTCTGCAGAAAACTCAATGAAGCTCATTAGATGATTTCCCACACACGAAGCCATGTTGACTATCCCTAATAAGTCCTTGCCTTTTCAAATACATGTTATTGTGGGAATCTACAGGATATTATGAATCATTAACTATCGTGTTTCTGAGCCACTGACAAGATTGCAGGGAAGGTTTTCATAGCTTTAGTGGGTGAGGGTAACATTTTACTACTCCTTAATCCAACTCCTTAATAAACTAACCCTGTCTTTTATATTGCGGCTGCTCGCTGTGCCCTTCACAACTTGATTTTTGTGAAAACTAAACTAAGAATGAAATAGCTGAATGCGGATACCGAAGAAGCTGGAACTGATAACCAAGAGGATTAGTGCTTGAAGGAGTATGTGTGTCAGCTGCTAGGAACATTCATAGAGAGACCATTCTCTTCAGATTAAGTACCCTTAGCAAAATTCCATTGCATCTCTCCAGACCTCTGTCAACTTCAATCATTCAACACATCAGTATCTGTTCTTTTGGCTCCCATTAATAAAAATTGCATACTGCCTCTACCAGGCCTTATGTAACTTCATAATTTCACAAACAACGAAACCAATTCAAAATGAAATAGCATACTTATAAAACATGCTCAAACATTTAATCCCCACGCTTTCTCTAGATCCCTAGACATGTTTTTCTAACATTTCTGGTTGCCACTGCCCTTTATTGTGATAGTTGATTAACTGATTCTCTGTCACAAGAAGTGACTGAAGGGACCCTTGTCTAACAGTTCAGACTTGGGAAGAACGTTTTGTTGGTTGCACTTCCTGACTATACATCCAACTGTTTTTGAGGCCTGACCTCTGAATGGTTAGCCAAGTTAAAATATTAGTTTAACAAATATACAGCACAGATTGCCAGAGGAAAGTGGCAAAATGGTCAACATCGTCCTTGAAATCCGTATTATCTCAGAACAACTCTCATCCACTCCACCTTAACAACATCACAGTCACTGTCAACCACTGCCACTCTCTTTCTCAGTTCCTGTACATGGCATTGAAACCCAAAGTTACCCCACCACCTCAAAGATTATATGAGACTCCTTTTCTTTATGGGGTCAATTGAATTTTGCTTCCAACGGCGTTTGATTTGATTTCTGCACCCATTTGCTTTGTAAAGTTGGAAAACTGTTAAATAGTAAAAATGAATGAAAATTGCTGAAAAGTGAAAATCACATTCTTGTTGAACATTGATGCTGATTTGTGCGATGAATTCAATAAGTCTTTATCAAAGTCTGTTCAGCAAAAAGTAGCAGCAGACAATGTTAAACAAACAATAAAATAAAGGTGAAGTTTGAGAGTATCAATGCCAAATGTTATTGTGAAATATCCACTCGTTTAATTATCAAAGGAATACAGTGCATTACTTTGTCTAGAATCTCGAACAACATTTTTTTTACAATTAATTGCAGGAGCCTCTGCTATTAACAGACCAGGCATGAATCGACATGTTTGACAAGAAGGTCTGATCTGAAGGTCAGACTGATTGTGTTCAGGATGTGTTATACATCTGAACATATTGTGTAACGGATATCCAGCATTCAGGAGTATTAAATAGGAAACTCTTGAAGTCTGAAGAATAATGCCACAATGCTTCTGGTCATAAATGAATATACTCAGCTCTTTCTACCTCTCTGGAGAGGACAAATGATTTGAACATAAAGCTTTGCATAACAAAGTTAGTGATTTTTTGAATTTGTTGAAATTTGTTGGATTTTTAAAAATCTAAATTATAAAAAGAAAATGGAATATCAAAAAATACAATGATTTAAATAAAAGTAGCTGATAAAGTACAACAGAGTAAAACCTCAGAAAATAGAATACATAAGAAATCTTACTTATGAGTCTGTTCTGATACCATGGAACTGATATCCAGGATTACTGGCTCTGTAAAATATTTTGACTCAACATTACGAGGATCTGCCTGAAGTCTGAGCTCAATGATGTAGCAGTGTCCGTAAAATGGATCAAAAGAGGAATGGTTCTATGACAGAAGCAATCATACACAGTATTATTCAGCTTTAATGATTTCCAAGCCTTTAAGCAATTAATATTTTCCATTGAGCATTGCTGCTTTCCTCAAGGTCAGTTATTTTTTCACAATATAAAATGAACGCAGTAATGTGAATATTATGTTAGGTATTCTTAAAGAGACATACTGTCAAAGCTTTTTACCTTGCACTCATCAGGACAGAATTACAAGAATGCCAAAATCTCAAACACAATGACCATTTGTACTGTGATAATGGGAACTGCAGACGCTGGAGAATCTGAGATAACAAAGTGTGGAGCTGCATGAACACAGCAGGCCAAGCAACATCTTACGACCACAAAAGCCAACATTTCAGGCCTAGACCCTTCATCAGAAAAGGGGGATGGGGAGAAGGCTCTGAAATAAATATGGAGAATGGGGAGGCGGATCGAAGGTGGATAGAGGAGAAGATAGGTGGAGAGGCGACAGACAAGTTAAAGGGGTGGGGATGGAGCCTGTAGAGGTGAGTATAGGTGGGGAGATAGGGAGGGGATAGATCAGTCCAGGGAGGACGGACAGGTCAAAGGGGCCAGATGAGGTTAGGAGGTAGGAAATGGTGGTGCAGCTTGAGGTGGGAGGATGGGATAGGCGAGAGGAAGAACAGGTTAGGGAGGCGGGGACGAGCCATCCTGGGCCTCCTGCAATGCCACAACTATGCCACCCGAAGGTTGCAGGAACAGCAACTCATATTCTGCTTGGGAACCCTGTAGCCCAATGGTATCAATGCGGATTTCACAAGCTTCAAAATCTCCCCTCCCCCCACTGCATCCCAAAACCAGCCCAGATCGTCCCCGTCTTCCTAGCCTGTTCTTCCTCTCACCTATTCCCTCCTCCCACGTCAAGCCGCACCCCCATTTCCTACCTCCCAACCTCATCCCGCCCCCTTGACCTGTCAGTCCTCCCCGGACTGACGTATCCGCTTCCTACCTCCCCACCTATACTCACCACCACAGGCTCCATCCCTTCCCCTTTAACTTGTCTGTCTCCTCACCACCTATCTTCTCCTCTATCCACCTGCGATCCGCCTCCCCGTTTCTCCCTATTTATTTCAGAAGCCTCTCCCCATCTCTGTTTTCTGATGAAGTGCCTAGGCCCGAAACGTCAGCATTTGTCTCCTAAGATTCTGCTTGGCCTGCTGTGTTCATCCAGCTTCACACTTTGGTATCTCCACCATTTGTACTGTATTTGAAGAGAATGCTGATTGGTTTGGAAGTGGGCTCTGATTTGTTGAGGTATTGCCATGATAAATGTACTAGGGTGCGGTTAATTACCGAAGATAGTAAGAACTGCAGATGCAGGAGAATCTGAGATAACAAGGTGTATCCTTGTTATCGCTGTCAATTACCATTTGTTTTTGTTTAAATTCAAACCAGGAAAGTCAAAACCACTTGGCCAAGGCAGCTGCATAAGAATGGCTGATATGCCAAGGTGTAGAGCTGGATGAACACAGCAGGCGAAACAACATCAGAGGAGCAGGAAAGCTGATGTTTCAGGCCTAGACTGTTCTTCAGAAATGGGGGAGGGGAAGGGGGATCTGAAATAAATATGGAGAGAGGGGGAGGTGGATTGAAGATGGATGAGAAGATAGGGTGAGAGGAGACAGACAGGTCAAAGAGACGGGGCTGGAGCTAGTAAATGTGAATTTAAGTGGGGAGTTAGGGAGGGGATGGGTCAGTCCAGGGAGGACTGACAGGTCAAGGGGGCGGTATGAGGTTAGTAGGTAGGAAATGGGGGAGGTGCTTGAGGCGGGAGGAAGGACAGGCTAGAAAGGCGGGGGCGAGCGGGGCTGGTTTTGTGATATAGTAGGGGGAGGGGAGATGTTGAAGCTTGTGAAGTCCACATTGATACCATTGAGCTGCAGGGTTCCCAAGCGGAATATGAGTTGCTGTTCCTGCAACCTTCGGAATGCATCATTGTGGCACTGCAGGAGGCCCAGGATGGACATGTCGTCTGTGGAATGGGAGGGGGGAGTTGAAATGATTTGCAACTGAGAGGTGCAGTTGTTTAGTGCGAACCAAGCTTAGGTGTTCCGCAAAGCGGTCCCCAAAAGTTCATCCAGCTCTATACCTTATCTCAGATTCTTCAGCATCTGCAGTTTCTACTATCTCTGCATAAGAATGGCTGCGCCTCAAGCTTTTGTTAAATTGAAACAGTGCAATGCAAGGAAATTTTTTTTTCTCTTGTTTGCAAAGGATAGGGCTTTGTAGGTTAATATGTGTAGCTTCTAACATAATCATAAACTTGTTCTTCATGCAATTTTTAGCACAATCAAGAGTGGACATTATATTCTGAATTTTGAAAGTACCAGCTGTTTGTGTACCTACCCTGTTGTTAACAGTCAAATCTATGTGCTTTTTAGGACATTCTACTAGACCTTGAGACTCACAGACTACATAGAACATAGAACATAGAAAAGTACAGCACACTACAGGCCCTTCAGCCCACGATGTTGTGCCATGGAATAATCCTAATTCAAAAATAAAATAACCTAACCTACATTCCCCTCAATTCACTGCTGTCCATGTGCATGTCCAGCAGTCGCTTAAATGTCACTAATGACTCCGCTTCCACGACTACCACTGGTAAACTATTCCTTGCGCTCACAACTCTCTGGGTGAAGAACCTCCCTCTGACGTCTCCTTTACACCTTCCTCCTAACACCTAGTAGTAAATTCATGTACCACATGAATCCTTTGTATGGTAGGTAGAATATCTGGGTGACCTGTCACCGGCATTCTGTTAGGGGGGAATACCACTTGTGTTGTTACTGCACAGCAACTGCACGCAAAAGCTGGCTTCACCTGTTGCCAAATTATTTGTGACTCTTTAATTTGAAGTAGACTGGACACCATTTAGGACAAGGACATTAATGCAAGGAGTATCAGGAATAAAAGTGATGAACTTAGAGCATGGGTCAGTACCTGGTGCTATGATGTTGTGGCCATAACAGAGACATGGGTTTCTCATGGGCAGGAATGGTTGCTGGATGTTCCAGGGTTTAGAACATTTAAAAAGAATAGGGAGGGGGGAAAAGAGGAGGGGGTGTAGCACTACTAATCAGAGAGGGTATCACAGCTACAGAAGCTTCTATTGTCGAGGAAGATCTGCCTACTGAGTCAGTATGGGTGGAAATTAGGAACAGCAAGGGAGTAGTCACCTCGTTAGGGGTTTACTACAGGCCCCCCAATAGCAGCAGGGAGATTGAAGAAAGCATAGGTCGACAGATTTTGGAAAAGTGTGCACGCAGTAGGGTTGTTGTAATGGGTGACTTTAACTTTCCTAATATTGATTGGAACCTCCTTCGAGCAGAAGATTTGAATGGAGCTGTTTTTGTGAGGTGTGTTCAGGAGGGTTTCCTAACGCAGTACGTTGACAGGCCGACGAGGGGAGAGGCCATTCTAGACTTGGTGCTCGGAAACGAGCTGGGGCAGGTATCTGATCTTGTGGTGGGAGAGCATTTTGGTGATAGTGACCATAACTGCCTCGCATTCTACATAGCTATGGAGAAGGAGAGGATTAGGCAAAATGGGAGGATATTTAATTGGGGAAGAGGAAACTATGATGCGATTAGACATGAGTTAGGAAGCATGGACTGGGAGCAATTGTTCCATGGCAAAGGCACTATAGACATGTGGAGACTGTTTCAGGAACAGTTGTTGCAAGTGATGAATAAATATGTCCCTCTGAGACAGGCAAGAAGGGGTAAGATAAAGGAACCTTGGATGACGAGAGCAGTGGAGCTTCTCATCAAAAGGAAGAAGGTAGCTTATGTAAGGTGGTGGAAGCTAGGGTCAAGCTCAGCTCTAGAGGATTACAGGCAGGCGAGGAAGGAGCTCAAAAATGGTCTGAGGAGAGCCAGGAGGGGGCACGAGAAAGGCTTGGCAGAACAGATTAGGGAGAACACAAAGGCATTTTACACTTATGTGAGGAATAAGAGAATGGTCAAAGAAAGAGTAGGGCCGATCAGGGATAGCATAGGGAACTAGTGTGTGGAGTCTGAGGACGTAGGGGGAGCCCTAAATGAGTTTTTTGCTTCTGTCTTTACGAAAGAAACGAACTTTATAGTGAATGAAACCTTTGAAGAGCAGGTGTGCATGCTGGAATGGGTAGAGATAGAGGAAGCTGATGTGCTGAAAATTTTGTCAAACATTAAGATTGACAAGTCGCCAGGCCTGGACCAGATTTGTCCTCGGCTGCTTTGGGAAACGAGAAATGCAATTGCTTCTCCACTTGCGAAGATCTTTGCATCCTCGCTCTCCACTGGAGTCGTACCTGAGGACTGGAGAGAGGCAAACGTAATTCCTCTCTTCAAGAAAGGAAAATAGGGAAATCCCCAGCAATTACAGACCAGTAAGTCTCACGTCTGTCGTCTACAAGGTGTTAGAAAGGATTCTGAGGGATAGGATTTATGACCATCTGGAAGAGCATGGCTTGATTAAATGCAGTCAACACGGCTTTGTGAGGGGCAGGTCATGCCTCACAAACCTTATCAAGTTCTTTGAGGATGTGACTAGAAAAGTTGACGAGGGTTGAGCTGTGGATGTGGTGTATATGGACTTCAGCAAGGTATTTGATAAGGTTCCCCATAGTAGGCTCATTCAGAAGGTCAGGAAGAATGGGATACAGGGGAACTTATCTGTCTGGATACAGAATTGGCTGGTCAACAGAAGACAGCGAGTGGTAGTAGAAGGAAAATATTCTGCCTGGAAGACAGTGGTGAGTGGTGTTCCACAGGGCTCTGTCCTTGGGCCTCTACTGTTTGTAATTTTTATTAATGACTTGGATGAGGGGATTGAAGGATGGGTCAGCAAGTTTGCAGATGACACGAAGGTTGGAGGTGTCGTTGACAGTATAGAGGGCTGTTGTAGGCTGCAGCGGGACATTGACAGGATGCAGAGATGGGCTGAGAGGTGGCAGATGGAGTTCAACCTGGATAAATGCGAGGTGATGTATTTTGGAAGGTCGAATTTGAAAGCTGAGTACACGATTAAGGATAGGATTCTTGGCAGTGTGGAGGAACAGAGGGATCTTGGTGTGCAGATACATAGATCCCTTAAAATGGCCACCCAAGTGGACAGGGTTGTTAAGAAAGCATATGGTGTTTTGGCTTTCATTAACAGGGGTATTGAGTTTAAGAGTCGTGAGATCTTGTTGCAGCTGTATAAAACGTTGGTTAGACCGCACTTGGAATACTGCGTCCAGTTCTGGGCGCCCTATTATAGGAAAGATGTGGGTGCTTTGGAGAGGGTTCAGAGGAGGTTTACCAGGATGTTGCCTGGACTGGAGGGCTTATCTTATGAAGAGAGGTTGACTGAACTCGGACTTTTTTCTTTGGAGAAAAGGAGGAGGAGAGGGGACCTAATTGAGGTATACAAGATAATGAGAGGCACAGATAGAGTTGCTAGCCAGAGACTATTTCCCAGGGCAGAAATGGCTAACACGAGGGGTCATAGTTTTAAGGTGGTTGGAGGAAAGTATAGAGGGGATGTCAGAGGCAGGTTCTTTACACAGAGAGTTGTGAGAGCATGGAATGCGTTGCCAGCAGCAGTTGTGGAAGCAAGGTCATTGGGGACATTTAAGAGACTGCTGGACATGCATATGGTCACAGAAATTTGAGGGTGCATACATGAGGATCAATGGTCGGCACAACATCGTGGGCTGAAGGGCCTGTTCTGTGCTGTACTGTTCTATGTTCTCTGTTCTATGTTCTAAATTAGTGGCCTTCGATCATTCATGAGCTTACAGGATATTTAATGAGCAATAAACTGACTAGTGCAGCCAATAACATGTAGTTCAGCTTTGATGTGCTCTATTTCAACATCAAAGTGTCACGGGAGTGAACAGCTTAGTTCTATTTATAAGCTTTCTGTTAAGACAAATTATTTCATTAGGAAAATGGCTGATGTTCACATTATAATTTATTTAATTATTATCCATGCAATAAACTGTGCACCATGCAAGACTAACAACTAAGGGCAAGTGTTGGAACAATTACTAGAATCAATTTTTACAAGCAAATTTGGAAAGTTCTTCATCGATTAGAGACAGAAAGTATGCTCTGTGAAAAGTATCTTCAACAAATCTTGGTAAGCATCAGACATTCTCAAAGATTTAGTAACACTGTTTACATCCTATATGCTCTGGGATGCCTGATTTCCCAATGTCCACTAATATGAAAATGGTACACAGGGAGTACAACAATAAAACCCACTGTCATGTAATTTGGCGAGTTATTTTTCAGCAAACTATTTCAACATGCTACGATACACATCTGGGATAGATAAGACTTATCTCCTGGCTCAGAGGTGAGAATACTATTGCTGACAAGAGCACCTTATATACAAGTGAACTGATTGATTGATTGAGATAACAAGGTGTGGAGGTCGATGAACACAGCAGGCCAAGCAGCATCAGAGGAGCAAGAAGGCTGACGTTTCGGGCCTCAACCCTGAAACGTCAGCCTTCCTGCTCCTCTGATGCTGCTTGACCTGCCGTGTTCATCCAGCTCTATACCTTGTTATCTCAGATTCTCCAGCATCTGCAGTTCCTACTATCTCTGACTGATCGATTGATGTATTGTCATGTGTATTGGAATGCAGTGAAAAGCTTTGTTTATGAGTGGCACAGGCAGATCACAGCATGCAAAGTTTGTACAGATCAAAAAAGTCTTAGAGACATGCAGGTTACATCATTTGAGGCTAGAGTCCATTCAACAGTCTGATAACGGCTGGAAAGAAGCTTTTCCTGAACCTGCTTGAGCATGTGCCCAGGCTTCTGCAGTCAAGCATATTCGGCCTTGGATCTTCGGGATACACAACAACGCAGAGTCACCGAGCAGAGACTGATGGCTAAGTTCAATGCCCACGAGGACGACTTCAGCAAGGATCTTGTGCTCATGTCGCACTGTACACTCTCACATATACATACGCACACATTCACTCACTCACACAAATGCACTCGCACACATGCACACTCTCTCCCTCACGCGCAAATACAGACTTTCTCACACACACACACACACAAACACACACACACAAACACACACACACACACACACACACACACACACATGGCACACAATTTACGGATGATCAACCAATCTGGCATTTTATAAGTTTGACATGAGAAATAAAACCATTCTGATTCCAAAATTAAACACAACAGATAATAAACAAAGTCTCACACCTAATATGCGTTGTCTGACCTAAAATGCCACCTCGTCTTTACATTGATAAAACCTTTAGTTTTCTTGAGGACCATGACTCAAAAGGAATTCAGGGATTTACAAACCTTCCAATTGATTAAATATTTAACAGCATCTTAGCTTTGTTTAGTACATCCTCATCAATGGTTTGAACCTTTGATCTTTTACTTATAAGTTCTTTGTCTGATATTGCCTCTCTCATTAACACTAAATGAGGACTGAGGGTCCAAAAGCTTGTGTTTTCAAATAATCCTTTTGGACTATAACCTGGTGTGAGAGTTCTGACATTTGCTTGATGGAAGAAGTTGTAAGGAGATCATTAACATCGATGATGTTGGCCACCTTCCTGCAGTTGCGAGCCATGTAAAAGGAGTCTGTGGATGGAAGGTTGGCTTCTATGATGGTGTGGGCTGTACAGACCTCTTTCTGTAGTTTCTTACAGTCCTGGTCAGAGCAGTTGATATATCAGGCCGTTATGCACCCGGACAGTATGCTGTCAATGGTGCATCTGTAGAAGTTGGTGAGTGACCTTATGGACATGACAAATTTCCTGAGCTGCCTGAGGAAGATGTGGCGTTGTTGTCCCTTCTTGTCTGTCGCATTTACATGGTAAGTCCGTGACAGGTTGTCAGTTATTGTCACTCCGAAGAACTTGATACTCTTCACCCGCTCAACCTCAGTTCCATTTATGTAGATGGGGACATGGGTTCTCCTCCTTTCTTTTTGTAGTACACATTGAACATGCTTCTAATTTGAGTTTCTTAAATCTTCTGAAGGGTGGACCTGCCAACAAATTGAGTGGGATGAGACCAGATATGAATTATTAAGCTGCTTAATCTACAAAACTACAGTTATACCAATTCACAGCTTGTTTCAACTAAACTTTAGTTAACAATAAAATATGGCACCTTACTTTTATTAATAGCCAAGTTTTACTTTAATTTCATCAACTTCACCACTGCGTAAGACTGAAAATTAATCTGGGCATTTTCAACTCTTAAAGTGACATAGCCTGCCTTTCTCAGAACTTTGCCCAAGTTAGCCTTTGTTTTGTTAGGTCCACTCAGAAACACAGACAGAAAGCCAGGAGCAGGAGTCAGCCACTCAGAGTTTTGATCCTGCTTCACCATTCAATATGATCATAGCTCATCCTCTGCAATGTAGAACTTTAGCTTTTCTCTTTACGTCTTTATTTTAGTACCTTATCTCTTTTAGTACCTAAGGTTTAGAACAAGATACTTTGTATCTAAGATAGCACCAAATGTGTCAACATTATACACTTTTCTCTGTACTCCTCTACTTTTGTACTTGAGTTTACGTGATAATGAAATCTAATTCTAATTGTAATTCTAAATATTTTCACTTTCTCTGCATATGCTTGATGCCTTTAAAATCTAAAAATGTATCTATCTCTTTCCTGTACATATTCAGCAACTTGGCCTCCACACCCTTCAGTGGTAGAGAATTCTAGGGGTGCGCTACATCATTAACTGCTAAATAACTTACCCAATATCCTGAGGCTGTGACCCCTGGTTCTAGAAAACCTGACCAGGGAAAACAATTGTATATGAGCTGAAGGGCTAAAATTGTTGATGATGTTCAACAGCTGCCTGACCTTGAATGAGTCCTGTGGACATTCCTGTACGTGCTAAAGATGCCAATGTGTTTTTCTATAATTGTTTTTCTGTACGCAGAAATCGTAAGAACTGCCAATGCTAGAGTCAGAGATAACACAGCCTGGAGCTGGAGGAACACAGCAGGCCAAGCGGCATTGACACTTCTGAAGAATTTCTGACGGAGGGCCCTGACCTGAGATGCCAACTTTCCTGTTCCTCTGATGCTGCCTGGCCTGCTGTGCTTTCTGTACTTTCAGCTTGCTAAACTGTATAGGAGAGAGACTTTTGTTTGAAGTCAATTTGATTTCACCTTGGATCAGGATCGCAAACAGTACTAGAAACAACCCAAGCCTCAAGATCAGCCATTGATCGAAGGATCCCTGACAGGCAAAGGGGCATGAGGTTTCTGTTCTCCTTTCTTTTTCATTCTTTCTATATACTTGTTAAATGTTCCTTTCTTTTTAGTCTTCTATTAATACTCAATAAATGTTCATATTTAAGCAAATTGCTGTTGTCGAATCTTCACTAAACTACACTGAGCTGGATCTGAAAAAAACCGCTTGGATACACTCTATGGTCCAAGACAATACCCTCCCTGCATCCAGTCTGCCCATCCACATTAGGATCTTATAAGTTTTAATCAGATCCCTTCTGATCCTTCTGAACTCTGGCAAATACAGGTTCAGTCAAACCTTCGGCTCCTCATCAGATAACCCTGCCATCCTTGATGTGAGTTGAATGAACCTTCAGTGCACTCTCTCTATGCCAAGTATATCCCTTCTTGAGTAGCGAGACCAAATTGCATGCATCCTAATCACAAGCTGAATGACTAGCTCCTTCCCCATCCAGTTTTTGGTTAGTAAACCAGCTGCTTCCCACATCTCCCTCAAAAGTGAGCTTCCATCAGCTAACCCTATCGTGTACGTTCACTAGAATATATTTTCTTTTATCCTCTGAGGTGTCGACCATAAAAACATAAGATACAGGAACGGAATTTTGTCATTCAGCCCACTGAATCTGCTCCACTATTCAACCATGGCTGATGTGGACTCAAGGCTTAAAAACCAAAAATGAATGATCTCTTGTCTCAGACTATGTGGGCAACAGTTGCAATGGCTGTCTCATTACTCCTTGTCAGCTCATTAACATACGAAGTTATTTTTCATCTAATTGTTTTTTGTTGCTGCATATCATAGCGTCAGATAGTATGCCAGCATTTTCAGAAATAAAATTTTGAAAATCCTTATCCAAGTTCATATCAGGAGTACATCACAACTTATGCATAAAATACTTGCAAGGCCAAATCACGTGTCATGCAGTCCTAATAAACAAACTAAGTTTTCCAAATTCCATTTTCTTGGATTTGATTTTGTTAAACCAACGGACCAAATTCATACTGTGACAAGCTAGCTCTCTCATAAACCTTAAATTTACACCCTGGAATGTTAGAGCACAAATGTTTAATACACTTGTCGAAATTTCCTTTCTGCATCATTTTAACAAAGGCTTTGTTTCCACACTAAACAACTGAGAATTGAATGGGTGAGTTGACCATCAAAAAAGTATATACCAGTTTCCTCTCACAAAACTATAGGGATCATGTTGGGGTAGCTCTACCATAAGGCATATGCCACATTCAAAACCAGATTAGCCAGGATCAAACATTTGAAATAAAACAATAAAAAGATCAAATGTATTTATTACTAGTGTCAACAGGAATCAGATCACTCCCCCTAGCAATTGGATACACCCGAACAGACCACCATGTAGGCTTTGCCATGAAAAATTTAATTAATTTTAACAATTGGAGCAACGTTTTCCCTTTACTGTGGCTTTAGCCCTTAATTACAGCTTCAAAGAGGCAATGGCTCAGTTACAGATGAGCTGTGTTCCCATGAGGGTGAAAGAAAGGCCATCCAAACCTACAGCTCCTCAGATGATTAAAAATAGAGGGTGGGAAATTCAGATCAGTAATGTCATTCAAAATCACTTTGTAGCTGATGGTGGCCAGTGGAGTGGGGCATGCTGCATTGAGCTCCCAGTGGAGAGGACATTTTGAGATGGAAGCCTCTGTACTTGTGCTCCGACCATGCGGCTCAGCCTAACTGCTGATTTGAATTTCTTCTGCAAATGTCGTTCATGCAAGTTCCTTCAATATGTATCACTCTCCAAAGACCGTGAGATCAGCTACAAGAGGGACCTTGCTCTTGCATTTTTGTGAAAGGTCAAACAACAACTTGGAGGTGTGATGCTTTGACTTGCTTCTGCCGGGCTGGGTTTATGAAGTTTTCTGCTCTGTCTTTGGAGTCATTTTGGTGAACTACTGTTTGTAATCAGGGAGGACAAAGGGATTGATACCTAAAGTTTGACAGCAGTAGGGGTAGAGTGCTGGGTTATTGGCACTCGCCAGATCAATGCCTGAGCTACGGTTGAAACTTGTTAGTAGACCACTGAATGCTTTGAGAGTCTACATGCTTGTTTGAGCTCTGCTGTCCACCACAATGAATTTAGCAGTGGAAGCTCTCATGGCTGCAAATATGGATCTTGTGATCTTGATCTGATCTTGCAATTTGACACAGAGGTGCGGCTTCTATGTTGTGCTGCAATGGAAGCTGAACAGCAGTAGCTAGTCACTCCATGATGGGTATGTCTGCAGTACTGTTAAGGAGTTGGCCACCATTTCTTACACTGGAAAGAATGGTCTACATGATCTCTTTTGCCATGTTAGAACCAGATTCACCTCTTATATTTGACAGTGACAGGAGCCTCACTGGCAGGCCTGTTAATGTGCAAGAATTTGTCCATTATTTGCAATGCCTTCCTGTTTGTTGTTTTATTGAGTCCTCATTAGAGTCCTGTAGAGATGAAACATTTTGAGATCTAGCCTTTTGTTGAGCTGATGCATAAGATATCCTTGTCTTTAACTCCCAGACTGGCCACAGCTCACTCATGACTCACCACATATTAATCCAGACTCCACACCAAGTTATAATGATGTGCTAGTATCTGAGCTGTGAGTTGATGTGCCAGGTTAAGTGGCAGTACTGGTAGGTTTTCTTTTGTCCGAGAGACTGTTTTGACATATGGTGTGAAGATGCATTCACTGACTTTTATCACTGCCATGTGACATCATTAAATCTCTTAAGACACTGCTGCCTTGAATTGGGGCATTGAATTCCCTGGCCTTCCTTTCAAAGGATCGATGTTGAGGGCTTCCTAGTCCCCATGGAAACATGGCTTCCATCTTTCTGTCCATCTTGATCACAAATGCCTTCCACACTGTATCTATGAACACAGTAACCCTCTCCCTGATCTAATTCAGGTTGTTGCTAACATCAATCTGTACTAACCTTATGCCATATCAATGAGCTTGCCTTTAAAAGGGGCAGAATTCCTTTAAGAGCTGAAGGCTAATTGGAACATATGCTGGCCTCACACATTGCAAGGTCACTGCTGAGCAAGCATTGAGTAAGCAGGCTGGATCATTTTTCACCTCATATTTGATCATTTACATATTGTGGGATCATAACAGTTACACTCTGCCTTTGGCAATGGACATGGGCACATCACAAATCACACCTCCCACAGCGAACAAAGAACTGATGAGGACCAACTTCTAGTCAATAGAGATTAAAATAACTCAGAAAAAATGGACTTATGATCAACATTAATAATTTAACCCTTCCCTGCAACTCCAATCCATCGGTCTCCATGGTAACCAAGCCACCTAGGCTTGATATCTGGGTAGAATTCATAGCAAATCACATGTCCATATTCATGACTCAATTTTTCCGTGTATCATAGATACAATCTCGAAACAAAATCATGGTATAAAATCTCACATTTTTAATCAAATTAGTCTGGGGGATGAACAATTTTCTGACAGATTGGAATAAAATTCAAAGGGAAAGGATAAATAAAACAACTAACCTTATCAAGTTAAGCACAATTAACAATAAATTTTAAGTTAATTGGTTTTCAATTTATTGACCAATTAACTTTGAACATAGAAAGTAATGGTTTTTTTTACAGATTTCTGTCCTCCAAATTGCTTATGAGTTGACTAATTTTTCTGATTGCCAAATAACCTTCATGCTTGATACTGAACAAATGATCTAGAGCTTGGTGGGAGCCTCTCATCTAAAAGATTGTGCATTTATCCAGCATGGGATCATGACTGCACAATCTCCCTTGCTCATCTTGTAGTCTCTTAAAAAAAAGATCTGTCATTTATCTTAATGCTGCTCATGAGACCTTGCTATACAAAGGTTGGCCGTCAGGTTACTTACAATACAATAACAAGTAGACTTCAAAAGCACTTAATTCATTCTGTAAAGTCTTGAGACGTGCTAAGATTGTGAAAGGTAATATATAAACATAATTTATGTGTCCCCTCTACTTCCGTCTCTACTTGTGTTCATTTTCTTGGTTTTTGAGGTCTCAGATTTTAATTAAGATGTCTGGTTTAATGGAAGCTACATACGTGAATATTTATACAAAGTGAAAAGAAATAAATAAGAACTTTCAAAAAGCTCATCTTGTGGTTAACCAACAACAAGCAAACTGATCCATATAAAGTGATAGATAGCAAAAAGCATGGTATGAATAATGTCCAGAGATATTCTATTTTACTACCTATGGTCAATTTCCCGAGTGCAGATCTGATTGTATGACAAAATGCTTGCAAGTTATAGCTCAGGAAACTAAATAGCCTTAAATAGGCTTAAGGCTGAATAGACTTTTTGATGCCTTACCTGTCCACTATATTCTAGAGACAGTTTATAGTTGAGCAGAAAGGCATTGTCACTTTTCCCAGTTTATGTGGGTTCCCACCAACAACAAAACACCCAGTAAGAGTCAGTCAAATATCCTCGATTGTCTCTGACTGGATCCACGCCTACAAAATGAGATGTGTAGGCTTTCAGTTGGTACATTTTTGTAAAATAAATAAAAGTGAATAGATTTTACATCTCTGTTGAATTTTATTACCATTGTTTTAAACATACTTTAGAACGAAAGAATAACACATTCTGTGGGAGGCAATATCTATTAGTGTTATTGCTGGATTGTTAATCCAGAGACCAGGTAATGTTCTGGGGGCCCGAATTTGAATCCTATCACATTAGATAAATTTGAATTCAATAAAAGCCTGGAGTAAAGAGTCTAATGATGACTACGAATCCATTGACAATTGTCAGAAAACCCATTCAGTTCACTCTTGTCCTTGTAGAGAATATAACTGCAGCCCTTACTTGGCTTGGCTTACATATTATTCCAGACCCACAGCAATGTGGTTGACCCTTTGTGACTTCTGGGTAATTAGGGGTCAGCAAAATAAATTAGCCCAGCTGGCAATGCCTTTATCTGTGAACGGATTTTTAAAAATGCAAGAAGTGGGGAAATAAATAGTATTTGAAAATGGCACATACGTCACTGTGACTGCACCCAAAGGTGCAAGGGAGAAATAGCTCACATTGCTGGTACTCAGAGGGCTGCTGAAGACTAGACAACTGCTCAGCCCTAGGCAGGAGAGGACCCTGTGGTTACATTAATTAGGACCTTTATCCACATGCACAGAGAGATATAGGGAACAGCACACACAGATGAGGGAGACAATGGACCTCCTTGTCCAGAAGCTGAAGAAGTGCAGCGAGCCGTGTGACCATCTAGTTGCTTCCATGAATAGGATGGTAGCTGCTATCAAGACCCAGGCCCAGATCCCTCAGAGGCTGGTGGAGAGGTATACGTTGTCACCTGCATTTCATTGCTCAGGTATTGGTCCTCAGGATCACAGATGCAGCAATAGGCAGGCACAGAACCTGGCACACACCCCAGGTAGCTCATCTTCACAAGGAGACCGGGCACTGCCAGTAGGTACTCAGCCAGAGGAGGACCTACATACAGGTTCCTCACAACTTCCAGTACACCCCAGAAGTGGCTAAGTCCTCCAACTCCACCTGCCTGCCCCTGTCCGGCCCTGGAATAATGAAACCAATGTCAGTCCACTTGCCCCTGCCATGTCTGGATCCATGGATCTCACAACTAAATTTCAAAGCCGATGGTCTCCACTGCCAAGCAGGTACCCTTCCCCCTCACTGAAAAACTGGGGAGATGTATTGGGATGAAGAGAAAGAAGAAAACCTACTGGGAACTGTTTGGTGATGTGATTGGCACTGTACTGTCTATGAAGTATGATGTTTCTATAAATTTTATTGTTTTGACACTACTTCTATTTGTTTGATTCACTGTGTGTAGTCCTACCATGTCCATTTGTCCTACAATATTCCTGTCCTTTCACTGGCGTATGTGTTGAAAATGTTGGCGTGAACTCGCAGATCAGAAATGCCTGGGTTGGGAAAGTGTATAGCTCACAGAGAACCAATCATTTTGGATATTTAGGGATTAGGGAATATGCAGGTTTGTGTCCTGTATAGTGCATCAACCCATACTGAATGTTCTTTCCCTTTAAAGAGCCTCACATACGTGTGTCCTGCACTACTGTCGCTCTCAGCTCAAGACACTTACCCTGCACAATTCGGACGTAGTTGCAGCTATTTTTTTCACATTGCGACTCTCAATTTTGAGTGCAATGGAAGGCGATAATGAGCAGTCTTCAGGCAGTGACTTCCAGTCTTTGTCCCTAATTGTCGACGAGGCCCAGATCAAATTCCTGAACAATCTTCTCGTGAACCCTATCGGCTTCGCAACTCCCCAGGTCCCCATGCAGTCTGTCTACGTAAGCCTGCACCCAGCCACCATTTCTGCCTAGCTCCGAGCATATGAATAGATTAGAGTAGAATAGCCTTTATTGTCACATGCCCTTGAACGTGTGCGATGAAAAGTTTCTTTGGTGTTGTCTTAGATACAGGATATTTAGGTACAGATACTTTGTTACAAAATTGAGAGTAAAAAAACGCCAACCATAGGAATATAACATTTTAAAAAGTACTCAAATTACTCAAAGTCCAGAATAAGACTAAAAATATCTTTCAGAACTATGCAAATTACAGTACTTTTCATGGAGTTTGCGCATGCCTGGCTTCAGAACTCGAGGCCTCGCTGCCTCCTCCTGCTGGACTCCGGCCCAGGGCCTGCCACCAGGACCTGTTTCCTAGGCCAGCCTGGGCTTAGACTCTGCTCCTGTGCCAGTTTCCGGCCTGCGACTCACCTCCATGACTTACCTCCAGGACTCACCCTCCAAGCCTTGTCATATGAGGCATCTCTACCAGGTGCAGTACCTACGCCCATGACACCATCTACGGCGTCCACCTCCACCAGAACTTCCAATTCCCTGGACCTCAACACCTCATCTTTACCATGGATGTCCAGTCCGTATACACCTGCATTCTCCATACAGTTGGCCTCAAGGCCCTCCGCTTCTTCCTGTCCTACAGGTCTGATCAGTCCCTCTCCACTGACACCCTCATCCACTTAGCAGAACTCGTTCTCACCCTCAATAACTTCTCTTTCAATTCCTCCCAGTTCCTACAAAGAGGGTGGCCATGGGTACCCGCATGGACCCAAGCTATGCCTGCCTCTTTGTAGATTATGTGGAATAATCCCTCTTCCCTAACTACACAGGACCAAAACCCCACCTCTTCCTCCGTTACATTGATGACTGTATCGGCACCGCCTTGTGCTCCTACGAGGAGCTCAAACACTTCATCCACTTCAAAAACACCTCCGGCAACCACCTAGAAAGCGACATCCATTTCAAGCCTACCGACTCCCACAGCTACCTAGAAAACACCTCCTCCCACCCACTTTCCTGCAAAAATGTCATCCCCTATTCCCAATTCCTTCACCTCCGCTGCATCTGCTCCCAGGATGAGGGATTCTACTCCCATACATCTTAGAGGTCTTCATGTGTCAAGGACTGAAACATCCCACCCTCAGTGGTCGAGAAGGCCCTCGACGATGTCTCCCGCATTTCCTGCAGCTCATCCTTCACACTCCGTCCTGCAATAATAACCAAAACAGAATCCCCTCGTCCTCATGTACTACCCCACCAACCTCCAGATCCAAAGCATCATCCTCCGACACTTCCGCCATCTGCAATCCGACCCCAGCACCAAAGACATTTTTCCCTCCCTACACTTATCTGCTTTCTGGAGGGACTACTCTCTCCGTGATTTCCTCCCCTCCAGCCCCACTCACCTGGCACTTTTCCCTGGAACCGCAGGATGTGCTCCACCGGCCCCTACGCCTCCCTCCTCACCCCCACCCCATGCCCCAAGAAGACTTTCCACATTGAGCAGAGGTTCACCTGCACATCTGTTAATGTGGTATACTGCACCCGCTGTACCTGTTGTGGTTTCCTCTACATTAGGGAAACCAAGCGGAGGCTTGAGGGCCACTTTGCAGAACCTATGCTCGGTTCGCAATAAACAACTGCACCTCCCAGTCGCGAACCATTTCAAATCCCCCTCCCATTCCGCAGATGATATGTCCATCCTGGGTCTCCTGCAGTGCCACAATGATGCCACCCGAAGGTTGCACGAACAGCAACTCATATTCCGCCTGGGAACCCGGCAGCTTAATGGTATTCATGTGTACTGCACAAGCTTCAAAATCTCCCCTCCCCCTACCACATCCCAAAACCAGCCTAGCTCGTCCCCACCTCCCTAACCTGTCTTTCCTCCCACCTATCCCCTCCTCCCACCTCAAGCCCAACCTCCATCTCCTACCAACTAACCACATCCCGCCCTCTTGACCTGTCCGTCCTCCCTGGACTGACCTATCTGCCCCCTACCTCCCCCACTACACTAACCTTTACAGGCTCCATCCCCATCTTTTTGACCGGTCTCTCTCCTCTCCACCTATCTTCTCCTCTATCCCTCTTCTATCTGCCTCCCCCTCTCTCCCTATTTATTTCAGATTCCCCTTCCCCTTCTCCTCCCCCATTTCTGAAGAAGGATCTAGCCCTGAAATGTCAGCCTTCCTGCTCCTCTGATGCTGCTTGGCCTGCTGTGTTCATCCAGCTCTATACCTTGTTATCTCAGATTCTCCAGCATCTGCAGTTCCTACTTTCTGATACACTGAGCGCCCCCCTCGTTGAAGCTCGAGCACTCCTGACCACAGATAAACACCACATGATTCCCACCCCAGCCATGCTTTACTGTAGCCCCCGTTACAAATACAGTTGCCCCCTCTTCACAGTGTGGAGGTGCTGGTGTTGAACCAGGGTGGACAAGGTCAGAAGTCACATGACACCAATTTATAGCCCATAAGGTTTATTTGAAATTCCTAACTTTTGGAGAGCTGATCCTTCATCACAGTTGTCATCCCCTCCTTACCCCTCAAGCTTACAGTCTTCAGTGAAGGGAGGCTTGCTGTATAGCACCATGATACATCAATCTCACACCAATACCACATGCCAGAAGCTTATGTGACACCAACCCCAATTCTGAAGAATAGGTTCCCAAGTGTAGTTGCTGACAGTGGTCCCATTGACAGCCCCTCCTCCATCCCTATCACCTTAGTTTCTATGAATGGGCCTGATGGGCTGACCATGGCCCCCCCTCATGAAATTGAATTGGACAGCCCTAATCAAGAACTAGCCAGACTTCTGGCTCATGCCTGTACATCTCAGGAGCACATTAGCTTTACCCCGGACTGGTCACTATAGAGCCACTGGACTTCATGTACCCCTCACTGAGAACAGCCTGACTGATGCCTGACTGTGCCCAATCCCTGGAATGGAATGGAAAGCTGCCCTTGACCTACTGTGCCTGATTGATGGGTTCCTGTGAGCACTGCATGTGCAGTGTGTTTGCTGGGTAAGCTGCTGACACATGGCCTAAGTATGAGGCTGACATAACACGATGCTGTACCATAAGATGCACATTCCCTTGGCTGAGGACTGTACAACAGCAATGAAGGCATTGGGGTGTGAGACTGCAATAATTTGCATGGCAAGGCAAGGCAAGGCCAAGATACTGTGAGTATCCAGACAGACATTGCATAAGCGAGTGCTGAGCGAACAAGTAAGGAACACTTAGATGGAATCTGCTGAAATCCATGAGCTGGGTCCCTGTCCTTGCTGCAACATGACCCTCCAGCAGACTCTCAATTCTAATTACCTTGTGCATTGCAAAGCAAGTCTAGGATTCCTAACCAGACTGCAAGAGTATTAGTGAAGTGCTATGATGGCATAAGGGGTTGGAAATGTCAGATGCCAAAGTCCATGGACAAGCAGAACCCTGAGACGTTGTTTAGTGCTGACTGACATGAAGTTATTTGTAGTGAGGAGTGAGCTGAAGTCACGAAACACCTACACTGGCTTCCTTATTGAGAATTTTCGATGCCCATCTTGTTCAGCATTCTTAGTAAGATAGGAAGATACATCCACATAAAGAGAGTTGTGCTGTTAATAAGGATTTTAATGATCAATAAGCTCCCTTAATCAATGACTTGCTGGTGCCCCTTGAGAAACTTAGCACACCTCTTGGCAGATATGGAATACATACAGTGAGTTGCTCTGATGTTGAGATAGGCCACAATGAATCCCTCAAATGATTCTACCATAAATCTCACTACAGCACAAAGCATTCAGTCCCTTTTAAAGTTCTGCTCCAAAATATTTCACAGTATGCCAGCTTTGGTCTGAGTAGAACCCTCTATAATTACACTCTTTTTTTTCAATTCCTTTGTAATAAAGGTTAATATAGCATTCACATTCTGAATTGCTTGCTGCATTCATGTTAACTTTGTGTGATTCATGTAAGATACAAGGACACTCAGGTCCCTTGAAAGGAAACATTTCCCAGGCTCTCACCATTTAAGTAGTCTGCTTACCTTGCTTTCAGAGTTAATAGCTTCACAATTTTACTTAAACTGACAATAAAGTGATTCTGTTTTTCTGCACTTTCTACCTTATTTAAACAGTTTATGCAAAGTATAACAAAGTGTTTCATTTATAACCAACTTAGCTTCATTGTTGTTCTTCAGAGATTAACGCTATTATGTAGGACGGAGAAATAGAAAGTCCATTAAAAGACAAACAAACCTAAAAGCATACACTTAATTTCCCAGCTGTAAATTATTACATTTTGAGTAATAAATCTCGAGCTGAAGGGGCTAAGTACTCTATGTTGGTTGAAAATGTGGCTGAAAGAAAAGATTAGAGAGCAGACAGGAAATTTCTTTAGAGAAGCAGAAAAGCTTGTTTTTTGTGGGTTTCTAACTGTTAAGTAAGGAGCAAATTTCTCCTTGGCTTACCATTCAGTTTTAAGCTTCAGTTTAACTTCACTTCAATATCCTTGGCTCTTGTCGCTTGTATCTTGATCCCTTCTTTCAGCTACTAATCATGTTCTATGTCTCTCTCGCTGCCCTTTCCTTTAGTTACTTTAGAAATCTGGAGTTCTTTAGGATCCTCTGTAGGCAGTCAAAATATCAAGAGATCTAATCTTCAAAAGTTATTTTGTGGTGACCCATTTAAAAAAAAACAATTAAAATGTGGTGAAAATTGCGTCCTAAGAGAGATAAATGATACAATTTAGTGATGAATAGATGGCTGAATACTGATGAACACAATTACTCCACAAAGGAATGTTGTATTTGGATCATGATTCCTACCGATGATTTATCCAAAAACCATTAATTTCTAATGTTTGTTCTTTGATTTAATAAAGTTTTTTTTCAACTAGCTAACATAAATAGTGCATAAAAATGACAGAACTTATTTGTTCCTTTACCATTATAAAATTCCTTTAGATTCTTCACAAAAGTTGTAGTGCAGTGGGAGCGTCTCTACCCTAGATCAGGAGACCTGGGTTCAAGTCTCACCTGCTCCAGAGGTAAGTAGTTATATCTCTGAACAGGTTAATCAGGGCACAAAAAGCACGACAAAGTAATAAAATGATGAGAGATAAAACATGAGAGATCCTATAGGATTTGGATAGAATCTGCCAGCCCCGAACAATGTGAGCAATCGCAAGTTTCTTTAAAAAGTATGGTGAGATTGGAAAAGGGTGATTCTTGACATTAAGAAAACAATGTGTGAACCTCTAAGATTTAATCGTTGAGATGAGAATTACACTCACGAGAGATGAGATCTTATTTGCCTGCCTTTTTTGATCTCGCCTCATTGATATGCAGTTTCCCATTGTCCCCTACACTACAATTGCTGACATAAAAGTCAGAGCATTAATCTGGCCATTCCAGCATAGGCCTCCATCTTGGGCAGCACCCACAAAGTCACAGGGAACATTCATGAGAAATGACTACTCAATAAACCCATCATGGATGTTGGCGATTGAAATGTACTACCCTTACTGCATCCTCAAGGAATATCTCCAACTCACTTAGAATATTTTTCTGCACTTCAGTGTGACATTTTAGAGCATGCTGGCATCCATTATTGTAATGCTCCTTAATGACACACTTGCGTCCAAGAACAGGCACATCTCTGGTTTCAATCACACATCTCAGCAGTCCCCACTTGGTCACTTTATGCTTACTTCAATGTTTTCAGTATTTCTAACTTACCCAGCCCTACTTTCCATTGCTTAACCTCTCTGCACTTAGTTCTGTCAGCCTGAGTTCAAAAGCTGACAGTAATTCTTTTTCAGCACAGAGACAAAGCTGAGTAACTTGTCATTTTTGACAGAAGCCATCAGTCAAAGCAATGAACATGTTGCGGCACAGTGCCTTGACACTGAAATCTACACCATGTGACAGATGCAGTGCAGCAAAGGCAGTGCATGACCTTCAACCAAATTGCCAAAATTCCAAGTCCAAGGAGAGCAGACTAAAGTCAGTCAGGCCAAGGGTGATGGTCTTTAGTCACAGGGTCCTGGAACAGTAAGCCAAGACTATATTTTCGTATCAGTGCAGGAGCTTGAAAGTGGCCAGTTGGATATGTGGGACACCAAGGTTAGAAGATCCATATTTCTACAATCTGTGAAATGGACCATGGTCAATCCTGGGGTTCACCTCAATGGAAGTTATGTGGAACATTATAAGGAGTCATTTCTGTGGCAGGGGATCTAGGAAGTCAATTCTAGTGATTAGATGCAACATGTTTAGATGCAGAGGGGGTAATAATTGTAAAAGTGGCAACTCAACAGATAAGGGGGGAAGATGATAATGCATTAGAGGGCATGTGTTAATGTGGAAGGGACTGTGGGGGGGGATGGAACTGGTGATGGGGAAGTTGGGGGGCATACCTCATCGTTGTTGAAAACCAGCCCAGGAGTGACAGAGTGATTGTGCAATATGTTGGTTGGCATGACTAAACTGTAGGGCCAAAGCTTGAGGTGGTTAGTGAGATGGAGTTGTCATTCAAAGAGGTGCATGTGAATGTGTGGAAGCTCAATCCTGATGGGGAATCAACAGGAAGTGTAAAGAAGAAAGGAACATGCAGGTTGAGTGGGAACTAGTTGATCATCACACTGAGCCTGAGACTCACTTTTCTAAACATGAGCTGTGTGTTGCCTTTAATCCTCACTTGTAATTATGCATGGGAAATGGAAAATCATCATGATCACTCCTAGAGTGGGCTGAGTAAATGTTTTATTTTTGTCTAAGCACCTGGGTTCTATTTACAGGTGATTTGAGGCCCTTTAACGTGCAAATGCTTTAGTCACTTTCCCACTATCTGTTATCATAGCACCCTGAATAGAAAATAAATACAACTTTAATCAATGTGGAATACAAATACTCATCTCCAGCAATCTTGACTACGTCATTGCAGATTGAAGATAATTATCTCTGTGAAGCAGAAGTTATTGCCAATGACCTTAAATGTTGAATGCGGAGCTGATTTCCTCTACCTTGGACTGTGAGTATTCACAAATATGCATTGCACAACCATCAACATCCAGCTATTCCTGAGTGGCCACCACTGAAGATCCCCTCAGGATTCTCAAGAGCCACAGGAGGCCCAGAATTTACTATCTTCAAAGCCATTTCCTCTAGATGAATGAGGTGAAATGTCACTGCAGGCTGAGGATGTCCTGGCACATTGCCAACTTCTGGAGCGGGACCTGCGGCATGAAGGTGTTACTTCTGGAGCGGGACCTGCGGCATGAAGGTGTTACTTCTGGAGCGGGACCTGCGGCATGAAGGTGTTACTTCTGGAGCGGGACCTGCGGCATGAAGGTGTTACTTCTATAGCGGGACCTGCGGCATGAAGGTGTTACTTCTGGAGCGGGACATGCGGCATGAAGGTGTTACTTCTGGAGCGGGACCTGCGGCATGAAGGTGTTACTTCTGGAGCGGGACCTGCGGCATGAAGGTGTAGTGGCTATTCTATTGCAGCGGATGTCAAGGTGACAGCTGCATTGAACTTTTAATGCAATTGGCTCCTTTCAAAGGCCCAATGGGGAGTTGTGTGGGATCTCACAACCCTCGGCCCAGAAATATAGGGAGACTGTTACCAATGTAACTCATGTCAGCTCACATTGCGTCATTTGGTTTCCCCATAACAAGGTAAGTACAACAGCCTGGAATTTGGCCTTGCAAGCATAACTGGATTCTTCATGGTGCAGACGACAATGTCAAACTGAAAGCACCATTTCATAACATAGCTGACTTTAAAAGAAAAGAGTTTGATTCTAAAATGTACAAGTCATCTGTGATCATCAGTACCACAACTTAGCAGCATGCACCAGGTACCCTGGGAGTTTCAGCAGCACCATTATCATTGAGAACTTTCATATTCCTGCTTCATTTTGAGAGTGGGATGCCTTACAAGAATGAACTTTGGGATAAAAGGTTATCAGAGCATTTTGGAACATAGGAACAAGAGTACGCCATTCTTCCTCCCCTGTTCAGTGAGATTTTGGCTGATCTGTGGCCAAATTCTAGACACTCGACTTTGGCCAACATTCCTTAATACCTTTATTTAACAAAATGATCTACTTCAGATTTAAAATTAACAACTGATCCAGCATCCACTACTGTTTGTAGGAGAGAGTTCAAACTTCTATCACTCTTTATGTATGGAAGTGCTTCCTAAAATCTTCCCTGAATAGTATAGTCCTAATTTGATTTGGTTATGGGCAACAAATGCTGGTCTTGACAGTGACTCCCACGTTCCTTGAAAGAATAAAGCAAAAAAGGCAATTGAATGTACTGGCCAGCAGCTGGCAGGTGAGACTAGTTTAATTCAGGATTGTCTTTGGCTTGGACTGGTTGGACGAAAGAGTCTGTTTCCATGCTGTATGATTCTATGATTCTAATGTGGCTAAAAATTAAGGATGCACAAGTGTCCAGGATTAAAGATATTTAGGACATTTATGAGACTATAGGATATTGTAACGGTAGGGAGTGATGAAGCCTCCAAGCATTTGAAAATAAATGAGAATTTTAAAATAAAGACATTTGGAACCGAAGTAGCAATCATATACAGGTGTGAATGTGATATAGTGTGAATTTAAGTGTGGACAAGATAGGTTTGGAGATCCCTGGTATGCAGAGGGAAGAATGTTGTCTATCTACCCAGTGTCCACTGGAATTTTCAAGTCTAAAGGTATCAAAGGCACGAATGGGACTTTCAGCAGCAGCTGGAGTCAGACAGGGACAAAGTTAGTTGATGGGATGGTGAAAATATTAGTTTGGCAGCTCATCTTGGAATCAGATATGGTTGCAAGATTGCGAATGGGCTGTATAATCTCAGACTGTTGCTAGAGAGCACAATGGAGTTGGTAGCCAGGAAGCTAAGTTTACAGCATAGACTGAAAACAATGAAATCAGTCTTCCAATATTCAATCCAAGGAAATCTCTGCTCATTTAGAACTGAATATCACAGAAGAAGTTGGATAAGATAGCACCAGCCCAGGACCTTAGAGACTGCGAGGTGATGGTGAGGTCAGGCTAGTTGTCATTAGCTCTGGACACTATGCTTTTGGACATGTCATCAAAGAATAGCATGTGGATGAGACACCAGCCAAGGATAGGCCCTTGGGGGATGCCTGTGATCATCATGTGGGAGCAGTAAGAGAAGCTATTGCAAACAATTGTCTGGTCTTGATGAAATAAATAAGAATGGAACCAATCCCATTCAGAGGGAAGTCTTCTTCTTGCAATAAATGAATTCTCTGAGTATATGGGAGGAAGGTGACTGCCAAAATAAATAGCAGTGTGTAACTTTAAACCACAGGTCTACAGTGATAAAATATGTTTTATGAATTTTGCACATGTTGAGCAATAACATTTTTTAAAAAATATATCTTCATGCAGTTTTTACAAGAGCTTCTGTTCTGTAGTCTAATTTTCCTATTATATATTTCTATATCCACATTTATGATGCAAACCTATCTGTTGCATTTGTCACAGTGTAATTACAAAGTAATTTTGTAATTACAGAATTAAATCCCAGCCATGGTGTCACTGCAGTGCCTATGTCATCCATCTCTCGCCTTCTAACACTGCAATGGAAAACCTTTATATTTCAAAGGAATCAATCCCTCTATTTTCTATATTTCCACATTTTGATATATAACATAACATAAAATAAACATATATAAAATTCAGAAAAATTGTTTTTGAAAAGCATGGAATCATGCCATGCTCTAATTATTCCCTCTAGCACTGAACCCAAACCCCTGAAGAGAACACAAGGTGTAGTTACTGGAGACAAATTAGTATTAAACCAAAAGCCTTGAGTTTAGCAAAATTTAATGTTCGGCTGAACAATTCCTTGTTTAATAGATGGAAAATTATGTGGTATATTACAATGTCCACATTCAAATTGCCAATTATCATCTATTTGCGCTTAGATTCTGTGCTAGGCACTCTTTTTGATAAAATACCTAGGGGTCAGAAAATGCATTTCAAAATAAGTAACTAATTTTTTTTCAGCTCCATTATGTTTCCTGATTAATTGGAAAGGACAAAATCTGTGATTCACATTTATCCCCCAAAAAGCTGCTAGATCACATTTATGAAAAAAAAAATTGGTTGAGTGCTAATTTTACTTGGGATATAGTGCAATGCAAATGATATTGATTCCTTCATTTCTCCTGATATTCCTTTTGTGCTAACCTCACTCAAAATCAAAATTTGTCTTTGCCTTCATTTAAATTTAAATTTACCATTTCTTTACAATGTGATAAACTGTGAAGCACATAAACAGCACAAGACAATTTTCACACTATGATGTCCGGAGCACATAGACTATACTCCAACTAGGAAGCACATATTATTCATTTTCAATCTACTCAAACCTAACACATACAAACTCAGGCTGGTGTTTGACTAACTGGGGAGGGGGCTCAATAATGCAAAACCTGTGTCCCATGTGATGAATTATTAGATAGGGAGGCTATCAGCATGCTGGCTATGACAGAACGGACAATAACTAGCCAATAATTAACAAAAACACCAAACATTTATGGTACTGTGTACTGCCTTATCATGAAGTGTGGAATGTGGCTTTTTGTCTGTGAATCATAATTTGATAAATCACTAAGATCATTCTGTCCTGAGGCAGTGTCGTGTCCGGACAGAAGGATAAAACAACCTTATTAAATAACACCATTTATTAAATTTCAGGACAGATTGTCCTCTCTTGTTATCAGCTAGGGGATAGAATAAAAATTGAAGTCACATGAAATGAGGAATGAGGAAAATACAAAACCTTAAAATGGACTGAGTTTTAAATTCTGAGGTTTTGAAAATTATGGGATAATTTTCTTTTTCTTTTTGTACTAAGTGCTCAGTAAAATAAAAAAAGAGTTTCTAGACGTGCATTAAAAGAAAACTGGTCAGTGACATAGGACAATGACTCTCATGCCCTTTGGATCAGTTTCAAGCAATCAAATTGAGACCATAAAGCAAGGGTCTCATAATTCAATGTCATCTGCCAAAGGTTGGATACCACTCGCAAGGAACGGCTCAGAAAATTCTTGCAAACGCAAATGATTATAATCATTGCAAATCTGAAATAAAATCCAAGAATGCTGGAAATATTCAACAGGTCAGGCAGCAACATTGGAGAGAGAAACAAAGATAACTATTCAGTCAATGATCATTCATCAGATGCTGCCAACCTGCTGAGTTTCATTGACGGAATCTAGAGGAAAGGGAGTAATGACAGAGAAAAGTTAAGAAACACTGTTTCAGTTCACTAGTGATAATGGGAACTGTAGATGCTGGAGAATGCAAGATAACAAAGTGTGAAGCTGGATGAACACAGCAGGCCAAGCAGCATCTCAGGAGCACAAAAGCTGACGTTTCGGGCCTGGACCTTTCTTTTGAACCTAGGATCTTCTGCTTCTATTTTCAATCCGCAGTTGGCAACTATTTCTGTTGTTGCAGGTCTCTCTGTGTTAAAATAGACGTTGGCTTTTCCCAACCTTGATTTTTCAGGCACAAGTGTTTTTCAGGAGAATGGTCTATTCCTAGAGCAGGTTAGTTTACTAGAAATGGCCTTAATCCATAAATATAATCTGGCAAAGCAGAATGCTCCTCAATTAAGTTTTGCATAATAAGTATTTACTTGACAAGGAGGAAATTGGTGCTTGCATCTTCCTTGATAAAAGATGCCTCGTACAACAAAATCAAGCAAATGCTAATGGTTCTGAAAGGATTACCATTGGCTTTAATCTGTGGATCTCATGTAGACTTGGGTGGGGAAAAGGCAGGGCAGTTTAGGACTTTGGAGAGGCAAGACCTCTCCCGTAGGTCTCCTAAGTCTTGTAATAACAGTTTTCTTATAAACATAACTTGTACCCAATCATTAAAGCGTAGTAAAGTACATCTTATTTAGGACCAGAGCATATTCTTGTAAGACTCACTAGTGGCAACAAATTATCCCAACCCTAGGATGATAGTGGTTGACATTGTCAAACATACAACTACTTTATTTATGAATTTAGTGCTTAACAGATAAAGGACGTTGATGATTGGAAATTTGGACACATTTCTATATTTTCTGAAGCACTAACTTGAAAGCAACTTGCTGCAGATCAAATAAAAAGTAATGTAACGGATTTCTTTCCTCTACTTAGCTTTAAAAAAATCTCCATTTCCCCAGTGCAAACCATTTTGTTTGCCACACTAAGCATCCTTATGGTTTTTCATATTGCCAATTTTATTCTCTTTATCTTCACCCTTTTTACTTCAGTGTCATAATAACGTCAGTGAATTTTTGATCTCTCTCTTTGATAGACTCATCCTTTTCCTTTGTAATGCTGTAACATGAAATATTGTCTCAACACAGTCAGGAAACAATCCAAAAGGATTCCTCTTGTTGCATCTCAGTTTCCATTACCTCTGTTGGTTTCTCCATCTCCCTTGTTGAGCCTGATATTTTTGAATCAGCCAGGTCATTCCTAAAGATTAAATCAATTCCTTCTGAAGAAATGTGTTGTACTCCCCTTGCTACAACTGCTCTGGTTACTGAAACACTTTTTATTAGTCTAGATATTACAACTGGTTTGTCATTTCCATGACCCACAGTTTTACTGCCCATTTCTATTCACAATGGGCCCTTTTCTAAGGATTCCTTAGACATTCCTACCATGCCAAAAGGTCTCCATTTTAACTTTCAGAAATTAATTTTAATATGTCAATCTTATTACAATGGAAGTACATTATCTTTTTTTTTTAGTTCTGGTCATTATTTTTTATTAATTTGGACTCCTTCTTATTGCTCCTAAAATTAATACCTTTTCAATCCCCAGGCTTCCTGTTCCAATTTTGTTTTTGATTGCCATATGGTGATTTGCCACATGGGACTGTCTGCGTGAGATTTCACTGAGAAGCAATTTGGGATTGTCATTTGGGTCTGCAGTGTGTTGAACTTGCAAGTACTGGAAATACTGTCCATTGTTATACTGTTCCTTGTGGGCAGAGAAAAAGACATGTATACAACTTTACATCTCTGCATATTTCAACTCAACAAAATATGTGACAGCACCTTTCAGGTGGCGTTTTCAGGGTTATAACTTGACCATCAGGTTAACCTGTCTGGTTTGAAATGTAACCAAGCCCTGCAATTAACTGTCAGTAATCTGGTGCGATCTCTATTACAGGACCTGTCGGGGTCCACTTGTCAATCATTCTGCTTTCTCTTTCATACAGTACATTGATGGGTCAGTGAGAGGGGAAGGAGTTATTGTGAGAGGTGGTTATATAGTGGTAGTGTGAATGGATTATTAATTCTGTGCCCCAGGCTAATGTTCTGCTAACATGTGTTGCAATCCCATCATGACAGATAATGAAATTTGAATTTACTAAAATGTGAAATTAAAAGTCAGCCTCGTGTCACCCCATAATCACTGTAAAAGATCATCTTGTTCTCTTCAGGAAATATTCTTAGGTGAAGGAAATTTACCATCCTTATCTGGTCTGGTCTACATGCGAGTCCAGACCCAAAGTAATGTGTTTGTCTTAGTACTGTGTACTTTAAGGAGAGACAAAAAATGCTGGTCTAACCAGCAACACCCATATCCCATGAATGAATAAAAAGTGTTGGTTTGGTCTTGATGCAAGCTGAAAAACTTTGAGAAAATGTGTGTTTTTATTTGGTGGTTATCCAAACTTTGTATTCCAAATAACTTAAAAGTAAAACTGTCCAAATATATTCAAATACCTCGATAGAACAATAACAAACACCACTTATCTCTAAGCCCGGGAAAATAAACTCTTCAGAGAGTTATTTCACAAATACTTGCCCAAATAATGGTTAAACACGAAAATAAAGAAAAAAATCACGAATTTTCTGAATATTAGTCTGTAGTCAAAATTACATTCTACACAAAATGTTGGCACTGAGATTTCTTCCTGGAGTGGGTCTAATTATTTTCATTTGGCGATGCGATGGCAGATTTTGGATACACCTTTGCAGCTGGTCTCCCTTGGTTTGCAAAGTGTTCTTTCCAAAAGAAGTCCCAAATATAGATACATATTCAGTTAATAATATTATAAATTAATATTTCAGACAACTGACTTTCATATCACAGAAGTGTGTTTGAATATTCTTCATTGCCTAGTTGCATCCAGCTCCATTAAAACTCAAAAGTCTTGGCATCATCCAGGCGAAGCAACCAACTTGTTCAATACCTGATCCATCAGTTTCAATAGTCTCTCCCCTCACCACTGATGCATAGTAGAAATAATGTGCATTTACTACAAGGTGCTCTACGGCAAGTCAAACCATGCTCCTTTGACAGTACATTCTAAACCTGTGATCCTCACCATCTGGAAAGACATGGGCAACAGTTGCATGACAGCACTACCATCTTCCACTTCAAGTCACACATCATCCTGACTTGGAACAATACTGTTGTAATTTCATTGTCACATGATCAAAGTCCTGGAACTTACTGCTGAACAGCACTGCAGCTAAAACTTACCCCATGGAAAAACTGGATTAAGTGCACCTCATCTATGCCGGGCAACGTTAGTATCGAAGCAAATTACAGTGGATGCTGGAATCTGAACTGAAAACAAAATCACAATGGGTCAGGCAACATCCATGGACAGAAAGCAAACTAATGTTTTAATTCTGGATGACTGTGGGAGGGGAATGAGAGGGTGGTTGGAGTGCTGGGGCAGAAAGGATGTTGATAGTTCAGATTAAGTGATTGGAATATGAGAAAGGCAGGACAAATGGTATGTCAACCAGTCAGACCAAAAAGAACAGAGTGTTCCACTGGGATTGGGGAAGGGGAGAGAGGGTAACCGAGAATGTAACAAACAACGCTAAAAGAAAGGGAAGGAATGCGTTCACAACTTGAATGTGTTGAACTCAATTTTGACTACACAAGGTTGTAAACTGTCTAGTTTGAAGATGAGATGTTTTGCCTCCAGTTTGCACTGTGATTTGCTGAAGGATTGTCAGAGGAAGAAGCAGGATATAGATCAATTCGCGGCATGGGCAGGAAAACCTCACATGGAGTTTAATCCAAACAAATGTCAAGTGAAGCATATTGGAAGGTCAAGTACAAGTGGAAATTATACTGTGAATGGCAGAACTCTTAGGGGAGAGGGTGGCGTTGGTGGTTGAGGAATGGACTAAGGTGTCCCAGACGGAAAGATCCCTGTGAAACGCAGACAGGGGAGTGAGGGGAAGATGTGTTTGGTGGTGGTGTTCTGATGGAGTTGACTGAAATGGTGGAGAATGATCCTTTGAATGCGGAGAATGGTGGGATGAAAAGTGAGGACAAGGGGAACTCGATTGCGCTGTTTTGAGTGATGAGAAGGGGCAAGCGAGGAAGTACAGGTGAAAGGTCAGATGCTGTTCAACTAAGGTGGGGGGAAACTATGGTTGCTCAATAAGTAAGCCATGTCAGCAGCGCTCTTTTGGAAGGTGGCATCATCTGAACAGATACAATGTAGGCAAAGGAGCTGGGAGAATGGGGTAGAATTCTTGCAGGAAGTGGGGTAGGAAGGGCTGTAGTAAAAGTAACTATGGGAGTCAGTGGCTTTGTAGTGAACTCTCTTCATTAACATTGACCTATCCATATGGCCAATTGGAGCTTGAGTTGAGTGATTATTGATGATTGCAGCATGACATGTGTGATGTCACATTGAACCATGTAAACATTTTCACAAAAGAATGAATAAATAAATGGACAGTTTACGTAAGGAAAGTTGTTAAATCTAGAAATTGCAGTAGTGCAGATGAAAGAGCTGGAAAGGACAAAAGAGCTGGAATAAACGAATGCTGTGAAAATTTAGTATTAATTAACTGAATAGCTTTATTCACATTTCATAGTAAATTGCATCTTGCAATGTAATGATAAATGAACTCTAAAATTATATTTTTTTCAATTTTGGGACATACTGGCAAATTTTTCCCCGGATGGATACTTTTGAAGGCCAAGAATTTTCAGAACATGATCATCTATCAACTTGGAAACCATGCTCAGTGATCATCTGTTAGGTAAATCCCAATCCAGTGTACAGACTCTACAACTGAAGTACCTCTGAGCTAGTGTGGTCCACACTGGGAAGCATCAATGTTTGCACCTGCAAGTATAAATTTTATCAAAAATCTAATAGTGTTCAGTTTAGTGGAACATGTGGACACAATCGCATAACAAACAGCTGCTGCACTACCCCTGAGAGGAGCAGATTTTTGTAAATAAATAACCAGGCTGGATGGTATGGAATGCAATGTTCATAAAATTCCCCCGTAGATTATGAGAAGTGCAGTGTCTGATATCTGGGTCTTAACTGAGAAAATGTCATACTGCGAGGGAATTTTAACTCTATAAATCACCAAAGGAAGAAATTGAGAGTTTGATCATGCTCTAAAACACTTTAAAATGCAGCAGGCATCAATGGACATCAAATGTTGTAATTGTAAATTTGTTTTCAATCGTAGAGGATAGGACTGAATTAGCATCCACATTCAGCAGTAATCAAGTACTTAAATGTGTTTAAAAGGCAACATACACTTGTAGCAGCATTCAGGAATGCTGAAGAGAGTTTAGAGATGCATGAACATGCTGAAAAGGCATTTGGGCTTTGTTAAATCTTTAAAAGCATTCAGTGTTGCTGAAAAATATTTGGAGGCAATCACTGGTGATCACTTGAGAAGCAGCATTGTCAGCCGGGTGAGGTGGACATCAATATCGTTATCATTGGTGAAACAGTTGTAAATCACACATCTGCATTCTTCAAATGTATGTGCAACTCTTAAAGGACACATTAAAAGTATAATCAAATCTGTTGATCAAATGGGAATTAATCTGAGCAAAATAATTCAATGACCCAATCTGCAACGCTGTTGTCGATTAGGAGACTCCCGACATTTACCCTGGAAATATTATTTAAGCATGCAGTGATTCAATGCATTGAAAAGCTCAAGGGGAATAGTTTTCTACAGCTGTTCATTAACTCGCACAGTACACAACAAACAAATCTTACTATGAACTTCCAAAAACTTTCCCAAGAGCTTTCCTCACCCCTCCCATTTCATTTGGCATGTTAACTTTTCTTCTCATCATTCGCTGCTGCCTCCCTGTCAATTTGGTTAGGGTGACTAACTCTGGGAAGAAAATAACGAGGGACATTCCTCCTGAGGAGTGATGACTGGGAGAAGTGATAAACAAATAGTGGAATGGGCCAAAATTTGGCAGATGGATTTTAATGTAGATAAGTCGGAGGTTGTCAATGTTGGTTGGAGGAATAGAAAGGCAATTTGTTATCTAAGTGGAGAGAAAGTTTCATGTTTTTTGGTGTGGAAGGACCTGGATGTTCTTATGCATTATTTGCAGAAAACTAGTGTGGAGCACAGCATGTAACAAGGAAGGCAAATTGAATTTTGGCATTTATTGCTAAAAGAATAAAGTATAAAATTAGGGAAGTGTTGCTGCAACAGTACAAGGCATTAGTGAGAGAGGGAGGGCCGAAACGTCAACTTACCTGGTCCCCTGATGCTGCCTGGTCTGCAGTGTTCCTCCAGCTCCACACTATGTTATCTCTGACTCCAGTATCAGCAGTTCTTACTATGTCTTTTCAGAGGAAGGATGTGATTGCATTTTAGACAGCTCAGAAGAGGTCCACGAGATTGATTCCAGTGATGACGGGTTTGTCTTATGAAGAGCAATTGAGCAGCTTAGGCCAATATTCTCTGGTGTTTAGAAGAATGAAAGAAGATCTAATTTAAACATATAAGACGGTAAAGGGGATTGACAAAGTTGCCGCAGCAAAGATGTTTCCTCACATGGGGCAATTGAGAACAGGGCATTATAATTTTAGGACAAGGGGTAGCAGATATAAAACAGCAGTGAGGGAGAATTACTTCTCTCAAAGGGTTGTGAATCTCTGGAATCCACTTCCCCAGAGTGTGGTGCATGCCAGAGACATTGAGTAAATTTAAGGAGGCAATAGTCATATTTTTAATTAGTAATAGGTTGAAGGGTTTTGGAGAGTGGGCAGGACAGTGAATTTGAGGCTGATTAACCATGGTCGTACAGTATGACTGTCTCGAGGCGTTGAATTACCTACAGCTGCTCAGAATTCCTATAATCTTGTAAGTAATCATGTAAAAGTGCTAACCATGGGAGACATAAGAGTTAATAAAGGGCAACAATAAATAAAACTTTTTGTGTTGCACTCAACAGGACAACAATACAGTAATCAGGCTCGATTTCAGGTATACTTCATCATCTTTTGTAGCCTTAGCCCTTTCATGTTTACTCTGGGCTTTTGTTTTTGCAAAGAGAGGGTTTGGGGAAATGAAAGTAGCAGTAAGATCTGTTAGTGAGGGCACAAGAGCAGAAGGGTGTTGAGGTGACCAAGTGGGTGAGTCGGAAACATTCAGAACATGAAGGTATGGTAGTTTGGGAGCATGGAGTGGATGACAGCCATTGAGAGAAGATTGTCCAGCAATTGTGAGAGTGTGGTATTTAAGCCTTGGTGTTGAATGGCATCCAAGAAGAAGAAAAAAAGCTGTAAACTGGTGAATGATCTTGACTGGGCCAACTCAACTTGAATAAACCAAAATAGAAGAGCAGTATGCTCATTCCCATATATTACCTTTTTAAAAATTGTGTTCTTTTTTCCTTCCGTGAATATTACCATGACTGTCATGTGGCAGAGAGAAGACACTGTAATTCATGCCTGTAGACCATAAAAGGTTAGTAACCTTCTTGCAGTAATGTTGCATGTTCCTCTGGACCATGGTCACCTCAGTATCCCAGGAGGCTTGGACCACAGCAATAGTGTGGTCTCTCTGGGCAGTCAAGAGCAAAGAGGACAGCCCTCCTTCCACCATTGTATTCTTTAGGATCTCCAGGTTCCTTTGACAAAGTGGGATGCCAAGCCATCTCGAATGGAACAGCGACATGCTAAGGGCTTGCACTGTTTGAACTGCTGGAGTTCTAGGGCTTAAATGTGGCCATCACAGTGTGAACACTTTGTCCTCTGCTGACAGCAAAATTGTACAAGACCAGAACTGTAGACGTTGAATGCAAAATTAATAAGGCAAGTAGTGGAGCATTGCAAGAGAAAACTCACCAGGGCCCATGGAGCAAAGCCATCCATAAAACTCTTATGAAACTGTCACTGAGCCAAAACTGGAGAGGTTCAGATGAATGTTTCAGAACTTTATTTTGTGGGAGATTTTACTTCTGCTTATTTAAATAAATTGATCAATGATCATAACAAGTCACTTCACTCCATAGTAATATTTATGATTCACAGACATCTGACAATAAGAACATTATATGAGGAGAGAAAGATTGAAATAAGATTATAATTTTTGTAATAAATTAAATTGATGAATGAAGCGACCTGATATAATGCGTTCTTTTTCTGCTTTATCTCTAGTATAAAGAAGTGTGACAACTGGCAGGGAAGCCTTAAGAGAAAATTGAAATTAATGGCTAGCACCGTGCAGTCTTTGATTAGCTATTAAGGCTTCTGCACCTGAATTCTTGTTTGTGTTCCCATGACATACCGTACCAGAAGCATTCAATCATAAAACATGCTCCTATAGAATTCAGCTTTTACCCTCCCTGAATTACTGCTGAAAACTGGGGCCAGAAGCATCACAATAACTCCTAAATAGTAATTATTTTTCATTAGGTAAGTCTAGTTCTGCAATGCACAGATTTATTTGGTACAAAATAAATCTCTCTTCATGTGATTAATGGGTGGGAAAGGGGAGCACTGTTGAACACATCGTCAGTTTTTACAGGGTAAAAATTCAGAATGTGAAATAAAGAATAAATCTGTTTCTAAAATGTGCAGAACAAGGGAGATATCAGAAGAATACTTGATCTTTGCTGGTAATTTACTATGCAAGTGATTTAAAGTTGTTAATCAAAAATGCCAGTTGGGTCACATAGGAGGCTAAAATAGTAAAAGAAACCCCAATCAATTATTCAGGTAGAGTCAAGCTCAATTAGATCCTGTAATCTACCATAGTTATATAAAACAATCTCAAACTAACAATATTTTTTTGTCCTATGAAATCTAGAGATGGCATCCACGCAAATTCTGCTTCTGTGTACAAGTATAGATCTCTTACCTTCCAATGCGTATTAAATCCCTTCTCCAAATTCCTCCTGAGTTTGTTTATTGCAATTCTCCTTCTCTACTGAATAATTCAGTATTTTGCTGCATACAAGACAATTCTACAGTTTTTAAAGACTGTAAAATGATAAATTCACTGCACAAGTAGATGTTGTGGCAAACAGGTTTTGTGTTGAAGATAAAGAGTGAGGTGTTTGAGAAATGAGGTCCATTTGGGTAATGAGTGAGAGCTAACATTAATGTGAAAAAAGTGAAACACGACTTGGAAGGGCTCAGTGGTCAGTTGAGAAACACTAAAAGATTTTATCCACTGAAAATATGTGCACTGAACTATTCAGTACTCACCATACTCATCAAAATGTCTGAATAATCTCCATACTTCCTTTGGTAACAGGATTTGAAAGCTATAAGAGTGAAGCATGTTCAGTTTAAAATGTGGGTAGAGTACTACATCATATTATAGTTCTAAGAATGTTGAAAGTTTTAAGATAAAAATTAACTAGCATGTAAATAACTGTTTAGGGCTGATGGCTATTTCTAATCAACTTGCTTAGACAAAAAAATGACACAGCTCTAAGACAGGCAGGAGTTAAACTTGTAATGTTCTGGGCCCGGAGTATGAAATGATAGTCATTTCTCAAACACCTCACTCTTTATCTTCACACAAAACCTGTTTGCCACAACATCTTCTTGTGCAGTGAATTTATCATTTTACAGTCTTTAAAAACTGTAAATACTATCATTGTTCCACAATGGCCCTGTGAAAAAAAATAATGTTCTAATGGTGTGATAAATCTTTTACCAAATGATAGGATTATTGAAAGCATGAGCCATGTCATTAAGCCGATAAAGGCCTTCAAATGACAATGAGATAGAGACATTTAAATTCTCAGGATAGTTCAACTGATGCATTTTATATCAAATATGAATAAGAGATTTGTTAGAATTATGCCATGGACAGGAGACTTCAATTTTGTGAATAGATCATAGAAGATGAAATTCTTCCCCTTTCAGTACAGAAGATTATAAGAAGATTCAGTGGAATGATTCATAACAATGAGTGGTTTTGTGCATCAAATAAGTGGAAATGGCTTGGTGTCAGGAAGATGATTAACCAGATTTCTAATAATGGGTAAAGAATCAGAGAGAGACAGGGCAAAACTTTTATATGTACTCTATTGGCATTTTCTGAAAGACAGATTTAGTCATAAGATTCAAAAGGAAACTAGATGAATATTTGAAAAAGGAACACTTAAAGTGAAAGAAGGAGGAACTGGAACAAGCTGACTAGTTTTTCAAAAACTCAATGGGGGCATGTTTGGCAAAATGCCTCATCTGTACTGTATGATCTAATGCTTCATTTTTTTTCTTTCATTTATGGAATGTGTTACAGGCTAGACTATCATTTATTAATTGAATGTGTTGAACTGTTGCAATCCATCAGGTGAATGTTCCTCCACACGTGTTTTAGGGGCTTTTGAGGATTTTCACTAGTCAGCATGGTGTGGGACTTGAAAAGGATTTTGTTGTGATAATGTTACTTTGCATCAATGTGTTTGTTCTGAGTGGCTAAAGTCATGGGTTTGAGAGGGCCTTTTAAAGGTGCATTTCGTAAGATTTGGCAAGATGCTGCAGTGTACCTTGTGATTGATAGATAATGCA